>NC_058130.1:693825966-693967126 GCF_016433145.1 Gracilinanus agilis | reverse complement strand
AAGGAAGGAAGGAAGGAAGGAAGGAAGGAAGGAAGGAAGGAAGGAAGGAAGGAAGGAAGGAAGGGGTTCATTTCTTAAGCATCTGCTATGTTCCAGGCACTGTAATTATAACTTTATAAATATTATCTTGTTTGATCCTCCCCACAACACTGGGAAGTAGATTCTATTATCATAATCTCCATTTTATTGTTGAGGAAAATAAGGCAGATAGAGATTGCATGACTTGCTCAGGATCACACATCTAGTAAGTATCTGAGACTAGATTCGAACTTGTCTTCCTGACCACCTACCCAGGGCTCTATTTTTCACTGCACCACATATTCTAAATAAGTATTAGACTTTATTCTGCTT
Organism: Gracilinanus agilis; assembly: GCF_016433145.1. Classification (NCBI taxonomy): domain Eukaryota; kingdom Metazoa; phylum Chordata; class Mammalia; order Didelphimorphia; family Didelphidae; genus Gracilinanus; species Gracilinanus agilis. The sequence goes on along the minus strand of NC_058130.1, from coordinate 693,966,775 downwards.
GACTACATAAGGAAGAACTAGTAGTAACAAGTGAAAGTTACCAGCATTAGATTTTTGACTCTATGTGAAGGGGATAAAACTTCCCATCAGTTATACCTATTGAGTGAACGGCACTCCCTCAGAAATGAGATTTCCAAACTGTGTGTCTGACCCTTTGCCAAGGATGCTATAGCAAGGTAAGGCCTGGACTAAATGACTTTTGAAGCTCTTTCCAAACTCTTAAGATTCTATGAGGGCAAAGGAGAGGACAGAGCTTTATGTCAGGCCACTAGAGACATCCCTTTTAATTAACATTGAATGAATGAATGAACATTTATTTATTGAGTGAGTGCCCTGCTAACTTCAAGAAATATAAATAGAAAAAGCAAGAAAAACCCCGTTCTCAAGGAGTTCACATGAGATAACACATATTGGAGGTTTCAGCTCCAAGACAAATGGAAAGGCCTCATGTTCCTTCGAATACAAAGCAAAGCAGGTGGTCATGCATCTTCTTCAATGGCATTTCCACCGATATAAAATACATCTCTGATGTTGAACCAGTGCCAAGGACTTTTGTGCAAATAACTGTTTTTTTTTTTTTTAATGGTCCTGAATAGCCATGGCTGCTAAGAAGGAAGTGGCAGCAGAATAAGCAAAGACTGGTGATTGGTCCAATGTCCACAAGAATTGTTCCTGAATGATTATAGGGAGACAGTTCCTAGGGCTTTGGAGCTCAGTGCTGGATTGTCTTCACCAGGTCCAGGGGAAGATGGTTTGGTTTGACTTGCTTGCTATGTGCTATCTCCTATCCCCCCCTCAGAATGTCTTGCCTGTCCCATCAGTGACAATTGATGCTGGTGGAGAAAGAGATAGAAGTGGAGATGGGATTCTGGGTTCTCTCTGGTAGGCAATTCCTGGCCAGGAGGGGAAAAAGAGAGAAAGGATTCATTGGCAGGGATGTTTGTTGGGCATGGTTTCTGGAGCAGGGAAGAGTAAGGCAATTCTCCTTGGTGCCATCTGTAATTGATAATAATATGGCCTAGTAATCAACACTATATACAGTTGTTCTTTATCTGAGATTCTTCCCAATTATGTTGTCATCCAGATTTCCAGGGTGCTGTTTTTTCACCATTAGAAGTTATCAAAGATCTTTGAATTAAACATTTGTGTGAATCCATGCTATGGGCCATACCCAGGATACCAATCATGACCCATCTAGATATTTTTATTCCGAGCTTTTTGTCCATGTTCTCCTATAAATTTTCCATAGAGGATCCTTCCAATGTGCCAGTAGCCTTTCTCCAGGCCTTTTTACATTCCATGGGCACCAATACAGGACTCGGGCTGGCCACCCATGTACCCTTTGTTCTTATTCAAAATAACTGGTCCACGTCTTTGTCTAATCATACATTCCTAGATGATATCTTCTTTGTCACTTTTTACCTACAAGTTTAGTGATGGTAATATGCTCAGAAGAACTTTCTTATACCTATGTCATATCGATACCTTTAAGTTTCCCCTTCATTCACCCACAATTCGATTGTTGAGAAATTCTTGTGGCTTGGGATTTACAGTCATATAGCATCACTAGGAGAATACTGGTGTTAAAAAAAATCCTTGAAAAAAAATATGAGAAAGGAACAGGCAGGCTTTTGCCAATGATTTTCTCCAGTGAACCACATCTTCACAGCCATGCAATTGACTGAAAGGTATAGAGTATACAAGATCCCACTGTGCTTAGTGCTAGTTGATTATTAAGTAACATTTGACTCAGTAGAGCAAAACACAACCTTAAAGGTTATCTTCCAATAAAGTGTCTCTTCTGAATGTGTTAAAAGTGTGCATGTTTCCTTAATGGATGCTACCACACAGATATTTTACTCAACAAACCTCTGATTATTGATAAGAAAAAAAAACAAATAACAGGGAACTGCATACTTAGCAAAAGTGTGAACTACTACCCTAAAAGATATCTTGTCTATCCTCCAAATAGAAGAGGGAATCTGGGGTTTTTAACCTTTTTGTGTCATAGTGTTTACATGTATGTGTGTGTCTGTGTATATATATATAATACATGTAAACATGAATATATATATATGTATATATATATATATCCCTCTTATTTCTAGTGCCTTCTCGCTGTTATTTCCTGTTTATCCTTTATATACTTTGTAAATTGTTTTTGCTTACTATCTCCCCTAATAGATCGTGAGCCTCTTCAGGCCAGTAACTGCTTTTTGCCTTTTTTTTTTTTTTTTTTTTTTTTTTTTGGGTATCCTCAGCACTTAGTACAGTGCCTAATGTAACAGGCACTCAATAAAGGCTTATTGACCAACTACATATAGGCATAATTCAATGTCCTTATAGGAGGTCCTAAAATTAACATTTGACATTAGAATTACTAGTTCTGTGAGCTATAATGTAATTTAAGAAAAATTTAACAAGCTAACATTTTATCTATTACCTAAAGGTTTTCAGAGTTCTGTCACAGGCTTCATCCGATTTAGTTCTTACAATAGCCATGAGCTAGAGATAGGGCAGGGCAGGGATTAATACCTTTATTTTACAGATGAGCAGGCAAGCTCTGAGAGCATTGTTACCCAAGGTTGAACAGCCAGTTAGTGGCAAAGCTAAGACTCAGACCACATCTGCTGACCTGACCCTAAAGCCAATCCACTCTGCACCACACTATACTTAAAATCAGACAATCCTGGATTTAGAACTAGAAGGAACCTTAAAGGCCATGTAATCTAAACACCTCGGTTTTGTAGGAAAATATAAGTAAGGTAACGGGGTCACCAGGGATATTACAATAAACTAAGTGTTTTGTGGGAACACACTTTAGGATTTATGAGAGACTGGATCAGGGTGAAGAGACCAGTTTTACTGGATCTCCACAGGAATGGCAGTTGATCTTAACTGTCACTCAGCTTCCACTAGACCAGAGTATAGTAACAGGCTAACAAGGTAAAAGGGACTTAACAGCTTTTAATTATGTTAAACTAAAAGGTGGGAAAGGATTTCTATACTTAAAATCTAAGGGATAAAACCACAGGGCAATGGGAGGACTTATTCTACTCTTATCTAAGTGATCTAAACTAACAGGGCCCAAGGAGCTATAAATGGAGTCTCTGGGTTTCTGCCTCAAACCTGGAACCTGCCAGGCTTGAGTACAACTAGGGCTTTGTGGCTTTGGGATTCTCACTGCAATCCACTGATGATCTCTGGATGCCAGGAGCTAAAGTTGTCTCAGGAACCAAGTAGAAAGGGGTTTGCTTGAAGCACTGTCCTCTTCTCTTGGCTCTGTAGATCTTGTCCTTTCCTTAAATGCCACACCACACAGGATCCCAGGGGAAATCAGGAAGCAAGGTGTCCTTTGCTCTGAGGTCTCCCAGGCTGGCAACAGTTTTTGCCCACACCTAATGGAGTCCACACTCAGAGCACAGACAGACTTCCTCCTCCTTCATTCCAACCTGGAATTCCCAGCTCCAGCTCCTTCCTGCTAGGTACTTCCTAATCAATATATAATCAATACCTAATAACCAGCTAATCTAATCTCACTCATAACAGTTTACAAATGAGCAAACTGAGGCCTAGAAAAGTTAAACGTGTCCCCTCACCCCTTACTTTCAAAAGATGTTAGAGATATAGAAAAGCTCACTCCCATCTCCAAACCAAGATGAGATCCAATTTATAGAGCCCCAAAGAATAAATGATTTTTTTTCTTGTTTTTGTCTCTTCTCAGTCTATCATGCCTTGTCAGAGTATCATTAGGACATGGGCTCAGGTTGTTTCCAGAATGTAGCAATTATGTTAAGCAGACTTCTCTTTGATTTCCTGATCTGTTCAAAATGCAACAATGATATTATCCAGACAGGATGAGGAGGAGATCTGACCAAGTCTTACCACCTGCTAATGAAAGGGAAATTGGACAATTTTATAAGAACTTTTAAAAAAAGGAATTAAAATTTGGAGGGCTTTGAGTGAATTAAAGATGTTCTAACCTCTCTTTTACCATATAGTAGTTTGCTGCTTAAAAAAACATAACAGGATTTCAGGGGAAGTTCATTTGTCTTTACCTCATGAATGAGCCTGAGACTAGTTTCTCTTGATAAATGAGTCCCAAAAGCTGACAGAGATTTATTTAGAAGTATATCATATTTCTTGATATCACTCTGAAGGGAAGGGGTCTTCACACTTACAATGTAAGAACTAGAAGGACCCTTAGAATGCAAAATATTATACAGAGATCATACATAGCATTTTAAAGCTGGAAGGAGACTTAAAGAATATCAAGATAAATTGTCAGCTTTTCAGAGAAGGAAATCGTGACCCAGAAATGGGAACTCTTTTCTAATCTGAGAACTGGGACCTCTCATACTCAAATATCCATACTTATAGATTGATGATCTAGACCTCCTTGTTTTGATATATTTATTGGATCATTAAATGCTGTATATTCAATAACCTAGTATAGTAATGGGCTAACTATGGCCTGCGGTCCAGAAATGCCCCCCTAAAATGTTCTATCTGGCTTCCAGACATTATTCCTCATCTGACGAATACAATGAGTAGGATACAATACAATGAAACTTCCAAAGAGTTGCCTTAGAAACAGACTGACAGATAAGCATTTCCTTTCCTTTGGCTCCCTCTTTAAAAAGTTTGCCTATCACTGACCTAGTACCATTAAAGAAGTTGAGTGATCGTTTAGTCCCCAGTTGTTTTGTCTACATACTACCAAATTGTTTTCCTCTCCATTCCCCACATCCCCACCTCTGGATTTGATTAATTGGGATGATTAAAGGAATCATATCAACCAAGGGAGAATCATACAATTTCAGGATTAAAAGATACTAGACAAATCATGCCATCTCACATTTGCCAATGAAATCTGTTTTCTGCTAGACAGTCATCCAGCCCTTGCATGGGCTTTTCCAGTAACAGACAGCTGATTGTTTCGGTGCACTCTACCAAGGTAGGCTCGGTTCTGGTGATTTGGGCTCCACCTTTGAGTGTATATGTAAGCTGAATCAGTCTTTTCTTTTGCCAATGGAGAGAAACAACTTTGGTTTTTTCCTTTAGTGGAAGGGGATGGTATGATTGGATTTATAGCAATGAGATAGTGGTCTAAGATCCTATCCCCATCCCTCATCTCCAACCCCCCTTATCCATGTTTTCTGGGTTTTTTGTTGTGGTTTTTTTTTTTTTTTAAGTATGGCCTTCTTTATTAAACTCTTAAAACACGACATTTGCCTCATCTAGAATATGACAAGGCCCTTTGATTAATTCCAAAGGCAAACCTTGCTGGAATAAAATTTGGTTTAAGAATGGAGACCTGCTGAAGATTTATATTGGCAAGGGAAATGTGTGTGTCGGGGAGTTTAAAATTTAAATACACTTCAGCTAAATCGAGCTCTCTGGAAGTTCAGAACACATGACTCACTTTGAAAGTTCCTGGGTCCACAACTAATTTACTTGGATTCTGTTGTCCCTATATAATGTATTTTAAAAGCAAAATTAATATGTTTTGTGTTTTACTTTGCATTTATACTTTCTAGCATTGGGTCAAGTGGATTATGACTAGATTGGAGGAAAAGACAGTGGAGTATGTCAAGGATATTTGCAGAAATCTAGAATGTTAAACATCCTTTAGACCAACTCCCTTATTGTTCAAAGGAGAAAACTAAGGCCCAGAAAGAACTGAGCCACTAAAGTAACTACTAAAACTAGAAGCCAGGTGTCCTGGTTCCCAGTCCAATGCTTTTTCCTCTCTATTATGTTACTTGTTAATGATTTCCTGAATTACAGGGAAAATCTAAATATCTTTCTCTGCTTGGAATCTAGGAAACAGTTTCTGTAAACATAAGGTAAATCCTAGGAACAGATGATAAAACTTCCTTCCTCTTGGTAAAAAAGTGGGGGGTCTATGTGTGTAGAGTGTTACGTGCTGTCAATTTTCCATGTATCTTTTTCTTTGTTCAAGAGAAGGTTCAGTGGGGAAGAATTTTGTCAGGATATGACTGGTGTTAAAACAAAATGTATCCAAAAAATGTTTTAATAAATAAAGGTGAACCATATTAACATATGATTTAAAAACATTTCTATATTATATTATTTCTAATATATGCCACACTCTTCTAAAATAATAAAGGATAACATATACAAAGAAATGCTAGAAAATAGCACTCATTGTAAGCTAGACTCAGCTTTTGTACAACCCAGATATGAGGCAAAATTTCAGCCTGTAGATGAATCAATATTGTTTAGCTGGCATTGGTGTATGATTTTATAATTAGTTATAATTAATGCTTTTGATATTCTTCAAACCATGTAACCAAGTCATGCTAGTGAAGAACTGAATGAGGGCTACCAAGATGCTGACCTTTCCTGTATTCCTGACTTTCACTATTTATTCCTGCCACCCACTCCAGTCTTCAAGAATGAAGCAAAGCACCAGCCTTAGCAGAGTTCAGATTAAGGATTTTGGTTTCATGGGACCTACCTTTTTTTATTTTGACAGTTTGAAACATCTGTGACTTATCAGTACTTCTTTCACCAGTATAGATCAAAGCCATTTCATGGTTCGTGAGTTGTTGTGATCACAAATAATCATGACCTGGTGATCAGTTTTCTTAAAATGGGCCTATTAGTATTTAGCAAGGCTGGGCTTCACATGACAGAAACAGTACATCGTCTGTCCTTCAAATCTTTCTAACCTGGTAGGAACTTTCAGAGCTTGCATTTGACTGGCATAGCCATTGAGAACCCAGGTGAACTCTAAGGCTGTAGGAGAATATGGGTATGGGTGTGGGGGAGTGGAGGAAGGAGGACACCCTAATGTTGATCATGCTTCCTCAAAAGTGTCTGGGAAAGGAAAAGTAAAGGAGAGGGAGCCTGGTGTCAACAAAGCGAGTAATTAAGTACTGTCAATACAAAGAGAAGCAATTAAGAACATTATTGAGTCTCCCTGCAAATTTAAAGGCAATACTTTTCCCCTTTAAGTAGGGTGAGGTCCTACTTAACTGTGATCCATCTTCCACTAATCAAGATTTACTTACCCTGGAGGCCCTTAGATCTCCAAATTGAGCCCTGCATGAGTAAAGATGGGGGAATGCATTTAGATAAAAGACTTTTCATAGAGCAATATTCAACAAATATTTATGGAAAGTAGAAAGCATTGTGCTAGATCCCTCAGATATAAGAACAGATCCATTCCCTAGTCACCTCCAAATGCATTTAGAAGCTTTTATTTCCACCCAAATTGGAATTTCAAAAGAAAAGCTATATCCTTTTTTCTAAAAGTTCTGTAAGGGGCAAGTGATCAATGGATTGAGAGCCAGGTCTAGAGATGGAAGGTCCTGGGTTCAAATGTGACCTCAGACACTTCCTAGCTGCATGACCCTGGGCAAGTCACTTAACCCCTATTGCTGAGCCTTTTACCACTCTTGTGCCTAGAAAGCAATACACTATATTGATTCTAAGACGGAAAGTAAGGAATTTTTAAATAAAAGATTGTATAATCATAGAATTTTTAGTTGTGTGGAACCTTAGAGAGCACCTAGTCCACACTCTACCTAAAAGCGTATATACTCAATGAGACTGCTCTTACCAGTGGTCGTATAGCCTTTCCTGGAACTTCCAAAGATGGAGGATTCAATCCTTCATGAGGCTGCATACTTCATGTTGAAGAGTGCAGTTATTAAAGTTCTTATATTTAGCCAAGATTTACCTTCCTCCAGCTTCTGCCCACCAGTTCCAGTTTTCTCCCCTGGTGCCTCACAGAATAAATCTGCTTTCCCATTTGACAGTTTTTCAGATACTTGACAGCTTTCTTATCTCCTCCTCCCCCTCCCACAATCCCAAAATCTTCCCTTTCCTCTTAAGGCTAAACATTCTCACTTCATTGAGCCAATCCTCATTGGGCCTGACTTCCAGTGTTCCCATCTCAGTTACCTTCCTCTGTGCACATCCCATTTTGTTATAGCTTTAACAAAAGGTAGTGCCCAGAACAGTCAGAAAATCCTGAGTTCTTTATTTTCAGCTGGAACCTAACAGTACTGAATAATACTAAACAGTAGATTCTCCTCACTTGAGAGACCAAAGGAGAAATCCAGGATGGAATTCTCCTGGGAATAAACAGACAATGAGACATACTTTGGAGCCCTCTCTATTCCATTTACAGTGTTGTGGTTATACTCTGATAATTAGTTCTGTGAATTTTGTCCCTTAATTGCCTACTTTGAGGAAGTTAGATAGCTCTGCAATTTGAGACTCCCACCAGCCCTGGCTGATTTTCTGAAGTGGCATGGATCATTTATAAGGAAGCATCAAACCCCAGTATTATCACATGGGCCGACTGTAAACAGGATATGAATAACTGTCCATTTTTCTTTTTACTGGTAATGTCAAGTTTCCCTGGCCAATACTATTTAGCAGGGGCGCTATTGATCCATTGAGTGCCAGTCTTGGAGCCAAAAGACACAGGTTGGAACTTGCTCCTAACACTGATGGCTTGCAGATTCAGACTAGTAGCTTCATATTTTTGAGACTCAGTTCCACTGTCTGTAAAATGGAGGACAATCTTTTAACTCGTAGTTCCCAAAGGTTGTGGGAAGGAAAGCTTTTTTATACCTTAATGTGAACTAGAAATGACAGCTATAAACCTTATCATACCTTCCCAGAACTCCTTCTGCATATTTGTAGTTGATCCAGGTCACTTTATATCTTTGGACCTCAGTTTCTTTACCTGTCCAATGGGAATGATAATTCTTGTCTTATAAACTTCACAGTATTTTTATGAGGAATACATGAAATAATGCATCTAAACTTCGTAAGCCCTAAAGCATCACATAAAACACTAACTCATTCTTATTTTTGATGAGGTTCATATAGAAACATTCTGAGGACAAGTGGATACAGAGCTGCTATTCTTTTATATGTATTGTTTTGTAGGCTTGCTCAGTTTTAATCAAATGAACACTGGGATCTTAGCTTATTTGTCATAGACCTACTGAAAACACCTTTAAGAAAACTCGAGTAGCAGATAGAATGACAAGGGTTGACATTCCTCTCTACTCAGATGGTCTTATTTTTCCTCTGAAGCGTCTGTATTTAGAGAACTTTTCATTCCTTGTAGTTTAAGATTGGGTATTTGGTAGGGTAAATTTTTATGGATCATTTGGGATGTCTGGGATTTGTAGGTAATAGTTCTGTTTCTAATGATGTTCCATTTCCAGTGAAGTTTATGTCCTGAATTCTCAGGAGTAATTTGGGGTTCATACTTGTAGTACAGATACTTGTCATCTGTTTATTTATAAAGGATTGAAAGCTTCTGGTGTATGATTCTTGCCAACTGACCCAAAATTTCTAGGTATCCACTAGATAGCTAAATTTTTGTAACCCTTATTAATATTTTATACTGTTTCCACCTCTTTCCTGTATAATCTTCTTTGATAAGTTAAGTCTAGGCTCTTTAAGAATGGATAAACTTTCTCTGATTTTTTTGGTAGCAATGGCCTGATCCTAAATCTCTATCATGAAATTCTTTCTTTGTAAATACAAATCTGCTTGACTCAATCATAAGTTCAATGCTTCCTTGCTGACATATTTTTGGTTGAGTTCATGTAGATGTCATCCATGAATCACCTTTTGATTCCACCCTCAGATCTTCACTCTCTCATAGGCTTCATCCAAAAATGACCTCTTTTTATTTGCATTCAAAAAATTCAGTGGCATATACTTGTTGTCAGCCTTTACTATTGCTTTGTTCAATGAGATTCATTGGTTTCAAAAATATTTCTGCAGGGGCAGCTGGGTAGCTCAGTGGAGTGAGAGTCAGGCCTAGAGACAGGAGGTCCTAGGTTCAAACCCGGCCTCAGCCACTTCCCAGCTGTGTGACCCTGGGCAAGTCACTTGACCCCCATTGCCCACCCTTACCAATCTTCCACCTATGAGACAATACACTGAAGTACAAGGGTTTTAAAAAAAATATTTCTGCACATTTTTAACCTGTCCATTGTGTTCTCAAGAACATCTATCAATCCTCTTCCTTTTTGGTCAGCAACTGTGCTGGTGGTATTTGTTAACAATAAGAGACTGCATGGTATAGAGGATATTGAACAGGCTCAAATTTGGGAAGATGAGAATTAAAGCCCCATTTCTGAAATCTCCTGCTGGCTATGTGCCCCTGTGAAAGTAAATCACATGTCTCTGTGCCCCCCCAGCCACTGTCTAACACTCAAGCTTGCAGAGGCTGTACTATTTGCATTTGTAGAGAGGGTTACCTACACAAATCAAATCAGTCTAGTCCAAATAAAATCCTCACTCTTTTTGTTTGCTAGAAGTAAATTAGACTTCCTAATGCCTTGGAGGTCTGCGAGCAATGGCTGAATGGCCATTTCTTAGCTAGAGGGAAGAGAAGACTTTTGTTCAGATATGGGTTTTAATAAATCAGGTTCTAAGAATTTGGGAGAAGTAAATGTGTCCAGGGGTCAAAGAATTTCTTATTGTTGTTACTGAGCACCTGCATGGGACACTGTGTGGGGAACTAGATTAAATTACAAATTTGGATAAGTCCCTGCCCTGCTAGCACTTGCAGTTATAGAAAACTATAAGGCATTAACATAGATACCAGTAATACATGTTGGGAGAATTAAAAAGGTGCAAACCAAATGCTTCTTGAAGGGCATCCTAGAACAGCAGAAAGTGTACAGACGCAGAGTCAGGAGACACCTGGGTTCCAGTCCTCTGCTGATATAAAACACATCACCCTCTGAAACTCAGTTTCCTCTTCTGTGAAAACCCTACATCACATGGCAAGACTCAGATGAGATCATCTGTGCAGGGTCTGTAAACGCCTTAGCAAGCCTTAAAGCAGTATGGACGATTAACTATAATTAGAACTATCATTATCAGTGGTGTTGGTATTATTTATGAAGGCAGCTGAGGGGATGGGGAAGAGCAAGTGTGAAGAAGGGTATAAGTGCATTGGGCTTTAAAGGGCGGGGAGGAATTCAGTTGTAGACAAAGCCAGGAAGGAAGGGCCTCTCAGACACCGGGAACAGCTTGAGCAACATGAAGAATGCTAGGATGTGCGTATCGTTCTTGCTGTGGGGCTGGAGAGCCGACATAGAGACAGAGAGAAATGGACTTGTTCACCAGCTCCTTCTGGACTCTTCCCCAGCCCAGCCTCACACCATGCTAGCAAGGCTCCCAAAGGGCTTCCTGTGCCTGCCTCGAGACTTCATGTGTAATAGGGACAATGAAGCCTCTGTGCCCTCACCCCAGAGGCTTGTTTGCCAAGGTCCCCCGTCCCTGTGTGCTACTCCCTGCAGCAGTGCTAGCAGCATGCCACAGACTAGTGCACAAGAAGGCACTATAAATAGCATTATAATTGTTAAATCCCATCGCTCTAGCCTCGGAAGTTTATAAAAAGCTTCTCTTATAACAGCTGTAGGTGGTAGATTTCTCAAATATTTTCTATCTGAGGAAACTGAGGCTCAGATAGGTGATATTAATAATAGGTATGGGAGGTAGGATTCAAATTCAGGTCTCCTGACCCTTACCACCACCATTCCCTGGCCCCCTGACCATCTTCTACAAGGCCTGCCTGTGCAAGAGCAATGTGCAACTGCAAGGGTAGCACATTGAGTCTGGACTGACAAACTAGATTAGAACCAAAGAAATTGAAACACTCAGGAAATGAGGCTCCTCTTTCTGGCCTCATTTTGGGTGTTCTTGACATAGATCCTAGAGTGGTTTGCCATTTCCTTCTGCAGCTCATTTTATGAAGGAACTGAGGCAAACAGGGTGAGGTGACTTGCCCAAGGTCACATAGTCATATAGCTAGAGTAAGTGTCTAAGGCTGGATTTGAACTCAAGAAGATGAGTCTTCCAGACCACAAGCCCAGCACTCTGTCCACCATACCACCTAGCCACCGGCTCCTCTAACATATCCTATGCTACAGCTGAACTGGACTATGGATGCTCCCTTGAACACTTTCCTTAACTTCTTACCCTTGCCCCTGCCTCAAGCCATCCCTCTTTCTGGTATACCCCCTGTTACTACTCATTGAAATAGGTCACCGGCTCTGGGAAGTTTCCTCTCATCCCTCTCAAGATGAAAATCATCCTTCCGTCCTCTGAATTAGCAAGGCACTTAGTGCTTCCCTCGCAGTACCTGTCCTTCTTGGCATCACTACTTCAGAAGTACAGGCCAGCATGGGGTTATGGAAAGAATGCTGCCAAAGATTAAGGAGCCCTGGGTTCAAATCTCATCACTGCCACTTTTCCCTGTGTAACTTTGAACACTATATTACAAGGAAACCAAGATCCTATTGTATGGGGAGCATGGTGCTGGGCACTAGGGGAGATGGAGATTAGACTGAGATATTCCCTGACCTCAGAGAACTTAGAATATAGTAGGGAAGGTAAAACACCAACCCAGATCACTCTATTGCACTATTTTGTTATTGTTGTTGTTCAGTCATAAAGTCCTGTCTGACTGTGTCAGATGTAAACATGACCCCATGGACTTCTGCCAATAGGGTTTTCTTAACAAAGATGCTCCACTGGTTTGCTGTTTCTCTCTCGAGTGTGTCCCCATTTTACAGATGAGGAACTGAGGCAAAAAAGAAATGAAGTGACTTGCCCAAGGATATACATTCTATGCACTGAACCACCCAGCTGCCCATATTGTATAATAGTACATTTGAATACATCAAAAAAGTTACAAAATAAAATAGTACAAGAGATTTGAGGAAGAAGGTTGTTAAAAACCTCGAAGATTAGGAAAGGCTTTATAGAGAGAGTATTGTGTGTGTGTGTGTGTGTTTAATTTAATAGATCATCAGGATTGCAAAAGGCAAAGAGGGGCACAAGAACATTCTAGACAAAAAGGCCCAGACCAAACAAAACCATGGTGGTGGGGGAACACAGTGTCTATTTGGAGGAAAGGATTCACTTGACCTCTCTAGGCCTCGTAGATAGATAGATAGATAGATAGATAGATAGATAGATAGATAGATACCTCCCTACTATACTAAAAGCTCCTTGAGGTCAGGGACTATCTCAATCTAAACTTTATTATCTCATCTTCATATATATATTCATATATATAAAATGAGGAGATAACATGATCAGATGATCTCTTAGGTCCCTTTCACCACGAGCATTTTAGTCTCTATCCATACAGATCCCACCCTCTCCATACCTTAGTCAGCTCACAGAGGTCCAGTCCAAACCCTTGACCAAAGAGGGCAACCAACCTCTTCTTGGTCTGTGGTCAGGTGTGTGTATAAACAGGCTGTGAGCTTTTGCGATCCCAAAATTATGGGATCCACAGATTGAATTCTCAAATCTTGTTTTCTGGTATAATTCCTCTATATGAAGAAATAAAGGAGGCTGACCCAGGAAAAGTTCTCCTCTTCTTTTCCTAAAGAAAAGGGACCAAGACCAGCATCTTTCTTGAGTTCATTATCTGTTTAGAGTTGGGTATTTTTACAAAACCGTCCTTTGTAATATGGCATAAACATGGCAAGTGATTTTCGAGAGGAATTTTATGCAGGACAAAGTAGAGTCTGTAACTAGCTAATATTAAACGGGAAGAGAACAAGGAAGAGAAACATCATCTGTGCCCTAGTTTAATGCTCTGAAATAAGAGGCTTTAATCCTTTCCCCAGGGCACCCTCACAATATGAGATTTGCCTGCATAAACATTCTCACACTGAAGTCTGACTTAAGAGTCAGCAATTCCAGAGAAATAGAAAAAATGATTAGCAAAGGAAAGACCCCGTCCCTCCCTTACCTCCGAGAAAATGTGGTTCATGGAAAAAGCACTGGTTTTAATTCCTGGCTTTGAGACTTGGCTCTGCTAGCTGTAGAATCTGACTGAACTGGTCTCAACCTCAGGTTCATCATCTGTGAAATGGGAACATAATACTGTCAAAATAACCTCACAGGAATGTTGTGAAAAAAATATATAGCCTTTGTAAGCTCTAGGCATTTTAGTTCTAGTTCTAAGAGCTTTAGAAGTGCTTCTCTAAGGCCATTCACCCTATTTGTGCTTAGTGACAGGCCACATCCCAAACAGCCAACTCCCTACTACTCCCATTAAGGTTCTAGGGATAACCCTAAGAAGAGAGATTTCTATTACTGTCATTCATGAGCTTCTACTTCTTTACTTTCCATTAAAGTAAGCCATCAGGCTTCAATTATCTTTTTATTTGTTAAGGGATATACTGTAAGGTGATGTAGTCTTTGTAATGGGTACAAAGCATCCTTCTAGCACAGGTACATGAGAGAATGGGAGTGTATAGAGACCTCATGCCAGAGGGTAAACCAGGTGTTTCTTGAATCCACAGCCAGCATTCTTCCCTAGTGCTAGGAAGCAAGATCCTTGAAGTTACCTCTCTTAAATGTTTTTGTTTTTTTTCCCTTTTTGTATCTACCTGGGCCCCGGTTCTCGTTAGGTGCTCTGAGTACTGGTCCAGTCTTCTCAATAATGGTCAGTTGTGGGGAGGGAATGTCACACTTGCCCTGGGACAGTGTGCTCACACTATTATATTTATGAATATTTTATTAATAATAAACTAACAGAGACCTAACTAAAAGGTTACTAGCCAGCCTGCTCCCAGAAACAAAAGAGCAAGAGGGAGGAGTTACAGCCAAACATAAAACAATAACAGTGACCACACAAATGTGGAGGCTCAGGAGAGATTAAAGGGAATTTTGGGAAAACTAAGGGACTTATGGGGGATGAAGTCCAAGGTTCAAAATCTCCATTATACAACACTCATACACACACACACACACACACACACACACACACACACACACATACACACACACACACTGTGATATAGGCACAAGAGTCTACCTTGTAAAGAAGAAGGAACTTGATGACTGGTCCAGTGCTATCTCTCCTAAACTATATCTGCTCAGAGGGAGACAATTTGGATCTTATAACTTTAGAAAACATATGTGGAAATTTGTTATTACATGTAATTGTTATTTTAAAAGTAAATTACCAAAAAAAAAAATTCTGGTCAAAGTTTTCCCATAAATCCTCCATATAGAGCAGAACTTCCTTAACTTTCTCTGTCACAGGCCCCTTTGGCAATATGATGAAGCTATTGGTCCCTTCTCAAAATGATGTTTTTAAATGCAACAACAAAAACATGACAGTTATATTAAATATGGTTATCAAAATATATATTTTTAAAAAGCCAAGTTCAGAGACCCCCCACATTAAGAATCTCCAATGAATCTACCCACCTTCTTGAAAATTTTCCTGTGGCTTTCAATATTCCATGGGTCTATCCACTGATTACCACTTACTGTCAATATTCAATAGTCTCACCTGTTGCTATTATTATTGTTGTTGTTGTTGTAATACCCAGACATGTGGCTTTAGGCAAGCCTTTCACTCTCCCCCTTCTTATATTTACTCTTGCATCATTTATGCACCCCTCCTAGCAGAATGTAGGCACCTTGAAGGCAGCTACTATTTCACTTTTGTTTTCATAACTCCATCACCTAGCACAGTGCTTTGTATAAAATAAGAATTTAATGAATGCCTAATTTAATCTAATTTAATTTAATTAGATCACTCGGTTTTCATCTCATTAAAATGGAGGGGTTGAAGTAGATGGTCTCTAATGTCCTTTCCAGCTCTGCATCCTGTATAGAAGTAGAACCTCCCAATTCTTGTTGAGTACCTAGATACCCCACCTAACCCACACATGGCAGAAATATATGTCAGAGAACAGGGAGCATCAACATCCTCCCTTCTATGGTTAGAGTTAATCATGGGACCTCCTGCTCTCCACTCTTAATGATCCCTTGTATTTTTTTAATGCTTTATAATCATAAAGCATTTTACATACATTTATTTCATTTGATTTTCACAGTGTCCCTAAGTGGTTGGTCATTCCCAATATTGTTATCTCAAGTTCCTGAAAGAGAAAGGGAGGATCAAAGAAGCTAAACAACTTGTCTAAGACCATGGAGTTGGTAAATAACAGAGCTATGTATGACGAGTTCTTTTTCTCATTTCCCTCTGATTGTGTTTCATTGCTCTTCACTTCTGAGACTCTAGGATGCCACCTTTCAAACCTTCCTAATCCTTTTTGGATTTGATTAGGTAGCTGTTTTAGGATTTCCCCTTGACTCTTCAAGTTCCTTCCTAGTCTCAATGTAGTTGTGTTTGACCCCATAATCTGAGAGTGAGATAGAACCTCCATAATGATCTAGTCCAGTGATGGGCAAACTACGGCCTGAGGGCCAGATGTGGCCCCCTGAAATGTTCTATTGGCTGTTCGACATTATTCCTAATATAACGAATACAATGAGTAGAATACAGTACAATGAAACTTGAAAGAGTTGCCTTAGAAGCAGACTGACAGATGAGCATTTCCTTTCCTTTGGCCCCCTCTTTAAAAAGTTTGTCCATCACTAGTCTAGTCTAACCCTTATCATCCAGGTCATCCAGGCTTCATTTGAAGCCTTCTGGAGGTGAGGAGCTCACTGCATGATGAAACAACTTATTCCACTTTGGGGCAATGTCAATTATTAGGAAGTTTTTCCTTCCATTGAACCCAAATCTGCCATTTTTCAATTTCTACCCATGCTCCAATTCTGCCCTCTAAAGTCAAGAAGAACATGTCTAATCCCTGTTATTCCATATGACAATCCTACAAATACTTAGCTATTATGTTTATATTAGTGCCAGAACCCTCCTGCCTAACCTGTGCCTTAGTCCTGGTCTCCATCCCTACCTTTATCAAGCATTCTTGCCCTGTTTCTACCCTTCCTGTACAGAAAGACATAAATATTTTTCCCTCTAGAATCATACCTTCCCTAGACTGCACTGTGCCTGGAAGAGTTCCCTAGCCTGAGTCTTTCTCTTAGAACCCAAAAAGGTACCTGGAGACACTGTGACAAACCTAGAGTGATTTCTGGTTCCAGATTGTGTTCAGCTGCCTGTGTTCTGGGCCCACGGCTTCAGCTGAGTGACTGTGAGGTCGGCTTGTCCGAGAGAGCAGAGTCAATAGGAAAGATGTCAGGCAGAGGCAGCTGATAGCATGCTAAAAATAGGGATTTACCAAGAAGAAGAGGTTTGAGAGAAAGAGGTCTGCCAGTGGGAAAGACATTTGTACAGTGTATGGTTTATGACCTTCTTCTCTCCTGCATGGTCAGACTTTGCATTGGGAATAAGATCTCATGCTGTTTCCAACTCTCAGAAAGGATGAAACCCTCACTGGTCTGTTCTTTGCCCTTATCATCATGTATCAAGAGAATTAGGTGAATTATGATAGTACCATGACCACATTTTAGGGAGGATGTTGATAAATAAGAGGCGAATATAGCAGTTAAGAGACTGGAAAGCCCTGGTTCTATGGACCAAATCAGGTGCCTGAGAGTTCAGTATGATGCTGATGCCTTGGACCAGCATCTACTAACAACTCCTACCACCATAATGATAACATTCACATACATTTTCATAGGAATTTTAAGGTTTGCAAACTGCGAGGAGGGTAGTATAAGCACCATTTTATAAACGAGGCTCAAAAATTTTAAGTGACTTGACAGCTGGCCAAGTTAGAACTAGACTCCGAGAATAAGTGTTGTTTACCCAGAAGTTTAGGTACTTGGTACAATATGGCTTGCAGTAGTGACAGAGGACTAGGGCCCATAACCTGCCTGGCTGGCATCTGATCTTTGGAACGTCTTCCAGTTGAGTTCTGCGTTCTCTCTTTTTCGCCTTTTGTGAGGCAGCCAGTGGCACAGTGGATAGAGCTCTGAGCCTGGAATCAGAAAGATCTCAATTCACATTTGGCTTCAGATCTTTACTAACTATATCACCTTAGGCAAGTCACAGTGTGCCTCAGTTCCCCATCAACTGTAAGATGGGGACTATTATAGCACTTACTTTACAGGGTTGTTGTAAAGATCAGGTGAAATAGATGTAAAAAGCACTGAGTACAGTGCCTGGCATATATGCTCTACATAAATGCTTATTCCCTTCCCATCCCTCTGCTTTGTTTCACCAACCCCCCACTCCAAGCCCCCTACCTGCCCTCTATTCCTTAGCAAAAATCAGAACATTGCCTCTGTATGAAAGATCTGAAGAGAATCTCTATACATACAGCCCTCTCCTTATTTGCAATGGGGATTAACAGCCAGCTGTACAGGGACCAACTCTATCTCCTCGTCTATCCTTTTTGACCTACACTAGGCAGAAGCTTCCCTGAAGTGGAACTTTTGGCCAGAATAACGTAAAGCCACCTTTGGAGCTTTGCTGGAAAGCCATTTTAATACAAATGCATAGTTCGGATCCTTTTGTGAAAGAGGCATGTGTAGTTGGAAAACCTCTGGAGTCAAAGTCAAAGGACTACACTTTGCCACTTAATAGCTATGTATCTTTCAACAAATCACTTAACCTCTCTGGGCCTCAGCTTCCACAATTATACAACTAAATGGAGTCTAAAGTTCCTTCTAGTGCCATATCCTCTGAGTATTTAAAAGTAAAATTTATATCCACATAGGACTTAATACTTTTCAAAGCCACCCTGCATACATTTCTTCTTCATATCAAATCTTATAGAGTAAGTAAGGTAGGAAAGAGTTGGTTTTTTCCTTTTTGGTAGGGACTTTGGGACTTGTGATTTCATGAGTGTAAGGATCTCCCTGAATGGAAACTCCCTCTACTAAGATAGATAGATACACAAATAGATACATAGATATATACATAGATGCATAGATACACAGACACATAGATAGATGCATACATACATACATGGACAGATGGATACATAGATAGATAGATAGATAGATAGATAGATAGATAGATAGATAGATAGATAGATAGATAGATAGATAGATAGATAAAGGTAGATAGATGGGTGGATGGATAGGATATATACTCACATATATATGTATATATCAGCAACTTGCCTATAAATTAGAGTCTTAGAAAATATCCTGGAAGTGCCAAAAAGTAACTTGCCCTTGGTCCCATAGCCAGTTTGTGTTGGGATAAGGATTTAAAGCCAGGGTGTTCTGATTCCAAGCCCATGCCTTTGTCTACTACACCACACTGACTCTTTAAGAAGTAAATTGAGGCATAAAAGGGGCAGCCACTTGCCCAAGATCATACAATAAGTTATAAAAGAGCTGAGACTTGAACCCAATTCTCTTAATTATTCTTCTATAGTTCTTCAGTATTACAAATTTAGAGTTGCTTCCTCATACCATTCTGAGGCAGTGGTAGGGTGAGGCTCAGAAATATGGATTAGAGCTTTGATCATAGCTCACCACTTCTCAACACAACCCTATTTTCTATGCTGTGAAAATGCCTTTAGTCAGAGGACTTTTGTACATCATCTGTGGTCTAAGGGGCCACAAAACATGCTAGATAGAGGTCAGCCTTCAACACAGGGTTTAAGGCAGCCTGAGTGTAGGTCCTACCTATGATACATATTGGCCATGTGATCATAAGCTCATGGGCTTACCAACTCTCCAAGAGTTGGCCTCCTCCAACATGGCACTATCTCCTAACGCCTGTAGGCTACTCTTGAGTTGCCAGTTTGCAATGATATATCCCATCATCTGGGAGTTGCCTGATGAAATCACAGGTCTTGACTCCCCCCACACCTGGTGGTGGTGGTGGTGGGAATCTCATGTGCCTTCTTGCCATGTGGAGATATAGAAGTAGACAGCATATCTCTGCCTTCAAGTAATTCATAGTCCTGTTGGGCAGGCAGTAGTTAATTACTGAGGCATATAAGGTAATCATAGGCTGAAAAAGCTAAAACAATAAAAGACTGAAAAAATCAATAAAATAAACATTAAAATGTTTGCAGTGGCTGGTACTTTACCTCTCTAGACTTCATTTTCTTCACCTGTAGCATGTGTTCTAATCTCTCTGGTCTTTTCCAGCCCTGACCATCACAGCTTCCAGAGAGATTTCCCTTAAGTACCTATCAAAGCCACATCACTCCCCTGCTCAGTAAACTCCAGTGGCTCATTTTTGCCTCTGTAAAAAAATACAAAACTTCACTTTAAAAGGCCCTTCCCAGCCTGCACCCAGCTTGTCCTTGAAGCCTCACTACTCCTCTTCCCATGTTCGTCAGACCAGTTGCCTTCTCTCTGTTCTTTAAACAGGACACCATCTCTTGTCAGCACACCTTTGTACAGGCAGTCCTCATGCCTGAAAGAGACTCCCTTGCCTCCACCTCCTAGAATCCTTCATTTCCTTTAAGATTCAACTCAAACATTACCTTCGGTGCAAAGCTTTTTCTGATACCCAACTACTAGCGCCCTCTTGCCCTAACTCCTTTGTATTTATTTGTATTTTTCTTCAGACATTTATTCTGCATAGACTCACAGACACACGTTTCCCCTGATAGAATGTCAGCTTCTTGGGAGGAGGGTTCCTTCAACCTTTGTCTTTGTAACCCTCATGCCTAACAGTACATGGAACATAGGAGGTGCTTAATAAATACCATTTGATTTACTCATTGATTCTGAGTTCTCTCCTGTTTCTGCCACTCTGTTTTAATATTCTGAGTTTCAAGGTCCATTTCCAACTCTGATATTCTATATTCTAACACTCTTACATTCTGATATTCTCATTTAAATCAAATGTGTCAAAGTTGCTAATAAATCTTTCTAGTGTGGCCTGAGTCAGATTAAAATGTAAAGGGGGCTCACAGGCCCAGAGAGGGGAGGTTCAAATGTCTCCTCAGATACTTCCTAGCTGTATGACCCTGGGCAAATCACTTAATCCCTGTTGTCTAGCCCTTAGTACTCTTCTGCCTTGGAACCAATACTTAGTATTGATTCTAAGCCAGAAGGTAAAGATTTTAAAAAAGATATAATTGGGAAATGTTTAACAAATAAATAAAAACGAACTATGACCTAAATAATGGTAACGTGTGATGCTCTAAGTCAATATGTAGCCCACAGGTATCGATCTCTGTTTGAGTTTGACACCACTTGTTCTGACATTGTTGAATTCAAGGTAGAATAAATACTAAAAAATAAAAGTTCTGAAATCATAATGGTAAAGATGATACTGGTAAGATGTTGAATCAGTAGTTTCTGTAACTGCAAGGACTGTTCAGCTTGTAGTAAAGGTGAAGCTGGGAGGTCCCTTCCCTCCTTTAAAAAAAAAAAAAAAGGAAAGGAAAGCATTGGCTTTTGCCTTCAGAGTCTCTCACCTTGCCCTGTTTACAGTTTTATCACTTGACTCTGCCCCATCTGTCAGATTCTGATTCAGCTTTTATTGAGGAACAGCCTGAATGACAATAGCCTAGTCATGTTGGACCTAGCTGCCACTTTCTCCTTGGCTTAGAAAGTAACCCTGGACAGCCTGTTAGCCAGTCATAAGCCAGCTTTTTCCTTCTGTCCCTGGAATTATTACTTCTGATCCTTGCAATCAGCCATGCAGCTTTGGTAACTCTTCTCAACAACAGGTCATCTATTTTTTTTTTTAAATTAGTGTGATAAGTAACCTGGTTTAGTGACACTGAGCAAGTCACTTGACCTAGTGTGAGAACACTAAAACTAGCCCAATCATAGTTTGTTTGCTCCTGTAAATGATGGGGGTTGGACTCATTGAACTTAACCCTCTTCTAGCACTGCTTTCTATAATCTGAGTCTATGGTGACCAAAGCAAAGCTTACAACATCTCCCTTTTTCAGTTGAAGCCACAGGGTACGAGATAGTCATCTAGTATGAGTTAGTTATGGACCAACGCATAGAACGCTCAGCCTGTTGCATGGCTCAGCCAGTGAGATTTTTTTTCTTCCACTCCAAAAACTGCCATTTCAGAGAGGGGTAAAAGGTAGGAGGGAGAGAGGGAACATGGATCACAAAATGTTAGAAAGCAATTTTAATTATATATATATTATATATTATATATATATATATACAGACACACATATATACTTATAATCTGGAAAAATATAATCATAAAAAGACCACATAGGTAGTAGTAAGTGGCAGACCCCAGATTCAGGGCTTCTGATACCAAATTCCTAGGTAGGCAAGAGAAGTAGAAGGCAGTCTATGCCAGCCTCAAAGAGCTCCCAATCTGTTGGGGGAAGCAGGACCAATATTCATAAAAGAGAATGTTGTAGAATAGTGTATAATCAGAAAGGATTCTATACTGCATATGATCAGCACTAAAATAGGAAATTTAGATAGCAAGTAATATATGTGGTCAGTTGTGGAGGGTCATCAGGAAAAGAAAAAAGTAATATTTAAACTTGGCCATCAAATATGTATAGAACTTCGATAATTGGAAGAGAAAAGTAAAAGCATTCCAGGTAGGGCAGAAGCAGAGGTGTAGAGTGGGCTTAGACATTCTAATTGTCTCTGCCCCATGCTGCCTAGACTCTGGCGGCATTCATCTCCCTTCTCTTGCAACCTCCCCCAAGGTCTTCGGCTTTAATAGGAGCTTTTCACTTTATTTTTCCATCTTTAGGTTCTCAAGATATATTGTCTTCCTCCCCACCCCCTTTTTAGACTGTAAGCACTGTCAGGGAAAGGATTTGCCTTGCTTGCTTATATTTATATTGCCAGCACTTAGCAGTTCATGACACATAATTATTGCCCTACCTTTCTATCCAGATTTGGGAATGAATAAACCAGCCTAACTGGAACATTGGAAGAAAAGGTTGGCTAGGTATGGTGGGAGGTCTACAATGCCTGCTAAAGAGGTCAAATCTTAGAATATACTAGGTGCCGGAATAGAATATAGAATACCAGTGCTGAAGGGACTAGACTAGACTAGAAGAGAGCTCATGTAATCTAATCACTTCCTTTTTACAGGTAAGGAAACCAAAGCCAGAGAGATAAATGACTTGCCCGTAATCATATAAGTTTTGAATTCATGCAATGAGCCTTCCTGACCCCAGGCCTTATGCTCTATCCACTGCATCATCTAGCTGCCCCCAAAATACTTTTCCTGCCTTTTATCTCCCAGTTTAATGTGAGAAACAAATTAAATAATATGTAAAGTGCTTTATAACCCTAAAATAGAATATAAGTATAGGTTGTTTGTTTGTTTTTTTTTAAAACAGTATATTGGCTCCAAGGCAGAAGAGTGGTAAGGGTAGGCAATGGGGGTCAAGTGACTTGCCCAGGGTCACACAGCTGGGAAGTGTCTGAGGTCAGATTTGAACCCAGGACCTCCCATCTTTTAGGTGTGCTTCTCAATCCACTGAGCCACTCTGCTGCCCCCTGTAAGTATAGATTCTTAAGCAACAGAGGAACAGTTTTAGGAAGCTTGGCATGTACTTCTCAAGGGCTTCCTGTGGGTCAAGTTTTATGCTAAACCCTGAAGATACAAATACAAAAGTAAGACTGTCCCTCTCCCCAGATTGTAGTGGGGGAGAGAATATATGTCTGGGAATGGCAGCTCAGGAAAAGGGGTGTTTGATGAGTCACAGGCATGGCGAGTTATCCATAGAGCAGTCAGTTGACCCAGAACAGTGATGATATTGATTTAGTAACTGAGCCCAGAGCAAGGAGTGGAAAGTTTGAAGAGTAGAGAGGGATCCTTGCCAGGGAAGTTGGGAAGATGGACAGGCGGGTGGGGTATGAAGCCCTCACTCACTCACCAATGAAGAGAGCATAGCTGAGGATAGACATTCCAAAGGTGAGCAGATCACACAAAGGAGAGACCTGCAGTTTCCGAATTGCCTTAGTCTCAAACTGCAGCTCCCTGTTCCCCTCTATCTGACAATGGAAATGTACCTGTCTTTCCTCTGATCATCACGACAATGATTCCTTTGCTCATGTGAAAGGCTGCTGCAGTTAATGCCTGGTGAGCGTGTCTTTCCTGTCATTCTTATCTGGCAGTGGCCATATATCAGCATCACTTTCTGTGGTAATTGCCATCAAGATGTTCACTGATTTCTAATTAGATCAAATGACATACACATTTCTTTAAAACTGGGCCTCTTAATTCTTCAGTCCATTGGCGTTGAAAGAGCAAAGGAAGGAAGACCACTTAAGAAATAAAGAATTTGGGACTCCAGTCCTGAGTTCAGTTCAAAGCATATTGGGCCAGGAGTTGCTGGACCTGAGTTCTAGTCTTTTCTCTGGTTTTTATAAATCACTTAAGGCTTAGCTCACTTTTCTCATCTGTTAACTGTGAATGTTTTGTTTTTATGTTTTTTAGTCATTTTGAATCATGTCTGACGTTCGTGAGTGTTTTGGGGGTTTTCCTGGCAAAGTATTAGAGTGGTTGGCCATTTCCTTCTCTAGCTCTTACAGTTGAGGAAACTGAGGCAAACAGGATAAAGTGAGTTGCTCAGGGTCACATAGCTAATGGCTGAGGCCAGTTTTGAACTCAGGGAGATGAGTCTTCTTAATTTTATGTCTGGCACTCTGTCTACTGTACCAGCTAGATGTCCCCAACATGATTTACTACCTACCTATCTCATAGGTTCCATGTGAGAATCAAATTAATATTAAAAGTGCTTTATAACCCTAAAGTGGAATATAAATATGAACAGTTGTTATTAATGCAAGGAAATGTACAGCTCTAATGCTTTGTAAACCTTCAAATGTCAAATAAATATCAATCACTTTTATTGTTAATAGTTTTAATATTCAACTATAAAATGAAGAATTCTAACTTGATAACCTCTAAGATCCCTTTCATCTCTAAATCTGATACTCCTATGAGAAGAAACCCAACATATGTCTCATTATATGAATGGGATGTCAATCACCCTCTTCTAGAGATTCTAGTTTGTCCTGACACTATGTCCTCTTCCGGTTCTCCTACCTGTCTGACTGCTCCTCCTCCTTCTCCTTTGTTGCACTCCCTAACTGTGGATGTCCACCAAGGCTCTGTTCTAAGCCCTTTTCTCTCCCCCCCCCCTTTCTACTTTCTCTCTTAGTGACCTCATCAGCTCCCATGGATTCAATTATCACCTCTATGCAGATGATTCTCGGATGTATAATCCAGCTCTCACCTCTCCTGACTTGTAGTCTCGCATCTCCAATTGCTTATTGGACATCTTGAACTGAATGTCCCATAGACATCTTAAACTCAGCATATCCAAAACTGGTCTTTTCTCTCAAACCCTCCTCATTTCCCCTTTACTGACGAAGGTCACTGCTAGCTTCCTAGTTGCCCAATTCTGCAATTTAGGTATCATCTTTGACTCCTTCTCTCTTACCCTCTATGTCAATTACATTTCCAGGTCCTGTTAATTCAACCTTCCCATCTTCTCTCCTATAAGCCCCCTTCTCTCCTTTGATAGTGCCACTCACCCCACTGGTGTGAGCCTTTTATCACTTCATTCTTAGACTGTTGCATTAACATTCTGATTCCTCTCCCTATCTGAAATCTTCCTCACTCCAGTCCATTCTTTACTCTTTTGTCAAACAAATCTTCAAAAAGCACAAGTCTGAACATGTAACACCCCATTCATATAATTCCCCAATTTCCCTCTCATTCAGTAAACTCCATTGGTTCATATTACCTCCAAAACCAAATCCTTTGTCTGGCATTCAAAGCCCTTCATAACCTGCACCCTTTCCCCCAATCTTCTAGTGTTCTCCCTTACTCACCCCCCACATATTCTGTAGTACAGTGACTGGCTTTGCTCTTGATGATCCTCCATCTCCTAACTGTACCTTTTTACTGACTGGCCCCCATCCCTGGAATGTTCCCCATGCTCCCTTCTGCCCCCTGACTTCCTTGATTTCCAATCTCAGCTAGAATCCCACCTAACACAATAAGTAAGCCTTTCCTTGCCTCTTGCCTCTTCGTACTAGTGTCTTCTCTCTGGGATCATCTCCAATTTATACTGGATATAGTTTTGTATATAGTTGTTTGCATTTTGTCTCCCCAATAGATTGTGAGGTCTTTGAGAACAAGGAGTATTTCACCCCTCTTTATATTCCCAGCACTTAACACAGAAGGTGTTTAATAAGAACATATTTAATAAATAGATCAAAATAAACATAGGGAATATACATGTAAAGTACCATGTAACATCAGAGAAAAAAGAATCTACTTTTTCATATCTAGATTCAGGAATTGAAGAGTAAACATTAAGCTATTTAAAGATTCTATTAATATTGCTGGGAATGAATTTTAAGTATATTGCATATCCTCACTGAAAATGGTCAGTCATACCATTAAGAAGAAACCTAGTCTAGTTAGGAAAGCACTAGACTTACCAAAGATTCAGGGTCAAATATCAGAAAAGATCAAATGACCAAGAAAACAGATTGACTTTAGTTAATTGGTGAGTGTTAATTTGGTGTCTATTAAGTGCCAGACACTATGCAAAGGGTCAGGGATACCAAGAGAGGCAAAAGACAATTCCTGCTCTCAAATAGCTCACAGATTCCTGGGGGAGACAACATTTAAAAAAAAAAAAAGCTGAAAAGGGATTGAGGATAGAGGGGTTAGGGATGAATATCCAGGTCAGGAGCATGATGAAGCCCAGAAGAGTGCAGCCAACTATGAAATGTAAAGATGACTGGTATGGGCACTCTTTTTAAATGGAGGACCTGAGCAGAACTTTCTACTCTCCATCCTCTACCTTCCATCCTCTTCGATTATGGGGAAGGAAAGGCCCCAGGGACAGGAGGTATCAATGGGATGTGGGTTCTAGTGTTGATGTGATCTTATAGGATGATGAGGTTCCTGGGATAAGATGAAATCCAGATATAGCTAAGTGAGAAATGATAACAAAATTAAAATTACTTACCTTGTGACTTTAAGCTATTAATTAAAGGAAAAGCATACTTACTATGTGCTATATATATACTATACTTAGTTCTGGTTATACAAATAGAAAAGGCAAATCAATTTCTGCCCTTAAGGAACCTGCATTCTAATAGTAGGAAATATTAGAT
Organism: Gracilinanus agilis; assembly: GCF_016433145.1. Classification (NCBI taxonomy): domain Eukaryota; kingdom Metazoa; phylum Chordata; class Mammalia; order Didelphimorphia; family Didelphidae; genus Gracilinanus; species Gracilinanus agilis. The sequence goes on along the minus strand of NC_058130.1, from coordinate 693,939,901 downwards.
ATATAGGAGCTGGTAGCAAGGGAAGAATGTTTTATTCAGGGAAGTCACAGAAGTGCTTGGTGGAATCATAGAATAAGTGATTGGCACATCTTTTTCCAGGACTGGTAGTACTGATCTAATTCTCTTTCTCAGAGCTAGAGGGTATAGAAGGTTAGGGAAAGTTGGAGAGGGCATATATATATATATATATACTTTCAACATGGTGTGGATGGCCTGGGCAAAGCAGTATAGATGCCTAGGTCAGTCTAGAATGATAAACATTCATCAATTAGAAACCAGCCCAGAAGTATTAGGTGGAATCTAGAGTGCAAGAGCATGGCATGAAGATGGCATTGGCCAGGTAATGTCACACCAACCCTCTGGGCCTCAGTTTCTTCATCTTTAGAAGCTGAGGATTCAGTTAGATCAGAGGTATCAAACACACCATGCAGCCCAAACCAGGTTAAAATCTAATTGAGAAATATTTAACAAAATAAACAAATATGATAAAACATAGATTGTATTTCATTTTAAAGTTTTCATGTAGCCAGCAGGATTCCCTATGTACGGATTTGTGGCCCCCATTTTTATTTTATCCACCTTTGGATTAGATGATCTCAAATGTTTCTTTCTGCTCTAATATTTAGTGTTCTATGTAACTACTTGCCATGTCTAATGAAAAGAGGTTAAATGTACCCTGCCAGAAGGCAGAACTGGGACTAATGGGGAGAAGGTGAAGTTAGAGGTGGCAGGGCAATTCTGGATCAATATTAGGAAAAAATAACCCAATTGTCTCACAAGTTCCCTGGATTGAATGGATTAAAGAGTGAACAATGATGTTCAAACAGGTTTCTCAGTAAGGCTATAAAAAGGATGTATTCACAAGCTAGAAAGTTAAAACAGCTAATATCTAAGACTTCCTCTACTTCTACAGGTCTATGATTCTGTACTGACTTATTGTGAAACTTAGAAAAGCCTCTTAACTTCTCCAGGCCTCAGTTTCATATCTGTCAAATGGAAACAATCCTGCATTTGTATTTTTTTGTGATTGAATGTGAATTATAGAATCAGAGGCCATTAGGATAGTCCCCTAGCAGAGTTTTAAAATGTCCTATTGAAAGTGTCAGTAGTGGATTATAAAATTATGTTCTTTCATTGTCCCCATGGAAATGGTAAATCATTCCAGTTCAAGGAAACAGAATGTAATAGGAAAAGCAGTGGACTTAAAATTAAAAACCAAAAGACAAAATTCAGGTTTAAATCCACCATATAGTAGTTCTTTGACCTCTGTAAAATCCTGATTTGATAGATATGAGGAAACCAGAGTTATGTGACAAATCATTACAAAGCCATAGAATCAAAGAATCCTAGAATTATTAGAAATCCTAGAGAAAAGATTCCCAACAGGTACTCATCTAACATCTCCTTGAACAGGTCCCATGGTGAGGTGTTCAATACTGCATGAGATGGCCTTTTTCTTGGTTGGACTTTCCTTTTTTTTATTTTAGGCTAAAATTTGATTTCCTGATATGTATTTACTAAATGACAACTAAGCAAATGTTAGTCATTACTTTCAATATTGGAGAGCATTTATTCCTCCATTTTTTCAACTCTAATCAAAGCTGGGTGGTGGTGGTGGTGGTGGTAATCTTTAAACATCCAGCTGAAACCAGGCTGTGTCATTAGCTATCTTAGTGGAAGGCCTGGAGGAATATGGTCCTTGACCATTGATTCTTCTGTCCAAAAAAGAAATCAGGTTTCTGGGGTGATGAAAGCCTTTCTGTCGAGGGGGCTATGAAATAAGGGGAATGAAGAGCAGATTCCCTTGGCAGAATTACAGGATCATCATGTCAAGTGGCAATTGTTAGAGCCAAGCATGTCCTGTTTGAACATCACTAGTTAACACTATTCAATCCAGGAAACTTGCTTCGATGTGAGACAATTGGATTATTTTTCCTTATATTGATCCAGAACTGCCCTACCACTTCTAATTTCAACTTCTTCCCATTAGTCCCAGTTCTGCCATCTGGCAGGGTGTATTTAACCTCTTTTCGAAGGACCCCTCAGAAAAGTAGTGCATGGTGATTATCTCAGTACAATCCAGGAAATTTCCACCCTGGATGCTCCTTCTGGTTTCTTCTGCATAGAGACTGATTCAGATAGCTTCAGGTACCCAATAATAGAAAAAATGTTCAGAGAATCATAGAATGTGAAATAGAACTAAAGGGAATTTTAGAGTAGAATTCTGGTAGAAATTCCAGAACTATTAAAGCATAGACTGGTAGAATATAGAAAATAATGTTGGGACTGGAAGAGGCCTAGAAGGGGCCTTCAAAATATAAACTGTTAAGCATAGAATGGTACAGGTGCAAGGGATCTTAAACACAGACAATGAGTTTAGTGATCCTCACCAAAGGTGTCATTGACCTTTCTGAGGGTCTGCAGAATTATCAAAAGAGATACCTGAATCTATGCATACATTGTAATTTTGATCTATATTTAGCTGCAACAAAATATGCAGCAGGATCCAGTATAATAAATAAGCAAGCATACCTTCTGTAGGTCTGAATAAATATCTTGCACATATATTTATGTCTTGCTATTTTAAAAATGTATAATAGATGCTATTGTGGTGGATCAGATACAAATAATTGAAATGAATTTATGATAGATAGTTTTTTGTAATCACAATTTTAATTAATAAATAATTATAGTTGAACTACTCATAAGAAGGTCTATAAATATTTTTGATATTAAAAATTTGGGGTAACTAGTCAATTTCAGCCCCTTCATTTTTGTAGTGGAAGAAACTGAGGCTCATAGAAGAGAAGGGATTTGCCATGTCACACAGACAGAGTAAGAGGGCCAGGACAAAAACCCTGTTGTTTTAGTTCCAAGTACAATGTTCTTTCTACCATACCATGCTACTTTCATAATTCTGCAGTTTAGTAATGATAGCTTCTATATGTGTGTGTGTGTGGGGGGGGTGTAATGAAGTAGAATAAATTATGTCATTAAGAATATGTGTAACTGGAAAAATATGAACTAGACATATAATGTAGCAAGAATAAGAAATAAAAATGTATAGCCTGAGTGCTTTTAAAAATATTTTTAAAGAACGCTACCCACATCCAGAGGAAGAACTGCAGGAGAGGAAACATTGAAGAAAAACGCTTGAACGCATGGGTTGAGGCGGACATGATTGGGGATGTAGACTCGAAACTACCACACCAATGCAACCACCAACAATTTGGAAATAGGTTTTGATCAATGACACATGATAAAACCAGTGGAAATGTGCGTCGGCCATGGGTGGGGGGAGTGCAGGGGGTGAAGGGGAAAGTAGGAGCATGAATCATGTAACCATGTTAAAAATGAATATTAATAAATGGTTAAAAAAATAAACAAGTCACCAAAAGAAAATAAAAAAATATTTTTAAAGACTCAAGAAATAATACTAGCAATAATGATAATAATAACAATAATTAGGATTTATATAGCACCAACTCTGTGCTAGGCACTGTGCTAAGTGCTTTTACAAATATTGTCTCATTTATTCCACACAACCACCCAGGGCGATAGGTACTATTATTATCTCCATTTTACAGATGATCAAACCAAGACAAACAGGTTGAGTGGCTTGTCTGGGGTCACACAGCTAGTAAGGGACTGAGACTGGATTTTAACTCCTGTCTTCTGACTGTAGGCCCAGATCTCTAATATCTGTGGAGGTTTTATGGAAAGACCTGGTTAAGAACAATATAGAATAAGAAGGTCTTGAAGGCTTCATGTTATACACTGTTCAAGAGAGTGCCCACATGGTAAGGTTATTGCTCTGTTCAAGTAACAAATGGATGAATGAATGAAAAATATGTTTATTAAACATTCACTACCCACCAGGAACTATACTAAGAACAAAGGTTACTAATACAAAAGCTGTAAGGCTTCTCCCCTCATGGAACTTCTATTCTAACAGAGAGAGACAATAGGAATAGGGGAAAGATAGACAGGGAAGCAAGCTTTGGTCTGGCAAGTCCCAGAGACAGTGAATTGAATGAGAGGAGGTCCGTTGGCATTTCCCATCCAAAGGCAGTCGTAGTGTTGAATGAATCACAGTTCTCCGAGCGGGGAGGAGAGGTGGTGGCAGAATGAGATGTCCCTGGTCTGTAGCAGGGATGAAGAAGCCGAGTCCCCAGGAGGGAGCCCCTCCCACACATGTCCTCTGGAGCTCCAATCTGGATGGAGGAGCAGAGAAACATCAGAGCTCTTGTTCCCCAAATACCCTGTGAGATAGGAAATCAGATATTATAGCATGCCCTTTCTCCAGACCCAGCGAGACTTCTAGAATCACAGAATTTCAGAAGTTGGAAGAAACTTCAGTCCAACTTATACCCGAATAAGAAGTCCTTCTAGAACATTCCCAGATAGCCCTTGATGGAAAATCTCCACTGAATAGGAACCCCTCGCCTCTCCTCACTACTTCCTCAGACAGCTCATTTGACCCTGGGATGTCTCTAATTGTTAGGAAGCTGAAGAGTTCTTTGGAAACGTCAGAATCTGGATCTCAGGTCCTGAGCCTGAGGCACCTGTCATTTCCACTACACCGGGGTGCCTTTCACTGTGGATGTTCCTCAGGAACCTGCTTGTCTCTGATCCTACACAAAGCAGGGGGCAACCCAAAAAGAATGAAACCTGCGCTGACAGCTGTTTTCTATAAGCAACAGGGACTCCAAATGGTTACTGTGAGGCTTCCCAGAGGGCATCAGGAAAGAAGGGTGTAAAATGTCAGACTTCTTACAAGGCATCAGAGGCTACAGATAAGCCTCCTTGGAAGCCCCCCTGGGAATTTGTTTACCCTGCATCCACCCACAGGCTGGACCAATAAAACCTATTGTCAACAAAAAGGCTACACACATGGCCTGTGATCAACAGACTTAGAACTGAGAGGAATCTTTGAGATCATATTGTCAACATTTTATGTTCAAAAATTCCTTTCAGCTGTAGCTTTCTATTCTCTAACGCAGCAGTTCTTACTGTTTTTTTGTATCATGAACTTTTTTTTAGCAATCGAGGGGAGCTTATGAACCACTTACCAAAATAATGTTTTTATATGCATAAAATAAAATACATAGGATTACAAGGAAAACAATTATGTGGAAATCACTACCAAAAATTTTTTTTTTCCCAGCCAAGGAAATCTCATTGAGAAAATGGAATAATATTTACACTCCTTTGAAAAAAGCAATGTAGTTGGAGCCAGAAAAATTGGTTCTGCCATTTGGTAGTTCTATGACCTTTCGGGAAGTCACTTACCCTTAGGGCTTCAACTTCCTCAGTTATAAAATAAGGAGTTAAGACCAGATGACCTAAGATCTCTTCAAGCTGTAAATTCTATGATCCTACCTCACAGGGTTGTTGTGAAAACACTTTTTAAACCTGAAAGTGCTATAGAAATGGGAACTATTATTATTAATGCCTATGTGGGTTTTACTGTACTTCTCAGAGAGAACCCTGCAGGCCCCAGAGGAGAATGCCATGATATTTTTAATAAATCATGACCAAAGGATGTGTCAGAAAATAGACCTTTGCCCTGACAAAACAGTTTTCCAGCCAGCAGAATGTTAAGCAGGGGCCTAGCTGGGCCTGAAATTTAGCCAAGGTTCACACATCCCTACAGATTAAAGAGGCTGTCCAGATTCAATTCAATTCAACAAGTACCTACTCCAGGCAGAGTCTATGCTTGGCACTGGGAGAACTTCAAAATGGAAACACACTCCCTGACCCTCCAGAGCTCACAGATTGGAGTGAGGAGAGAAGGAGATGAAGTCACCAGCACAAAGGGTGCCCCACCTCATATTCTGTGGTACAGTAAGTGCCTTACAGATGCTATGGAGGATCTGAGGGAAAGATAGCTATCATAGGAAAGATGTGGTTAAAGGATTAAAACCCCCATGGGTTTGGTTTTGTTTTTGCCTAGGCTGTGATTGCTTCTCTTTCACTTGTTTATGCCCCTAGACCAGAAGTCCTTCTTATCCTTTGTGTCAGAGACCCCTTTCGTAGTCCAGTGCAATTTATAGGGATGCCCTCTCAGAATAATATTTTTAAATGCAGAAAACAAAATTCATAGGATTACAACGAAAACCAATTATTTTTAAATAGTCAACTTAAATATTGTTTTAACTAGTTCACAGACTTCAGGTTAAGAACTTCTGCCCTAGACAATATTTATCTTTCTTTTTCTGATTCCCTAACACTCAGAGAAAGATGGTGAAGCTCTCTTGGGCCAAGACATTTATTCTTAGATCAGAATGATGAGCACAGAGTTGAAAGAAAATTCAGACATCAACTAGTCAAAGCCCATTTCTAATGAAGAATTTCCTTCTGACATCCCTCAAAAAGAGAGCACACACACTTGCTTAAATACCTCCAGGAACAGAGAACATACCCCTTCCTGAGGCACACATTTTTTATCAGTTCTAATTTTTAGGTAGTTCATTTTGATATTAAATAAAATTTGCCTTCCTGAAAAATACCCTGTACAAGCATAGATTAATCCTCCTGTATATTTGGCACAATTTCTCACGTATAACAGGTATCATATTTCTTGCCTTCTTACTGGGTTGGGAGAGGGTGAAAAGAGAGAGAATTTGAAACTTAAGTAATTAAAAAAATACTGCTCTAAGTACAGTCTATCTTGCAAAGACTAGAGTGAAATGATCTTCCACTTCAGAACTCTGATTATTATAGTAGCCATCTGTGGTTCTCAGGCACCAGTGGCAAAGTATGCTACCCTCCTCCTGCCCGAGGAGATGGACTCAAGATGCAGAGTGCCACATACATTTTTGGGCATGGTCATTGTGGGAATTTGCCCATCTTGCCTGGGCAGATTTATTAACAGGGTTTTTCTTTTCTTTCCTTTTTAATTTGGAAGAGGTGGCAGAGAGAGGGAAGTAAGGAATAAGGTTTCAAAAGGAAACATGAGAAGAGAATGGAAAAAGGCCAGCTTAAAAATTACATATTGTTTTATACTTAAGAAATAAAAACAAGCTATATGTAATAGAGATTCACAGTTTCAGATTTAACCCTCTCCTGTTTTGCCATGTTAATGGAAATGTTCATTTTATTTGGTATTCTTAAGTTCAAATTTTTTTTTTTAAAACCCTTACCTTCCGTCTTGTAGTCAATATTGTGTATTGGCTCCAAGGCAGAAGAGTGGTAAGGGTAGGCAATGGGGGTTAAGTGACTTGCCCAGGGTCACACAGCTGGGAAGTGTCTGAGGCCAGATTTGACAGATTTTTTTTTTTTTTTAAATTAAAGAAGCTATCTTGAGAGCACAGGAAGACAAACCTTTTTCTTAAAGAAACTACTAGGGAAGCCAGGTGGCACAGTGAATAGAGTACCAGGCCTGGAGTCAGGGTGTCCTGGGTTCAAATCTGGCCTCAAACACTTCCTAGCTGTGTGACCCTGGCCAAGTCATTTAACCCCCACTGCGTAGCCCTTACCACTCTTTTGCCTTGGAACCAGTACACAGTATTGATTCTAAGACAGAAGGTAAGGGTTTAGGGAAAAAAAAAGAAACTAATAGGGAGCCAGGTGGCATAGTGAATAGAGCACCAGTTCTGGAGTCAGGAGGACCTAGGTTCAAATCCAACCTCAGACACTTCCTAGTGTTGTGACATTGAGCAAGTCACCTAGCCCCATTTGCCTAGCCCTTGCCCCTCTGTCCTAGAGTTGTTACTAAGACAAAAAGTAAGAGTTTCCAAAAAAGAAAGAAAAACTACTAGCTTATAAAAAAAAAAAACTGCCTTCTTTTAGGGAGATAACATGATATAGTGGAGATAGTCTTAGAATTAGAATCAGGAGACCTAGGTTCAAAGTCTACCATGAACATTTTACTACTTATATGATTCTTGGCAAGTGACTCCTTTCTGTGGCTGAGTTCTTATCTGTAAAATGGGGATATTAATAATTCCATTAATTACACTACTTGCACTACATGGCTATAACAAAGTGTTTTCTAAATGTACACATGTTATAAATGTGAGTTACTAGGAGCCTTATATACTAAGCACCTCCCACTGTTTGAGAAATGCAAAATAAATGGAAGCCAGAGTCCCTGTCTCTAATGTGACAGATCAATTCTGAGCCCCACTTATAAGGGGAAGTGAAATTCCTCTAGTTTAGAGCCTCCTTTCTCATCTCACCAGTGCCCAAAGAAGTCATTAGTTAACTCCACAATAGGTGGTGCAGGGTTAATTAGGTATCACTGTATATTCTGATATAGTAGCTGGGCTTCACCAGGCTCCAGTAGTTATGGTATCTATCCTGTTCTGCAGACAATCTGATAACCTATGATACTCTACCTCCCAGGAGTACACAAATAATTCCAAGGGGGAGGGGAGAGCCTTAATGAGCCAGCTACTCACCATGGATTTGCACGTGATGGTGCAAATTATTTCATGGAACCAGCAACAAAAATCCAGACTCTGACACCTGCACTTGCCCTTAAATTTGGGAGGCCTGCGTGACCAGACACGCTGCTTTGAATTTGATTGGCTAAACTTTAGATCTTAGAAGTAAACAAATCAGACTTGGAGAAACCAGCTTGTTGTTCAGTGCTGAGAGCAGCCAGGCAGTGGGACAAGCAGTAATATTTTGTTTTCAGCATTTGTATCTCTGTTCCAACCTTGGTGTCATCTAAGAGCACTGCTTGGGGGTCAGAAAACAGTTTGGAATCCTTGCCCAGCCACTTACTGTCTGTATCTTAGAGCCAGTCTTTACCCTGTGGCATGGGTGGACAAAATTGCCACCGTGGTCCCTTCCTTTCCAGGTCTGTTTTATCTAGGATCCCTGTCTGGGGAAGTGACTTGACTTGGCTTCCTCCACCACCCTCCCACCTCTCCAAACACACATATGACGGGATGCCTTATGGCTCTAGGATGCAGGGGCCAGCCAGAAGTAAACAAAACTGCATCAATTCTGCTAAATCACACCTAATATGAAGTTACAGAAATGTGAGCATCACAGTGGAAAGGCTCAGATACAGGGAGAACAGCACACAACAGAGGAGAAAAAAACCAGCACATTACATTTTGAAGAAATTTTAAAGTCATTGAGTCCAATCTCTACAAGTCCATACTTGAGAGATGTTTTTCCATCCTCTTCTTAAATATTTCTAGTAACAAGAACTTCTCCCTGGTTGAGGCCCTTCTGTTGTTGAGGTTGTTTACTTTATGAGGAAGTACTTTCTTCCTCCTAGCACATAGAAAGTAGACAATCAGTGTTAATTGACTGAATAATTAATTGATTCTGTTGAACTCAAACCTGCCTGTATTTCCTCCTTATATTGTCCTTAGAACTCTCCTACTCTCCCCCTTGAAGCAGAAGGGGACAATGCTTCCTCTTCCCAGTGACAGACTTTCCAGTACATTGTGTTCCCACTGTTTTCTTTAAGCTAAAAACGATTAGTTCCTTCAGCTAATCCTAGTAAGATTTTGTCTCCTTACCATCCTGGTCACTGTCCTCTGGGCAGACTCCAGATTGTCAATTTACTTCTTGAAATGTAGCACCCAGGACTAGACACATTACTCCAGATGGGGTCTGGCCAGGGCATTGTGATTAATTGTTTATTATCTCAGAGCCAACCACAAATTGTCCCAGCTGCAGTCTATGCTGTTGTCTCATGGAAAACCAGTGGTTTCCCTTGAGGATAAAGCAGAATGTCATAAGAATAACAATGATAATAACAGCTCCCACTTGCATGGACCTTTAAGATCTGCAAAGTGCTTTTCTCATGGCAGTCTTGTAAGGTGGGAAGGAAGGAGAAGTTCATGTTTTATATTCCCAGGATCATGTTGCTTGTGGCAGTCAGGAATTGGGCATCTTGCAGAGCTTGAATTTTCTTGAAAAACTTCAAGCAAAATCTATTTCTTATCGAACTCTTTATGCTCACTCAGTCCATTGCCATCTTTTCTTTCCCTTGGTGGAGAAGAATCAGGATGGATCAAATGACCTTTATAGCGTTGGGCCTAGCCATGAAATCTGAGAAAATCTAAGAACATGATACAGAGAGAACTAGCACCAAATCACTATAAGAGTGTTATTATGAGAGTATTTTATATATATATATATATATATATATATACACACACATATATAATGACTATGTCTATAGTTAACCTGAAAAGAGCATTGGTCTTGGAGTCAGAACATACATGAATAAGTCCCAGATCTGACAGGGAATGGTTGTTATCTAGCTTAAGTCATTTTGTTCTCTCTGAACCCATTTCCTCAACTATAAGGTGTAGAATATAAGATCCTTAAGAATAACTTAAGAAGTTTTTCATTTCATCTTTGTTTTAGCTTAACACAGCCTAGAAGAAAGTAGACACCTAATAAATGCTGATGGAATTGGGTTGGATTGGACTGGATAGCTGTTCTAATTAGTACATAAATTTTTCTGAGGATCAAATTTGGTAATAAATGTGACATGTATTTGGTAAGTAGAAAAGCTTCAAACTAATCCATTGATCAATAAGCATTTATTAAACATCCGCTGTTTATCAGACACTCTCCTCAATTCTGGGGTTACAAAGACAAAAGTCTCTGCCCCCAAGGAGCTTATGTTCTGATGAAAAAGAAAAAATGTGTAGCTGTTGTTGTGACCAGTCTCTAGTATATTCAGTTATATTCCTTGAACATTTATTAAACATCTGCTCTATACAAGGCACTCCTCTGAGCCATGACTTGCTGTGTGCCCTAGACAAGTCACTCCATCCTCAAAGTCTCTGTTCCTTCATCCACAAAATGAGAGTATTGGACTAACTGATCTCAAATAATTCTTTTCAGCTCTAAAACTGTCTGCACATGTGTAAGAGGCTTGCTAGAATAGGAAGTAGTATACTATATACATGTGGGTCATCTCTTAGAAAGGGCCTCAGAATATTTAATCTGGTGTCTCATTTGATGTAAGCATCACTAGTAGATATCAAATGGCAAACAGATGGGCTAATCTTACTTGCTTCAATACTTGAAAGAGCTGTAATTTCATCAGTATGAATGATCCCTCCAAAAATGCAGATCAAAAGCACTCTATAACTTAGTAGTTGGTCTCTGAGGGTTGTTGTTGTCTTTTCAGTTGTGTTCTATTCTTCATGACCCCATTTAAGGTTTTCTGGCAAAGTTTGCCATTTCCTTCTCAAGCTTATTTTACAGATGAGGAAACTGAGGCAACAGGGTTAACTGACTTGCCCAAGGTCACATAATTAGAAAGTATCTGAGGTGAGATTTGAACTCAGGAAAATGAGTCTTCCTGATTCTAGCCATGGCACTCCTACCCACTGTGCCACCTTAGAGGGCAGCAAACAGGTAATGAACCTCTCCAAACCTACCTGGTCTTGCCTTCTAACAACCCTCAAACAGTATTTCATTAGACCTATACTCAATCTTTATAGCTTTCCTGCCAAGAGGACAGGATGGTGCAGGGGTGGGGGAAAAGCATTGTCTTCAAGGATCCAAAGGACCTTCATTTGAAAGTGGGGCTATGTTTGCTCTTTTAGGCTCCTGGAGGCAGAAACAAGAATAATGAGTAGAAATTACAGGAAGGCAGACTTCCACTTGATAAAAGGATAAAACTTTCCCAACAATCATTGCTGGGTTACCTCGGGAGGTAGTGAGTTCCTCATCCCTGGGGATAATCAGGCAGCCAGTGGACAATCACCGATGTGGGATATTGTACTATGAGTTGTACTAAATGACCTCTGAAGTTCCTTCAACTCTTGAGTTTGTGTGATGATTCGCTGTCCATATAGAATCAAAGAATGTATCATGTCAGAACTGGACCCTTCTAGCTTGTGTTCTGAGGTTATGACTGGTCACCAGAGTGTCTGGACCTGTGTTGGGCATTCCTTTCTATCTGCTGCCTGAGGCTACACTCCTTTCTGGATTCTGACACCACACCGCACCTTTAGAGCTCTCTTTTTGAAAGAAGCCATCAATTGCACTGTATTCCTTGTTGATTTACGTATCTGTTGTCAGGTATTAGTGATCAAAGCTCTACTTCCTGCTAAAAGTCATTTGAACAAGGAGTGGTTGGCAGTTGTTTCCTAGGCTCACAGTTCAGCCTTTAGAATCCTAGAATGTCAAGGCTGGAAGAGACATTAGAACATAGATCAAATGAGATAATGTCTGTGAAAGTGCTTTATAAACTGCAAATTGCCATAGAAGTGTTAGTTATTATTATTCGTGTTATGCTTATGCAAAGAGTTAAATCCTGGGGCCGGTGCCCAATTATGTCCAGCTCAGTGGCTCTCCTGACAATATTTGCAGTTGCTGTGGAGTGAGCTTGTTAGGGCCCTTGTCTCCCAGTACAAAGGGCAGGTTTGGGCTGGGCCAGAGGACCTGCTCTGACAGGAGCCAAAGACAGCAAGAACATTAATTCAGCATTTGCATGGTGACCATCCCTAGGAGACACTGAGGCTGACAGCTATCATGTCTGTCTTTTGTTTGAATTGAATTTACAATTAAAAAAAGAAAGAGAAAACCACTGGCAAGCTCAGAATGGGCAAACCAATGGAAGAAAATGCACATGCATGCCTATGTGTATGTGCCCACCAGAAAGCATGCACAATGAATCCAAAGCTTCTATTCAGGGGAGAGAAAAAGGAGAAATACTACCTGCGGGAGGAGTCAGAAAGAAAGGGGAAACTCTGAAGAGAGGGCAGAAGGAACAGACTTAGGGAGGAAGGTACATAATAAATAGAAAAAAAGAGCTCAAGATGCTGAAAGAAAGGGGCCTGGAACAGTTACTGGGTAAGCTCTTCTCTCAGGCCACCTTCCTCAGACTGGAATCAGGAGTTCTCAGAACATTTAGTGCGGCAATTAGTGACTGCGCCAGGATTAGAACCAGGGTCTGCTGACTCAGAGTCAAAAGCTCTTTCTTAAAGTTGTGAAATCAAAGGGATCGTTGAAGTGTGAGAAGCACAATATTTCATATCCAGAGAATTTCAGAATTAGAAAGGTTCTCTGAGGCCAGTCTATGCTGAACTTGAACACAGTAGATCCTCTGTAGAACATCCCTAACAAGTCATCATCCAGACTCCATTTGAAGGGTCCAGATGAGCTTCCTTCTGACATAGCTCATTCCATTTATGGACAGCTCCAATTGTCAAAAAGTCTTTTCCTTACCATATGCTGAAATCTGCCTTCTTGTGACTTTATTACTCTTATTTCTGCCCTTTGGGACCAGATAGAACAAATTTAATCTCTATTCTGTGGCAGCATTTCAGACACTTAAAGATAGTTATCATGTCATCTTTAAGTCTTTTCTCCAAACTAAACATAAAATCACAGATGTTAGATGCTGGAAGGGACCTTACAGCCCATCTAATCCAAGCCCCTCATTTCTTTTAGGTGACTGCCAGATTTTTGCATTTATCAGACACATTGACATAAAGAAGAATGCAGAAGGGTCTGGTCAGAAATAAGTGAAATAAGTGAGCACTGGCAACTTTTGGCTGGCAGCCACGAGGGCCAAACCTCTGGTTCTCCTTCTGTCTCTTCCTCTCCGAACCCAGCAGGAAGGATGGTGGGCTCAAAAGTGAATATCCCACATTTCAGCTGTGAATTAGGTTTTCAGTTCACACTGCCCAGGTAGCCCCAACACTTCAAACTTCACCAGGTTGCCATTAAGCTCTTTTTAATTTCTGTCTATTTTCATGAATTCTGATTGGCTTTTTCTTGTCTGGTTGCAGGACTGTAGCACTCATCTCATTTTACAGATGATGCACAGAAAAGCTAAATGACTTGCCCACGATAATTAGTTATCAGAGATGAGATTGGAACCCAACTCTTCTGACTCAAATCAATGCCCTTATATGCCATGTTGCCTTCCCTTCAACAATTATTTGAATGGCATGTGTCTAGATTCTTCGCCATGCTCGGTCCCCATCTCTCAACACACTCTAGTTCATCAATTTCCTTCCTAAAATATAAACCCCAGAACTGAACAATAGCTAGGACCAGCTGTATGTGTGGAAATGCTAAGGATGAATAGGGCAAGATCCTTGCCTTCAAGGAGCATGCATTTGTAATTGAAGGGAGAGACATGGACACATGTACTTTAAATAGAACAAAATAAATGCATAGCAATGGTACAACCATTGTGTAAGATAGGTGGAAGAACTCATTTGTGCCTAGAAAGGGTCAGGAACAGAGGAATGAAAATAAGGGTATTTAAAGTTTGTTTTTGATGGTACTGCAGCTGAATTTTAAGCCTTTGATGTTCTCTCACTGTGGGTCTGGAGATGTTTAATCAGCCCAGTTAAATAAACTGTAAGTAGACTCTTCCTGATCTATCCTGTGATGAGATTTGTGGCTGATGTGGAGATTTCATTTACTTCTCTCAGACTTCTTGTCCATCTAGTAAGACTTTCTGAGTCATATGCCCAACATAACTCCATTGGATGGAGTAATAATAATGACCAAAGTAGAAATGATGGCATGTTCCTCATAGTTTTCATGATTCTAGAAGTCTTTGTGGCCATTTGTCAAGCATATGGGAGAGGGATTATATGTGCTCTGCACATCTCTAGAGGGTATCCCTAGGACCAGTGAAGTGGAAATCATAAAGAGAGCCAAGTTCTGGCTCAACACAAGGAAGAATTTCATAAAAATCTAGCCTGTCTCACAATGAAATAAGTTGCTTGGGGAGTTAGTGAGTGCTCCTAGAAGTTTTCAAGCTAGAAGATTATAAGGGATGCTATAAAGGGGATTCTTAATAAGCCCATGAAAGCTGTTTCCGGTAGATTGACCTCTAAGGTCCTTTCTACCTCTAAAATTCTATTATTTTAGAGTCACAACCTCTCTCTGAGCCTCAGTTTCTTTCAACTGTATATAAATGTATAACAATAATTGTACTACTTGGCTTTTGGTTATTTGAAAACTGGGAAATAGGAAAGCTCTTCTATAAGATCAGCTTGCCCTATCTGGAATGGAAAGACCTCGGAATCTGCTTCTGATTTGAAAAGAGACAAGAATAAACCTACAGAAGACATTAAAATGAGAGAACTCCTCAGAGCAAGGAGGCTTTAATTTTTGGTCTCTTGGTCAGGGTAGAACAGAAAGTCTTTCCTCCATGGAATATGCCTATATAATATTTAACAACACATCTGAAAGGAGTGGAGTTTTTTTTCCTTTAAAAGAAAATTAGGAGGCAGCTTTGGTGGCTCAGTGGATAGAGAGCTAGATCTGGAGATGGGAAGTACTAGGTTCAAATGTGACCTCAGACACTTCTTAGCTGAGCAAGTAACTAGCCCTGGGCAAGTCACCTAACCTCCAATTGCTAGCTCTTATTTTATTATTTTTTTTTTTTTTTTTGCCTTGGGACCCAATACACAGTATTGATTTTAAGAGAAAAGATAAGGGTTTTTTTTTTAAACCCTTGTACTTCGGTGTATTGTCTCATAGGTGGAAGATTGGTAAGGGTGGGCAATGGGGGTCAAGTGACTTGCCCAGGGTCACACAGCTGGGAAGTGGCTGAGGCCGGGTTTAAACCTAGGACCTCCTGTCTCTAGGCCTGACTCTCACTCCACTGAGCTACCCAGCTGCCCCAAGATAAGGGTTTTAAAAAAAATTAATTTTTTTCTAAAGTGGTCATTTCCCTAAGATTTAAGAATTGTATCACATAGTGCAAAGTATTTCCTCTCTCTGAGTCAAGAGTAAACTCTACTCTATGTCCTCTCACTCGGTTGCTATGAGAATCAAAAACAAAAAAAAGATAGTGCATTTAGAAGACTAGAATCAGATTAATAAAGGAAACAGGGACCTCAGAGTCATAGTTTATAAGCTATGTAGCACAGAGGATAGAGCTCTGGACCTAGAGACAAGAAGACCTGAATTCAAACCCAGCTTCAGAAATTTACTAGCTATATGACCCTGGACAAGTCATTTACTATGTTTACCTCGGTTTTCTGATTTATAGAATGGGGATAATCATAGTACCTAGTTCCCAAGGTTGTTATAAGGATAAAATGAAGTAATATTAGCAAAATGCTTTACAAACCTTAAAATGCTCCCCAAAATGCAAATATTGTGTTGTTTTTAATCATCATTATCATTATCATCATTATTGTATCTCAATGTTTTATCTAGACACTACATAAAGACCTCTAGTGACATACCACTTCCCTGAAATGGCAGCCTATTCCACTTTTTGACAGGTCTGATCATTAGGAAGTTTATTCTTCATATAGTCCAAATCAGCCTCTCCATATTCCACCTATTAACTAAATCTAGTTGTGTCCTCTGTCCTCTGAGGCTAAGCAGGATAAAACTGTTCCCTCTTCTGTGTGAATAGCTTTCAGATACTTGAAGAAATCAGTCCTGTCCCCATACCAATCTCTTTTCAAGGCTAAATATATAAATATATATGTATATATATTATATTTTCTTGACTCTGGCTTCATGTTGCCTGGTCTCCAACCCTCTCACCATCCTGGCTACCCTTCTCTACACATGCTCCAACTCGTTGGGGTCTCTCTGCAAATGTGGCATTAGATTATAAATTACCAAAGAAAAAGGAAGAAGAAATATAATTTTTATAGCTAGGACTTTTAGGCCTTCCCAAGATTTTCAAACAAATACTATCTGTGGACAGTAGCTATAACCACCAATGTTCAAATGAGACGATGTTATATAAAATACTTTGCAAACCTTAAAGCAATATAGAAATGTCAGTAGTTATGATCATCATTCAGTCCGCTCTCCTCATGACAACAAGGCATAGAACATGGCATCACTCTAGCCCTTGGTACCTTCTTCACATTGTTCAAAACTCTGTATAAAAGTCCTTAGTCCAGCCCCACCCACCCAGACCATCACTTTGGCTTGTCTGCCTGGGTAATATCATCATTGCCATATCTTATATTTGTATCAGAATTTATGTTTACAAATTAGCTGCTTTAACAGCTAATATATCATTTGGGCCCTGTGGCACTACTGTGCAGTAGGTAGTCCAATGACCATCCTTCCTTTACACATTAGAAAGCTAGGGTTCAGCAAGAAAGAATTTATGAACTCGAGAGCAGGATTTTTTTAGCATCGGTATTTTTCTAGTGGTACTAAGAGTCTCAGAATTCCAGGGTTTCTGAAGAATTAAAGTATTGGGTTACCTGGAGGGCTTTGGGAAGGCACATGGTGGGTGAAAACAGGCTGCACAGTACAAGTAACATATAGTCAAGACATACAATCTTCAGAAAAGTATGATTAGAAAGTCTGTGGGCTGGTCATGGTGAGAGCACAGAGCAGTGGAGAGCCTCCATTCATATCCAAGCAGGTTCAAGGAATCTAGAGGAAAGTCTCTTAGATGGACCCCTTGTGGAGAATGCCTAGGAGACTTAGACTAGAGCTGAACAGAAAAAGAAGTCAAAGATGGCTTTTGATCTTCCCTGCTGGAGGGAATGCCCATGCATATTAGACCATACATCCACCCAAGAAAGAGAGAACTAGGTAGGACCTAAAGACTTGTTTAGTCCAATCTCCCCACCTTAAAAAGAAGAAACAGACCCAGAGAATGAAAGTCAGTTTCCAAAGGTCACAGATAATAAGGAACAGGGTCAGAATTCAAACCCAGATCCAGTGACTCCCAAACCAGTATACCGCACTGCTGAAGGGACTTGAGTAGTAAACTGGGTCACACAGCTAATAAACGGTAGAACTGAGGCCGCCAAACCAAGACTTTTGGCCATAAATCCAGGACTCTTTCTGCTAGAGCAGCATTTCCCAGACTGGAACCCAGTTTGGAAATCAGAAGATCTGCCTATACTACACTGACTTTAACATAGCCCTAATAGCCTTCCTTTTCCCGGCCTCCTTCCAGGGAAAGAAATGATGAAGGAGATCTATAAATAACATAAGCAAAAATCAGTTTCATTCCAAGCAAGCCAATTCCATTTGCAGAGTATTTGCAGGGCCTGACTTCCTCCCAGGAACTCTGGATGCAGAAACCACAAATGTAATTAACTCCATCCCTGCATAGAATCTGAGGGCCCCCTCCCACCCCCTCTGGGTATAGCATTTGGAGTTGGGGTTCAAAGATCATTCTCATTCTGGCATGCTGGCAGGGACACCACAGCTGGGTGTCAACACAAGGTTAATCATCATTGCTAGCCTGAGCTGCTGTTTCTCAGAGAACACTGTCAGCAAGCATTTATGGAGTGGCCATGGTCAGGGATGTCGTGGAAAGCATCGTCCCTCAGGGAGGGCTGGGACTAGGTGACCAGCGAGGTCCCTTTCAGCTCTGAGATCCTAGGAATCTCTTATGATCTTTTCCCTAGAGGAGTCGATGGGAAAACAAAGTATTAAAATAGGAAATTATTTGAGAATGACGACAGAGCAACCTGTCAACAAATATGAAATTAGCCCATTCAGACTTAACACAGTCAAACTTCATTTACACAGTACTGCCAGGAAACAAGGCTTTTCCATATTACTGAAGTTTACCCCTCTAAGTAGCAAAAGGTTTTTGAGTCCTTCAGATTAAGTTTCGTGACCCACTTTCCTGCCTCAGTAAAAATAAAATATACTTCACACAAAAAGTCCATTTCTGATTTTTCTTGGGCTTACCAGCTGATCAAGACAAAGAAAGCAGTTGCTGAAGGCTCCAATGTTGGACATGGCTGCAGTACTTTCAGTTCACATGGACAGATTTTGAGAATTCATGTCTACAAACAAATCGGGAAACATTGGCTCTAGAGCCTGATTTAAAGACCCTGTGCTTGGCACAGGGATTACAAAGATTAAAAACAAAACAAAATAGCAAAATCCCCACCTTCAAGGAACTTAAATTTTGGCATGAGAATGAGACATAAATAAAGAAATACAATACCATCAGAATGTTACAAGTGCTGGGAGAGATTATGAGATATTGGACAAAGAAGGATCATTTCTAAGAGTGAAGTTTAGAGGGAAATTCCTGAAGGATATAGCCTTTGAGATGAACTTTAAAAGAAGGAAAGGACTTCAAGAGGCAGAAACTGGAGAGAGTTCATATCAAGGGTCCCATTGTGGAAGAAGTCCATCCCAGAAGGTACTGTGTGCTCAAAATGGACCAACACTGGAGAGAGAAGAGTAAGATCAAAGAATATCTGGTAGTCCAGATGGCCAGAAGAGAGAATACCTGAAGTATAGTGGTATAAAGTAAGCACAGAGCCAGATCACAGAAAACAGAATGCCAAGCAAAGCAATTTGTGTTTTATTCTTCCTCTAGCCAGTTGGGGTACCGTTGAAGATGTTTAATCCAAACAGTAGATCCAAACAGATTCCAGACCTGGATAATTTTGGTAGTGGCATGAGGAATGGATTAGGGAAAAAAAGTAAAATTAGAGACATATTAGGAGGGTATCATAATAATTGAGAGAATTGAGAGGAAATTATATCTGAATTAGAGTTAAATTCATGAGAGCAGAAAGAAGGTGGCAGATCCAGGTATTGAGTCTAAGCCTTATCTAAATGCCATATAAAGTCAGTATCAAGAAAAATGAGAACTGAAATGGTTCTCATTGGAAAAGATAAGCATTTTTTGATAATAGTAATTTAAAAAGACATTTTTAATTTTTAATTTATTTTCATTTCACTTATTTTAGTTTATTTTAGTTTTTAATTTTTAATTTATTTTTATTTTATATATGTAACATATATAATTATATATATTGTTTTTATTTATTTAAAAAGATAAAAAGATATTTGATAATAATAGATTAAAGTAAAATAATGAAGTTCATTCTCCGCTTCTCTGGTTGCCTTGGAATTCAGTGTGGAGTTCATCACCAATGGGATTTCAAAACATTTTACATTCAGGCTTAACCACTGAACTATCACCATTAGAGGTAGAGAATGGAGCCCAAGGCTCAAAAAAATTATGAAATAGGTGAAAATTTGGCCTATCTTCTTCCAGGGACTCAATGCCCTTGTATCCTTTCCTTCTCTGGCCTATTCTGTTTAGAGTCAATAGTATTTCATGTAGTTTCCAGTTTATAGTATCGTTTGGTTAAACAGCAACTGACCTACATTATCTTCATGGCTCCCATAACAGTTCAGAATATAAATCACCAACTTCTACTTGCTGTATGTCCTTGAGTAAGTCATTTCTCATGGCCTCTATTTCTTTACCTGTACAATGGAGATCATCAGCACTATGGTGTAGTAAAAAGAGTCAGGCTTTAAGTCAGAAAGACATAGTTTTAAAGTCTTAAATAATGGCTGTGTGACACTGAATAAATCACTTAACTACTCAGTGTCCATGGCAACTACCCAAAACTCAAAGTTGCAAAACTGGTGCTGATCCATATTGGTGTAGAAGGAGATTCCTCACCAGGCCTTCCACATACCAATGAAATCACAAGTCCAAATTTTGTTTTCAAATGGCATATAACTGTTGCGCCATCCATGACACAGGATTATAGCGAGGAAAGTGATTGTAAACCACAAAACATTATTTACAAATATGAACTACAATCCATATTTTGCAAGTAATGAAATTGAGGCTCATATAGGTAAAGTGATGTGACTATGATCATATTCCTACAGGACAGCAAATGTTTGCATGGGCTATTTGTGCCCAGCCTATGGTAGAGCCTTCTGAATACATATTGCTCTGCTCATCCAGGGTTAGGCACACCGTACACTGACCCCGTGATGTCATTTTGGCCCTCTTCAACTGCAAAGAACAAGAACCAACCAAGTAATGGAGCTACAACTTGTGCCTAAATCTAGGACTCTTTCCACTAGATCAGCAAGTCCATAACTACTCTCTCATTGTTTTATTCTGTAATGTGTCACTGTCTTAGCTTCTTGAAAGTAAGAATTATGGGGCAGCATGGCATAGAGAATACCTAGAAGACTTACACATACTCATTTGTCTAGTGTAGGAGAAAGATAAACTTGAAATTAGGAAGCCTGAAATTAAAATCCTGCTTCTGATACTTTTAAAAGCAATGTAGCCAGCCACAAATATTTGTAATGTTCACGTGAGATAATATATAAAGTACTTTTTAAACTTTAAATATGTTATAATCATATCTGCCTCATAGCAGAAGGACTTACAATGAAGGTCAATGAAACTATGAGCTATTTCATGCAGCATTATAAGTTGTAGCAGAAAGTTCTGACAAAGGGAGACCCATTAGAGAAGGAAATGGCAAACCACTTCAGTATTTTTGCCAAGAAAACTCCCTGGATGGAATTAAAATGTTAAAAGATACGACATCAGAAGATGAGCCTTTTTCTTGGTGTCTTCCAGTGCCTAGTACCAAAAAAGGTCATTGATTAAATATATGATTATTGGTTGAAACAGGTATTGTTACATTGTTATGTCAATCATTAATTTTAAAAAGAATTCACTAAACGCCCACTATGTCAAGCAATGGTGTCAGATACTTGACCTGTTGCAGTCAGCCTGCAGCCAACAACATTGTTGAATGCTGCCTGAACCAGGTTAAAATGTAATTGGAAAATCTTTAACAAAATAAATAAAAATACAGTAGAACATAGATAATGTTGATATGTAGTTTTCTCATTCAATTTGCAGGCTACAGGGAGCTTTATGTCAATTTTAGTAGTCCTGTTTCTATTTGAGTTTGATATCACTGATGTACAAGACCCTGTGCCATGTGAGACAATTTTTAATGAAAACTTTTATAACTGCACATATTTATAATGTGATTTTAGGAGCTTATTTTTTTGACAAGTCTAGTCATATGGACAATAACAACTCAAACAAAGCTTTTGATGAATAGCATGTATACAAGGGGTATCATTTTCATACCTCTCTTAGTAGACACACCATTGCTCTGACTTACAGACTTTTCATGCAAATGCAGTAAATTTAATATTTTTAGAAAGATACAATATGATGGACATGAAAGTGCTTTAAAAACTGTAATGCTACATAAATGTAAGATACTCTTGTTTCCCTGGATCTCCTGCAGCATGTAATTGTACTCTGCATGATGTATGTTAAGATTTGTTCTTCCAAAAAAGATGAATGTCTTTGACTATCTCTTCTTTTTTTTTAAACCCTTAACTTCTTTGTATTGGCTTTATAGGTGGAAGAGTGGTAAAGGTGGGCAATGGGGGTCAAGTGACTTGCCCAGGGTCACACAGCTGGGAAGTGTCTGAGGCCGGATTTGAACGTAGGACCGCTCGTCTCTAGACCTGGCTCCCAATCCACTGAGCAATCCAGCTGCCCCTTTGACTATCTCTTCTAATTCTCTGATCCTGCTCTCCCTCTCACTTACCTCCCACACCAAACATGGCGTATGGCATCCAACACATAGTAGCTTCTCAGTAAAGATGTGCTGATTTGAGTTCATGTAGCTGTTCAGTAATTGGTGGTTTTCTCATCTTGCCTTCCAGATGTGCTCGTAGATGGACAGCTATGTGACTGTGATGTTGTGGCAGACTGCCAAGTTGGTGACCCCATCCCACTTGAAATACGGCTAACCAACTGGAGCAAGCGAAATGTGGGGCCCTTTGCCCTCACAGTGATCCCCTATCAAGACTACCAGAATGGAGTGCACAACTATGAGCTTCAGGATGCCATCACCTTCGTGGGCTCCAACACCTTTTACATTGACTCAGTAAGTTTGTTTGTTCTGTTCAAAAACAGAAAAAAAATCCTAGGCCCAGAACTTCTCCATGGCTCTTTCTAGTCTTGAATTCTCTCCTTATTTTGCTTAGACTTCTATAATCCAAGATATAAAAATTTTCACGTATAGAATCTTAGAATCACAGAATCACTGAATCATATAATATTTGCGTTGGAAGGAACCTCTGAGGTCATCTAATCAAATCCAGTGGCTGATGCAGAGGGTAGTCATCTACAGCTCTAGCCCTGCCTCATTATTTTTCATTTTCTCAAAGAAGCCATTTTTGAAGCCAGGTATATTGCTAGACTAATGAGACTAAAGCCCTTTCCACAAGTTTGCACAAAGTCCAGTCTCTCAGATTTGGCCCTTAAAATGGATTGCTGCCAGTGCTGAGGCACTGGTACCTGAAATTGAAAAGTGAAGAACAAAAACTCTAGCTGGGGGAGGTCAAAGGAGAGACCAAGAGGAAAGAAAGAAAGAAAGCAACCAAGTGTTGCAGCCACACAACCAGAATAGACTAGGAAGATGAAAAAATGACTGAAGAAAGAAGTTTTGGATCTTGGTTGTGGGAGATCAGTCTTCAAGGTCACATATGCCTGTACTGTTTCTTTTGAGGCCCCACTAAGGGATGGAGCTCAGTGCTATCCATGGTGCTGATTGGCCTTGACTCAGCATGGAGAATAAGGAAAGAGATTAGACCACAAGTTTCTGTACAAATGGGGAGAAAGAGGTAAGGTAGATAAGAACTGAGCTGATGAATGGTAGAAATGCAGGGGTCTATGCCCAAAATAGACTCTAGGACAAAACCAGGAATCTTAAAAACAGGGTCTCAGAGCAAGCTAGGAAGAGGTAGGGCCTGAGCTTTAGGCATCATGATTGTGAGTTTTCCTAAGTTTGGATTCAGTTTAGCTATAGGATCCTGATCTTCTATGATCACCCCTGCTCACTAGGTTCACCTAAAGTTCCTTCAGCTGAAGAGTTCCCATCATACCTTTATTTATCTTCTGAAGTATTTATTAGGTACTTCTGTGTGCATAATATGAGAAGATGAAAAAGGTTTAGGGACAACAAGCTCAATATGCAGCCCTTTCTCAAAAAAAAAATTGACTCATAGATTCCATTAAGACATATAAGTGGAGATGGACCTGATCTTGTCTGGTACATATCTAAAGTAGTCTGGTCTGGTCATCACAGTTCAGGAATGATAGTGGCCAACAAAAATATGTCAGAAGAAGTATGGTGAGGGGACTGATGACCATGCATATAAGAAAGAACCTGAGATATTTAGCCTGAAAAAGAGAAGACTTAGAAGGGACATGATTGCTGCCTTCAGATATGACATGTAGAAAAAGGCTCCACAATAGAGAACTAGGACCATTTAGTAAAAGTTACAGGGAGGCCCAATATAATGAAGAACTTGACAGTCACAGCTATCTAAAATGCCTTTTGTGGTCATGAATTCCATAACATTGAAAAGGATCTGGCAAAGGATGATCACCTATTGGGAAGCTAAAAAGGAAAGATCATGGTGAGAATCAGCAGCCTACAACATATTATAAATAAGGAATTACAAAGGAAAAAGGATATTATCAAAGAAATATATGACTGAAAAAAGAAGATAGGCAGATCATGTAGTGAGAGCAAAAGGATGAGTGAGAGTGTGTTACATTCTGCCTGGGGTGACTGATTTAATATAATGCTATTTTAAAGATCTGTTCTTTTAATTTAAAATAAACCAAAAGAAAATAGAAAAAGAAGGGGAAGTATATTCCTGTCTGGACAGCCTTGTGATCTATTGGCATCTTCCCAGTGTCAAAAGCAAACAAGAAGAGTACCCAGCACTTTGGGTGGATGCCTTTCTAGGGAACACAAAGGAGGGCATGGATAAGAGGCCCAGAGGATGACTAGGTTGGCATTTGCATCAATGGAAGAAATTACACCCCACCCCTCAATGAGATCCTAGGTGTATTGGAATATTAGAGTACCTGAACAACACTTGCAATCATTCTACTAGCAATGAATCTCTCTAAGGTACATAGGTGGTGCTGTGGATATAGCACAGGGCCTAGAGTCAGGAAACCTGAGCTCTTATTTGATCTCAGATTTACCAGCTCTGTGACCCTGGGCAAGTCATTTCATCTCTGTTGACTTCAGTGTCCTCATCTATAAAAAGGGGATAATAATAGCACCTACTTCTGGAAGTTTGTGAAAATAAAACTAGGTAATATTGGTAAAGTATTTTGCAAACAACATTACATAAATGCTA
The DNA here is from genome assembly GCF_016433145.1 of Gracilinanus agilis. Classification (NCBI taxonomy): domain Eukaryota; kingdom Metazoa; phylum Chordata; class Mammalia; order Didelphimorphia; family Didelphidae; genus Gracilinanus; species Gracilinanus agilis. The sequence goes on along the minus strand of NC_058130.1, from coordinate 693,915,013 downwards.
ACAATTAGTAGTAGTTTTATTACTATAATTATCATTAACCAGGCTCATTTTTGGTGTCACACTCTGTGTCTGTCATTGGACACATACTTGAAGCCTTTCCAGCTTGTGAAGAATAACTAGAGTTGTTCTTGACTCCTCTGATTCCTTCACCACAGCTAAATTCATTTCCTCAGAACTAGAATCCTAGAATGTTAGAACTGGATGGATGGGACCTTAGAGCATAGGTCATTCAAAAATATTCAAATGGATCTGTGATCTCATTAATTTAGGCGTTCTCTCCAATGATGCAGATAGCAACTCATCCATGCTTATCCTTACATATAAAATAAATTTGTATCAATGGCATCTAATCGAATGAACTGTACATTTAAAAAGTAATAAAAAAAGGAAAAAAAGATTAACTCCCCAAAATGAAGTCCAGCCATTAGTCACAAATACAAAAGTCTTAATGCCTAATTTAGCAACTTCATGACTCTTGTGCATGTTCTCCCATAATATGGAGGTTTGGTTGGTACAATAATAATAATAATAATAATAATAATAGCTAACAGTAATATAGTACATTACGGTTTGCCAAGAACCATATATACATTTACCTGTAAACAAACACAATAGAGAGATAGAGTAGGACTCTATGAAGTTGGTGCTGTTATTATCCCCATTTTTATAAACTGTGACCAAGAGAGTTTAAATGATTTCCTCTAAGAATGGAAGATCTAGAAAAGACCTTGCAACACAGGTTAAGACATAGAATGTTAGCTCTGAATGGAGTCTTAGAATTCCTCTAGTCCAGCCTCCTTATTTTGCATATAATGAAACAGAGGTCCAGAGAAGGGAAGCAATTTGTCAATACCCATATCACTGAAACCAACCGAAGGTGGTGACATATTTGTCTTGAGATTGTGGTCATCCTTCCCTGTTATTGTCAAGTCCTTTACATTTGCTTGCATGAGATAGTCTAATTTGAGACTGACAACCCTTATTGTCACCATCACCATTGTCTGTTCTTCTCCTACTCCTCTCTTCTCCCTCTCCCTCTCCTTCTTCTCTTTTCCCTTTCCCCTTCCCTTTGTTCCCCTTACTCTTTCCCTTCTTCCTCTTCCCCCTCCTTCTCCTCTTCCTACTTCTCTTCCTCTTCCCTCTCTTTCTTCTTCATAACCCTTACCTTCCATCTTAGAATGAATACTGCATATTGGATCCAAGGCAAAAGAGCAATAAAGGCTAGGCAATGGGGGTTCAGTGACTTGCTCAAGGTCATACAACTAGGAAGCGTCTAAGGCTATATTTGAACTCAGGACCTCCCATCTCTAGGCCTATTTCTCAATTCACTGAGCTACTTAACTGTCCTTCTTTTTCTTTTTTTTTTAATATATGCATTTGTTTAGATTTTTTCAGAAGTTGTTTGTGCCTATTAATAACTTACAGGAATCAAAATTTCAGTCCTTTGGGAAAGGAAGATTGTGAAACTGGTTCCCAATTTGAAGTGCAAATTAATTGTTTCTTGGTTGAATTCTTTAAAAGAAACTTGGTAGAAAATGCAGAGTAAAGTTAATGGTGACATTTCTGGAGAGGCAATATGGAATAATGAAAGAACCATGGGCTCTGCCATTCACTGACAATGTGACCTTGGAGTGACCATTTCTCCTCTGTAGTATTAGTAATTTGGACCACAATATCTCTAGGGTCTCTCCTAGTTCTAACATTCCATGATTTAGACCATTTGGACCAATTCTGTGAATTGGGTAAAAATAATCCTGGGGTCCATTGGAAGGAGCATTAAATTTGATATCAGAAAACTTGAGTCTGATTCCTGATTATGGTCACTCACAACCTGTGCAAACCTCAGAGTTCTTGTCCTGGCTCTTTAGACTGCCTCACTGTATGACTTTGGACTGGTCATTTCTCTCTATTTTTCTTCATTTCTTCTCATCTATACAGTAAGGAAAGTTGACCTATAAGTTAGATGATCTTTAAGGTTCCTTGCAACATAGAATTCCATGAAGCTGCAATTCTAAATAAATCATTCCACCTTTATAAGCCTCAATTTTCTCATCTGTTAAGTAAGGATCCATTCATTCACTCATTAAGAAACCTACTATGTGTTTAGCACTGTGCTAAGATATGGAACTCTGTAAGAGATTCTGATGACTGTCAGAAACAGGGGAGGAAGCAGTGTTCCCCTTCAGGTGGAGGGATCAGTGAAGGCTTCATGGAGCAGGGTCTTGAAGAAAGAGAAGGATCAGCACAGTGGAAAGGAGATGGGTGCACATTCCTATCTATATATGAGGTATGGCTTGTATAGGCTGGAAAGTGCAGAACAATATCAGCAACAGTCAATGAATCAGTTAACAAACATTTAATAGGTATTTCCTACATTCTAGGCAAAAAAAAATGAGTGCTCCTACCTGTCTAAAACTCACTTTGATAACGCCTGCACAGTGCTTCCTAAAACACCATCTAGGAACATGTATTCATTGTTACAGTATCATTTCAATAAGTTCTATCTTGGATCCCCCAACAGGTTCAGCCGATGGAGAACTCTGTGTGCCTGGGTGCCCTCCTCTTCCTCTACACTGGTGACTTCTACCTAAATATCAAGTTCCACGAAGACAGCACCAGTAAGGAGCTTCCGCTGTCCTGGTTCTGCCTGCCCAGCGTCCACATCCGAGCCCAAGGGCCTGACCTCCAAGCTTGAAAGCCAAGATCATATGGGCTTAGGTAGACTGGAAACTGCCTTGCCCACAAGTCATTTGGATCCCACATTGACATTCGAACCCCTATTTCTTCCCAAGGCTAAGCACCCAACATCTTGAGAGGGGCAGTTGGAGAAGTCCATCATGGAAGCAGCTGCACCACTTGCATACCCAAATTCCTGAAGGGTGTACATGCATGTGGGACACACACACACACACACACACACACACACACACACACACACACACACACACACACACTTTATGGAAGCTAGAATGAGGGAATAGAAGATAGATTTCAGTCCCAAACTCATCCCTCCTCTTGTCCCCTTGCCCCTGACTTTCTCAGGCTTTACCTGAAGTGACACAGTCAAGTTATACCGAGTTCCTCCTCTCTTCCTTTTCTTACAAAATGGCCCTCATCCCCAAGCTATGCTGGCAACAGGGGAATGTTTTTCCAGCTTATAGCATGAGGAATTCTGTTTATGCCCTGCCCTAGTGTGGTCAGCAACACATCAGGCCGCTGAGATGGGAAAATTGGGGCTCAGCTTTTCCAGTCCGGGGCTGCCTTTCCTAGCTGTCTAAGCGAGGGCTTTGAGGGGGGTAGTCACTTAGAGCCCCCCCGGCCAGGTGATCAGCCAACCCAAACACAGACTTCACTGTAGAGGGCCTGGTATTCCCACATACCCCTTTACCCCAATTCTAGCATAGGTATAAGCAAAAGATTGCCATCCCAATGGACAAGCAGCCCTTTGCGGCCTGAGAGCCCCAGAGGAAAGGTAGGATTAGGCTGGGGATGGGCATGGAGCCATTTCCAAAGGCAGCTTCCCCAGGGGTTCCGAGGAAAGGAAGAGCTTCTAACCAGAGAAAGGAATCAAGCTAAACACTCCTCATTTCTCCCTGGAAGTTCAGAACTTTCCTCAGTAATTTTAGACTGCTTCCATACTGACAGATAACCAGTCATCTCGGGAATCCCATTATCATCATCCATGATAACAGTTCCTGGGCCTTCTCTCCCTGGCTAAAACCTCAGGAATAGTGGGTGGCCCAAGTGAGGCAGGAGCCCCCAGGGAGTGCAGGGGCCCCCAGGGAGTGCAGGGGCCCCCAGGGAGTGCAGGAGCCCCCAGGGAGTGCAGGATCCCCCAGGGAGTGCAGGAGCCCGGTGACCCATAGCCAGAATTTACACCATTACTACACTTTGTGTATATGTATGAGAAAAAGAAAAGGCCATTTTGTTTGAACCAAGCTGCCTAACTGCTAACTCTCTGGAGGCATCTGGACACGGCATGGCTTTGGCAACCTTATGTCCACTCGCCCCTGCTTCCAGAGTCCGGCAACACTCAGTCTCTCCAGATGTTTCTGTTTTCCTTCTTAATTTCTAGAAAAATACATATTGGTCGGGGAGGGAGAAAGTGGGAAAGTTTAATTCACTCTAGTCAGATTTGTCTTTAATTGAATAATACAATACTCCCAATAGAGGGAAAGAAAAACACATAATCTGCTTTTACCACATGTAATGGTGAAGACTTTGTGCTTCGCTTCACAGGGCTCTCCAGGTCGCCAGTTTAAAGAAATCTGAGTGTTATCAGGAGGCACAGAAGGGGCTTGTCCTCTGGGAATCCACTCCCAGCAGATGGGAGAACCTAGGCCAGACCCCATCTCAGCTCCCTCCTCAGCCAGGGTTCAGAGCCGAGCCAGGACGAGGGTGGGCTCCGTTTTGGTGGGGGTCACCTCCCATCCCCTTGCCCGGCTTCACCCCGCCACAGGCCTCCTCCTGGTAGCAGGCAGGCTTTAAAACAAGACACCTAGCAGATGGGAAAGCTCTCAGGCCAGACGTTCCTGCTCCCCAGGCCATTCTCGGGGCCCGTCCCACCATCAGTTTGCTCCCCGGCACCCTTATCAGAAGCGTAAGGGAAGCGGGAGCCTCACCTATACCTCCGATCCCACCACTGCTGCCCACTTGGGGCCCAATTTTTGACCACAACCATCTACTCTCTCCCAGCAGGGCACCGGCTGTGGGTTCGAGTTATCTCAAGTTCCTACCATTCCCTAACTCCCCTGGTCTCCCTAGAACAGATGAGAGCATCGCGGTCCGCTGATGTCTCCCACGGGGCCTCTGGCTCCCTTACCCTGCCCTGCCGTGCCCAGAGAGATGGGGCTTTGTCCTCCTCCAGGGGCAGAGATGATTTACGAGGGGTTCTTGGGGAGAACCCGAGCCCAGACACAACTAGGAGGTTAAGCTAAAGAGGAGGATTATCCCGGACCCTCCGCCCCGGCTGGAAACAAAAGGAAATCGCCCGCTCCTTTTAACCCTCAGAGCACGTGCTCTGGGTAAATACGGTCCGCCGAAGCTCACTTGTCCAAATAAAAATCTTACCTTGCTGTAACCGCCGCCGTGGTCCGTGTGCTTTCCTGGCTGTGGCTTCAGTCTGGCCTTGGCCTCTCTGGCTCCACGAGTCCGCGTGTTCTGCAGGAAGAGGAAAGCGACCGAACAGCCGTCTTTGTTCAAGACTATTGTCACAAGCCTTGTTCCCAGCACCCGCTCTGACGCCGGGATAAGAGCAATTCACGTTGGGACGGAACGTGGTGGTCCACGAGGCCTTTCCCTGGCCTCCCGAGGGGCAGTCGCTGTAATGTCCTGTCCTTTCACAGCCGAGATGACCGAGGCCCGGAAGGGCAAAACCGTCCATAGGTAACGTAGCAATTAAAGGGCAGAGCCAAGATTTGCTGAATCCCATTCCATCAGTGTGGAAATACAGCATTGTTATGTATTATGTCACAAAATGTGTAATATGCGTATAATCATATATTAACGTTCACACCGTGTATTTAGAGATGTCTGACAGGACTGACTCTCAAGAAGAAAAAGGAGAGGGGAATTGGTAAAGAGACTATCAAAGGAATTTGGGAGTAGAGAGGCTCATTTACAGTTTAGGAATCATTTCCTCTTCAATGGCCCTACGAAATTCAAGAGTTTGACTCCTTTTGCATTCTGTGCCCCCAAAGTGCATTCTGAGATCCCTTTTAGTATTTTTTTTTCTGACAGTCTTATTTTAATCTAATTATTGAATAGAATTAATTTCCAGCTATCTCAGCCCCTTCCTGTCTTTTGTGTTTTTTTTTCAATTGACCTACTCATTATTTCTTATGGTGCATCCCAGAATTCCATCACAATCATATACCACAGTTTGTCTAGCCATTCCCCCCATTGATGGATATGTTGTGAGGAAGATTAGGTAGTAAGTAATTAAGTATTAAGGTTGACCTAGCGGGAAGGACTGGAGCTGGAGCATTCCAAGATGGAATGAAGGAGCAGGAAGGAGTGGCTCGTGCCCTGAGAGAGAATCCATTAGGGGTTGGCATAAAACTGTGGTTAGCCCTGGGAGATCTCAGAGTAAAGGACACCCTGCATCCTGATTTCCCGGGGATCCTGTGTGGTGGTGGCATCTAGCAAGGGGACAAGAACTACAGAGCAGCACCAAGGGAAGGAGGAGTTTGGGATCTGGTGGACAGCATCTCAAGCACACTCTCTCAACTTAGATACCTTGGACCATTTTGGCTTTTGACATCCTGAGATCATCTGTGGATTAGTGTGAGAACCCCGAAGCCACCCTCAGCCCTTAGCTGTGCTGGTCAAGCCTGGCAGGAACCAGGTTTGATGCAGCCTCCCAGAGTCTCCATTACTGCTCCTTTGGCCCTGTCTGCTTAGATCACTAAGATTAGAGTAGAGAAGTCCTCCCCCTTGCCATGTGGTTTTGCCCTTTAGATTTTAAGTATAGAAATCCCTTTCCCACTTTTAGTTGAACATAATTAAAACTGCTAAAACCTTTACCTTGCCTGTTGATTCCATAAACCCCAGCCTAGGGGGAGCTGGGTGACAGTTGAGGCCAGCTGCCATTCCTGTGTTAAGCCAGTGAACTCTGGTCTCCCTATCCTGGTCCAGTCTCTCTTTCAACCCAGTGTGTGTGCCCACAATCATTTAGATTTATTGTAATATCCCTGGTGCCTCCATTATCTATTTTCACAGATATCACCTCAATTTTCAGTCCTTTGTCATTACAAAGACATCTACTATGAAATCTTGGGATATAGAGATTCTTTTCCTCTTTGGGAAACAAACCCAGTAATGGTAATGCTGGATCTAAGAGTATATGCAGTTTTATAACTCTCTGGGGATAATTCCAGATTGCTCTCCAAAATGGTTGGATCATTTCATAGCTCCACCAACAATGTATTAGTGTTCCTATTTTTCCATATCCCCTCCAACATTTAGCATTTGGCCTTTTTATCGTTTTAGCCAATCTGATAGGTTTAAAATGATATCTCAGAATTGTTTTGATTTGTATTTCTCTAATCAGTAGTGATTTCAAGCATTTTCATATATGTGTAGTTTTGATTTCTTTAACAAAAACTATTTGTATCATAAATTGGAGGCTAGCTCTTATTATAAATTTGACAAAGTACTCTATATATTATTTTAGATGTAAGATATCTATCCAAGAAACTGTCTATACAATTTCCCCCAATTTTCTGTTTTCTTCTGGTCTTGGCTATCTTAGTTTTATTTGTATAGAAACTTTTAAATCTATTTTAAAGTCTTTTTTAACTCCACAATTATATTTCAAAGTCCCATTCAGCTCCAACATTCCATATTCCAAGGACCCCTTCATCTCTAACATCCTAAATTCTAGCATTTTCCCAAACCATAAGAGAAGTGCATTGATCTGGGATTACCAGGGACAATGGGAACAGGGATGTATGGGTGTTCAGGGAGGACCAACAACCCTGGTGTGAGGGCTTGCTGAGCCCTTTTTAGGCTGCTCATCGATCTTTGATGTACATCTTTCACCCAACTCTCACCTGTGGCTTCAACAAGATGTATCATGCACAGCAGCCACTCACTGATAAAACCATCTCAACACATAGCCTAAGCCAAGTCATGGGTAAATGAGAGGCATCAAAAACCATTTCAGTGAGTTAGAGGAATGTCTATCTCAAGCATGTGAAGACTTCCTCTGGCAGAATGGGCAGATGTAGAGATTTGTTCCAGCATCCATGAAGGCAGCTGAAGCAGCTCTCTGGAGTGCTTAGAGATAGATTAGATATTGAAGATGCCATAGTCATCCACTGCATCCCAGGCCATTACCAGTTGCTCTGACTTTTGGCCTGTCATTGGTCTTTGATGACTCTGGAAGAGAGAGTGAGGCCAACAACTTCTTGCAATTCTGCCTCAATTAAATCCAATTCATGTGCAAGTTAAGACATTACCCCCTGTTATCATTGGTCCTCTTCAAAAATAAAGGATGAGCAACAATAACCAAGAACAATTAACTCAAAGTATTTCATACTTCCTGCACTTGGTAAGTTTCTTTGTTATTTTTAATCCATAACATCAGCTCCCAGCAGAAAACAACCTGAAAAGAAATCCTGAAGACTCAGTGCTGGCTTCACATAGCTCAGCATAGAGGAAAGAACTCTTCACATAAAGACTTAGATTTGAATAATGTTATAACAAAAAGTTAAGTTAAGGAGGAAAGTGTGTAAGTTTGCAGAGGGCAGAGACATGGGCAGCAGAATAAGAGATTCTGGAATTCTGCAGGGGAGAGCTAAGCTGTTAATAAGAGAGTTGGGCTGGAGCTGTGTCTTTTCTCTCTGGGGTTTTGACCCTAAGAGACTGGCTATTTCCCTGTGGCTGGTTTCTACCTTATCTTTCCCATCCTAACTGCTGCTCTGTTATCCTGCTTCCCTGCTGGCTGATTGATATCTGCTGAGTTCCTGGTGATCCTGAGACATCTGGCATCTGATTGTGAGACCACACCTAGATCCTTTTGGATCTTGGACCTTATTTCGGCCCTATTAGGCTTACACAAACCCTTTCTTTAAAACCAGCAAAGGAGGTTTAGTGTTAGTTTAGCCAAAAAAGGAATTGGGATTTTAGACAATGAGGAGAGGAGTAGAGTAGGAAAATCACACAGAAGAAATCTCTGTGAAGAGATATTTAGATCTGGGGTTTTAGGTAGTTGGCATTAGAGATTAGGACTATCCAAACTTCCCTTTTCACCTTCCCTTGTTAATAAATCTAACATCCATCCCTGATATATTCTGGTCTGTATTTGTTAATTCAGGACAGACTTTACCTGAACTGAATCTGTTATCCCACAGTGATTAGCCTAATCACATTGGCCCAGTTTAATCCATTCCCCAAAACTTCTACCTTTTTACAATACCAACTGACTTTTAAAAAATTGACACCTTGGGGGCAGCTAGGTGACTCAATGGATTGAGAGCAAAGCCTAAAGATAGGAGGTTCTAGATTCAAATATGGACTCAGACACTTCCTAGCTGTGTGACCCTGGGTAAGTCACTTAAATCCCCATTCCCAAGTTGTAACCGCTCTTCTGCCTTGGAATCAATTCACAGTATTGACTCTAAGATAGAAGGTAAGGGTTTATTATTTTTTTAAATGGTCACTTCTTTTCTTAATATCATTTTCATTTTCACATCCATTTTTCTACTCCTCCCCTCTCCAGACTGGCTGTGACTCTTACTAAATGTGTAGAAATGTGAGAAGAACCTCAAGGTCCTCATCCACAAAATGGGGCTGACAATAATACCCTCTCCTAGTACCATAAAAGAATATGGGGAAAGCACTTTTGAAACTTTAAAGAACTAGAGAAAGGAGTCATTCAAAGTTAGGATGAACTATTAGAGAGGCAAAGAGAGATACATACAAAGGAGAAATAAGAGACAAACAAGGACAGAGAGACAAAGGGAAAGGCCCATAAAGATGGCTGGGACTATGGAGGTAGAAGTGAGGAGAAAGAGACAGAGACTAAGTCTGGGAGGAGAAAAAGAAAGACCCAGGATGAAATGCAAACAGAAGCCTAGAGGGTAGCTAGGAGTCACAGTGGACTGAGTGCTGAGCCTGGAGTAAGGAAGATTCATCTTCATTAGTTCAAATATGGCTCCAGACATTTGCTAGCTGTGTGATCCTGGCCAAATTGCTTCATTCTGTTTGCCTCACTTTCCTTACCTGTAAAATGAGCTGGAGAGGGAAACAGCAAACCACTCCAGTATCTTTGCCAAGAAACCCCAAATGGGGTCATAAAGAGTCCAACATAATTGAAAAACAACTGAGCAATAGCCTGGAAGAGGCTGCCAATCCCTGGGACCTGAGGGAGAGAAACAAAGGCTTAAGGGTGCCTGCCCTGTTATAGGGAAGGTATATATGGGTAGCAGTGGTTCCTTAGCTGCTATCAGGACAGGGAACTGGAATGCACAGGATTTGTTCTGCTAGTGAGGGATGGTTCAGATGGACTGACCCAGAGTTCCAAAGGGGAAATGGTGGTCATCAAATGAAGTTTTGAGGAGGCAAGATGGGAAAAGCTCTGGACTAGGGGAGCAATTTCCATAAGGATCACAATAACATAAAGGACAACAGGGAGAATTCAGATGTCTGACTGATGAGTAGGGAAGCATTCCTCACACCTCTCCCCAAAGGAAATGGTAGACCACAGGTGTGGAATGAGGCAGGAGAGAGCAATGGCTAAAAGAATAGCCCAGCCTTCCTGCTGCTGGTGCCGGACAGGTCCTGCATGCTGCTGTTGGGCAGTTGCTGCCAGGCTAATTCAGGCAAGGTGCTCCTCCACTGGGCTCTTTTGAGGGTGCATCTGGGTGGATCAGGGGCTCGCTTTGATGAATAGTGAAGTCTTTTTCTACCATCAGTCATCGGCCGATCAGGGTGCATTTCAGTTGGAGTGTTAACAGTGTTCTCTTCAGCTGGAGTGCTACAGATTTCTTTTTCCAGCAGGGGAAAAACTCTTCATTCTTGACAGGCAGAAGTTTCTTCACTCGCCTCCTGGCACAACACACATTATCTCCCAACTCCATCTACCTCTTCCATTTAAGGATGGCACCTAGGGAATTCTCATCATTTCCCACTCAACTGCTTTCCTGGATTTTATTCTCTCTAGAGACTTCAATTTGCAAGATGAAATCATCTCGATACTGACACCTCCTCAGATCATTTCCCACCCCAGCTGCAGAAGTTCATCTCTTCCTTCCCCCTCCTTCCTGATAACTTCCCCCTCCCCTATTCTCCTTATATGTTATCTTCCCATTAGATTGTGAACTCCTTGAAAGTAGGGTCTGTCTTGTGCCTTTCTTTATATCCCTAGCACTTAGCATAGTACCTGGCACATAGTAGGTGCTTTACAAATATTTAATAACTGACTCTGAACATTTTTACTGGCTGTCACTCATACCTAGAATTCTTTAATCAATCAAAAAACATTAATTCAACACCTACTGTGTAGCAGGCACTGTGCTAAGTGCTGGGGATAAGAAAAAGGACAAAAGACAATCTGTACTCTTATGATCTAATGGGGGAGACAACATGTAATCAAATATATACAAAGCAGGCTAAAGCCAAGATAATCAACAGAGGGAAAGCACTAGAATCAGGGATGCTGGGGAAGGCTTCCACAAGACTCTATCTCCTCATCTCTACCTCTTGGCTTTCCTGACTTCCTTCAAGTGGCAACTAAAACCCCACCTTCTACAGAAAAGTCTTTCCTAGCCCCTCAGAATTTTAGTGCCTTCCTTATATTGCTATTTTCAATTTATCCTGGATACAGCCTTTTTAAAAATCAAGTTGTTTGCCTGTTGTCTTCTCTATTAAACTATGAGGTCCTTCAAAGCAGGGACTATTTTTGTTTTTGTACCCAGTGTTTAACATAGTAGCTAGCATGTAGTAAATACTTAATATGTTTATTGGACTAGACTGACTGATTCTGTTAGACCTCAACTCAGAGACCATTTAGTCATTTCCAGACTGGAGATAGGAGAAAGCTGGTCTCTCTCTTATCAACAAATTCTTCCTGGCCCAAGAGCCCCTTCCCTAAGGTGATTAGTGTCAGGTCAGTTATTTTTATCTCTCACACTTCTTCTTTGGGAATCTTAGGTAGAGTGGCTAGGGACCAAGGCGTGAATGCAGTCTGTGCCCTGGAGGCAAGCTTATCCATAGGATGACTTCTTGCTAAGCAGTTAAAACTTTTCCAACATCCCACCTGATCTATTTTGTATCTGAGGGCTTTCCCCTCTACCTTTCTTTGTCTTTTAGCCTCTACTGACCTTCATAGTTTGCTTTACCCTCACTGGGGCACCCCTTAACAGAAGGGAGGGTGTGAGATCAGAGAAAATTATCAGGAAGTAACAGTGATGTAAAAGACGACTCATGAATTAAAAAAGGGAAAATCCTAAGTCCTGGGCACAACACTTGGGTTCTCTGTTCTTTGGGTTCTCTACCACTCATTAGCTCTATGACCTTGCACAAGTCACTGGGCTGAGTTTCTTTATCCTCAAAATGAAAAGGTTGGAATTAGATAATCCCAGAAGTCCATCTCAACTCTTACATTGCTCTGCTCTAACAGTCTGCATGCTGAGGTCTTTTCTGTCATTAACATTCAATGTCCTAACTGCCTATATCCTAGGGTCCTATTCAGCTCTAGAATTCTGGGTCATTTAAGTGGCCACCTCTCTTTGCTCCTTGGTACAGTATGTATTTAAGAAAATCGATAACTCCAGGAGCAGCTAGGAGATCTCTCTAATATGATTTGAAGATCCGTTCTTATCATTAGAGGCCCAGAGAATTACATTAGCCATAATGAAATCCTACAGGGCTTTGGAAGCAGGAACGACCACTAAATGTCATTATTAGTCACTCTCTGTTGGGTTTTTGAAGTTCCATGGTGTGAGTAAGTCAAATGCAGAATAGTTGTGTTTGATTCTATTTGAAGTTAATGCTGCTCAGTGTGGGAGAAATGAATTTTCTCTGAGCAAGGCCAGGCCTCCTAATATAAATTGATGGATTGAAGAAAAAATAAAAAAATACTATTCACATCTGTATAGCATTTTAAGGTTATGAGGCATTTCCACAACCATGAGCTTCTTTGCTTTTCACAACTGCACCTTGAGATCAGTAATACAAGCAAATAGATAGATAGATAGATAGATAGATAGATAGATAGATAGATAGATAAATGAATAGAGACAGATGGATGGATAGATGGATGGATAGATAGATAAAGATATCTATATACATATATATATATATACATATACACACACATATATATATACATACACACATTTTTAGATGAGGAAACTAAAGCTCAGAAGAGCTATCATAGCAAGTACAATAAGTGACAGGTTTCTTGGCTCAAGGTTGGGAACCCTTTGTTTTTAAACCACACCAAAATGTCTCCCAGCTTCTCCATTGAACCTTCCCTGAAAGACTGTGATGAGTGGAAGAAAGAACAGTGGATTTGGAGACACCTTAGTTCAAATCCTGCTAAACTTACCTGTGGAATCTCAAATGAGGAAATGTCATGTCTCTGGATATAATTTTCCACCTAGTTAAAGCAATGATCACTTCCATTCCTACATTGTCCCTCTCCTTCTCCCAATCATCCATATAGCTCTCAACTATTTTTAACATTCAACCTGGTCCATGATTATACACTATCTAGTTATATCATGCCTTGCTTGCCCAAAATGATATTGAGCTACACGAGGCCCTGAGATATGATTTTTGCTTCCCATTAATTAATAAAGAGGAGCACCTCTAGCTTTTGATTGGAAAAATGACCCCTGAACTTATTACTGAGATTTTTAGATGAGATATATTATTACTGAGATATATCCATTAATTTTTCTTGCAAAGCTGTGACCAACCTATAGAATGAGATTTTGAAGAAGATTCAAGAAAAGTTACTCTGGCTCAAAATATGTCCCTTGCCAGTGGCCAAAATTCTATTTAGCCATTCGATCACTTATTCAAGAAATAATTCCTGAGTTCCTATTATGAAAAGGGCAGCCATCATAAGATAAAGTTTACAGGTGTACTATTACTCTAAAACCCAAGGTTTAAGATCTTTTAAAGCAATTTTAGGAAAAGAAAATCACCAACACCCTGAATCAAGAAAGTGGATCTTCTAGAGAAGATGCCATAAGGATGCTTACAGAAACCACACACTACATCAAGAGGTCCAGAGCAAACTTTGGGATATAATAATCTGAACTAAAGGGGGTTGAATCCATAATTTATTCTGAATGTTTTGTCAATGCATCTATCAATCATTTCTTTTTCTTTCTTCTTTCATTTCTTCTTATCCTCTAAATTGTTGTAATTCCTTCTATGTAAGGTGCAATATTTTATGTACCTCTAATAAGAGGATATTTAAAAGTATAGGCTCCATATGTAGAATGGTTCAGTGGGGAAACCTGTTATATTAATCTCCTAGAAAACCCAGGTGAAGAAATTTAACATGCTAGTCTTCCAAAGAATCAGAGAGGGGATTGTGTGAAGAAAAATTTTCCATTTCCCCTTCCTGGAATCATGCCACCTGTGTACACCTACATCATCTACAAAGGCTGCATGACTTTGAACTTGATCCAGACATGAATCTAAATTTGAACTGGACATGGAAGATTGGACATAAAAGGATTGGATGAGGAAGTACTGGGTCTCTCTGTCTCTGGTGTCCTGGGAAGGAAGCTGCTGCTTGGGTGCTACTGGACCTGCCATGTGGGAAGCTACCCTAACTCTTAATACCTCTCTATATATTTATCTATTTCTCATCTTTTACCTATCCAAGTAATTCTAATAAACCTTATTAAATTCTAAGTACCAGAGTCTGAATTTTACTCTTACAAAGGTATGCTGCACTTGGAGTCAGAAGGTATGAGTTTAAGTTCCATCTGTTCTACTTTTTCTGGTCATTTCAGGTAAATCATTTGGCCTCTATGAAACTCAATTTTCTCAGGCTTCCACTTCCAACAGCCAAGATGGCAGAGTAGAGAACATTCCCAGCTCACCCAAACTCACCACAAAAGAGAAAAAAATGCCTCAAAACAAATTTTGTAGTGATAGAACCAACAGAAGCCAATGTGAAGCAGGATGTCAGCCAAAGAAAACTCAGGGGCAACAGGAAGGACTCATTTTGATGGAGTAAGAGGTGAGAGCAGTGGAATTAACATCATTAGGAGCAGCAGTGATTCAAGCACATACTGAAGAGCTTGTACCCAGAGGCAAGCACATCTGGGGGAACCCTCAGTAGAAGGAACAACCCTCTCATGACCCTAAAGAGCTATTTTAGCAAAAGGAAAGATCAAAATGCAAGCTTGGAAGAGGCAGCAATACTAAAAAGGATATGTGTGAATACTTAAAAACAAATATGGAAGGATGTTAGGCTGAAAAAATGAATTCTTAGAAGAGCTCAAAAAAAAGATAAAAAAACAAATAAGAGACTTAGAAGAAAATTTAGAAAACAAAATGACAGAAAAAGTCAACAGCTTAGAGGAAAAATTTACTGATGAAAACAGATCTCTAAAAAAGGAAATACAAGACCTTAAATAAGAAAATAACTCTCTAAAAAGGAAATAAAAAGTCTTAAAGAAGAAACTGACTCCCTATGAATTAGAATTAGATAAATGAAAGCTAATGACTCCATAAGACAGCAGGAAAAATAAAACCAATTCAAAAGAATAAAAAAAAAAATAGAAGAAAACCTAGAATACCTTAATGGAAAAACAACTGACCTGGAAAATGAATCCAGGAGAGACAATTTAAGAATAATTGGACTGTCTGAAAGCTATGATAAAAAAAAGAGCCTGCAAGAAATTATCAAGGATAACTGCCCTGATGCTCTCAGATAAGAGAGAAAAATAGAAACTGAAAGAATCCATTGATCACCACCTTAAAGAGTTCCCAAACTTTACAATCCTAGGACTATTATAACCAAATTCTAGAACTCCAAAGCTAAGGAGAAAGTATTGCAAACAGCCAGAAAAAAATAATTCAAATATCATGGAGCTAGAGTGAGGATTACACAAAACCTAGCAGCCTTTATCTTAAAGAACAAAAAGGCATTGGAATTTGATATTCTGTGAAGCAAAGGATCTAGGATTACAACCAAGAGTCATGTACCCAGAAAAACTAAGTATAATGCTCTTGGGGAAGAGATACACATTTAATAAAATAGAAGACTTCTAGATATTCCTGATGAAATAACCAGATCTGAAAAGAAAATTTGATGAGCAAAGGTAAAAAGAAAATAAAAAACTCAAAGGAATAAATGGAATTAAATTGATTGTATTTCTACATGGGAAAGTATCTTAGCCTTATAAGATACTTAAGAGATCTATGCTACTCAAAGTACCTAACGTACCTAAATTACTTATTATACTTAAGGTATGAACAATACTTAAAATTTTATCACTATTAGGGCAGTGAATAAGAGCAAGGAATAAGTTGAATATGAAGGGATAGTATTAAAAAAAGCAAAACAAAGAAAGAATCAAGGGATAAGAGGAATACAGTTGGAAAAGAGAAAAAGAGAGAAAATTGGTGTTAAATTATCTCACACAAGGAGACACATTAGAACCAATACAGTAGAGGGGAAGAGGATGTGGTTGTGGGCAGTGCTTGAACCTTACTTTCATCAGAACTGGCACAAAGCTGAGAATAATATCTACACACAGTTGGCTATAGAAACTGTTATAAGGGGATTGAGCTAATAGGGTAATAAACTGGTTGTAATACAGGAATAGGCTAGAGGTAATAGGAAATTAAGGCAGAAGTAAAGTTGTAATGGGGGATAAGGCAGGTAAGGGACTAAAAGTAGTGTGAATAGGGATAAGGCACTGTGGATAGGGGTTTGTGGATCCCTAAGGCAGTAAGTAAATAAGGAGAGTACAATAGTGGTGCATGATAAATTGAGGCGGTAGGAGAGGTAAAAGAATTGCAAGGGAAAGGATGAGGTATTTTGGGCAGACAGCTGCAGCCTGGGACACACAAACTGGGTACACAGACTGGGTATACAGGTTTGAGACAGAGACTCTGGAGGGAAACAAACTGAGCCCTTCAAGTAGGAAGAGCACTTCTACAGACAAAGGTTAGGGCAAGCCAAGAATGGCTTGAAACTGATTAGAGGGCTTTCTAATCAGTTTCTTAGGTTCACAAAGGAAGAGTTCAGAGGAAGTATTGAGATCACACTTCCTCCAAAATGGACACCTCCAATTCCCTTCAGGACCCAGAGACAATATTATTCCTTTTTCCCCTTCTCCCTCTCTTATCAATCAACTAATGAATTAGCCAAAGGTTTGATTAAGTGACAAACAGGGTTTACTGAGTTTTAGGGTTGATTGGAAGGGATGGAGGGATACAAGGTAACTCTAACAGCCACCTAGGGAAAGCTTCAGGTTGGGGAGGGACACAGGAATGTGAGACTGAGAAAGGACCTGCCTAACTCAGCCTTGAGAGGTTTTGTAGCCTATAGGATTAGAAAAGTTGGATACAATGATTCAAGAGATAATTTGTAACAAGGGTAAGCCCTATTTAACTACAGGGAAACTGAATCTACCAAGTTTGAAAGCTAACACCCAGATTCAGCCTCCGTTCAAAGCCCCAAGAAATTTAGGAAGGGAAAATGATGATTGGGAATAAGGGAGGTTAGGGAGATCCAAAGAGTTAAGCTAACAAAATTTAAGAGAAAAGCTGCAGAATATAGGTCAGGTTTTCAGTCCAAAGATAGAGCTCAGTTGACCATCCTACTCTCATCCAGTCTCCAGGGTCAACTGTTACTCCTCAGGATTCTAAACCCTTTTCAACTGTCAGAAACTCTGCAGTAAGGCTTTGCAGGGCTAATATGCACCCTTTTGCACTACAAAACCCATCTTATTCTATAGGAAAGTAAGAAGGGGAGGGGGTCAATAAAAGGGGAAGGAGGATAAAAGAGAGAGGGAACTCAGTGGGCAGTAATCAGAAAAAAAATATTTGTGAACAGTGAAAGACAAGGAAGAGAAGGATAAACAGAAGAAAAATAAGGTGAGGGGAAATAGTAATTATAACTGTGAATGTGAATGAGATGAATTCACTCATAAAATGGAAGAGGATAGCAGAGTGGATTAAAAGTCAGAATCTCATGATATACTCTCCATAAGAAATACATTTAAAGCAGGAAGGCACATACTAAGGTTTTGAACAGAATCTTCTATGCTTCAGCCAAAGTTAAAAGAGCAGGGGGAATAGCAATAATCTCAGACAGATTGTAATGAAATACTATTGCACTATAAAAAATGACAAGCAAGATGCTCACAAACACACACACACACACACACACACACACACACACACACACACGGAAATATTTATATGAAGTGATGCAAAGTGAACTGAGCAGAACCGAGAGAAGTCTGTACACAGTAACAGCAATAAAGTAGGATGATCAAATGTGAATGACTATTAATTATCAGCAATGCAAGGATCCAGGATAATTCCAAAGGACTCATGACCAAAAAGGCTATCAACCTCTATAGAAGGAAGTGATGAAGTATGAATGCCAATTGAAGCATGCCATTCTTCACTTTATTTCTTCCATAAATTTTTCTCTAGTGTAAACAATATGTATCTTTTTTCACAATATGATAAACATCATAATATGTATTTTATAGTAACACAAGCATGACCTATATCATATTACCTACTGTTTTAGGGAAGGGAAAGGAGTGGGAGAGAGAGAGAGAGAACATGGATCAAAAAATTCAGAAAACAATTATTGAAAATTCTGTCCACATGTAATCTGAGAGGGGAAAAGTTTTTAAAAAAAAGAAAGAAGAAACCTCTTAAACATTGAAAAAAGACGCCCTCACTTTTCTCATTTGCGCACTAAGACCATCTTTAGGAATACTTTCCAAATTGTATGGTCAGGTTTGCATATTAGGTCCCTTGGGGACCAATTACTAATACCCCAGATTCTTAGGGAATGCTCTATGGACCCTCATTTTTAGAACTCTATCTCATAAATATCCACCACTGTGCTTTCCTTTTATGGTCAGCCCAGAGACATAATCAAATCAAAGCAAAGGCATTTATAAAGATGGCATGAGAAGAACAGTAACTATAGAACACTTCCCCCATAAATCCAGAGCATACTCTCCTACAAATAAAAGTCGTCAACAAGCATTTATTAACAACTACCGTGTGACAAGCACTGTGATAAGATCTGAATATTAAAAATACAATAACAGTTGCTACTCATGGAGCACACAATCTAATAGAGGCAATATGAAGACTACTTTGATATATACATATATTATGTGTAATACACATATAAACATATAACATGTCTATTTGCATACATATATACAAGATAAATTGGAGATAATCACAGAGTAAAGGCACTAGCAATTAGTGCCATTAGGAAAGGTTTCTTGTAGAAAGTTGGATTTTAGCTAAGACTTCAAGGAAGTCAAGGAAGCCAAGAGGTATCAAGGAGGGAAAGCATTCCAAGAATAAACGAGTCAGTAAAAAAGTCCAGACTCTGGAGATGGAATGCAGCGTGCAGCCATTGTCATTAGAGTACTTAGAGAAGAGTAAGGTAAAAAGGTAAAGTAAAAAGGTAGGAGAGAACCAAGCTATGAGGAGTTATAAAAGCTAAACAGAGGACATTATGTTGAAGAAATGAGGATCTAGTAGAGTGTGCTGAATAAAAGAGTGCCCTGGTAAGAAGGCTGAGCAAAAGATAGACTGGAACAAGGAGAGATTTGAATCAATGAGACTGACCAGACAACTATTAAAGAGACCATTCACGAGGTAATAAGATTATGCATAAGGGTGGTAGCAGTGTCAGAAGAGATATGGAAGCCCCTCCACAGATATTGTTAAGGCAGGATTGATAGGACTTGGCAATTGATTGAATAGAGGGGTTGAGAGAATGAGAAGAATTGAGAATGACATTTAAACTGCAAGTCTGGATGATTCAAAGGTTGGTGGCAACCTTGACAGTGATAGGGAAATTAGAAAGAGGGGAGGATTTGGGGGGAAAGTTAATGAATTCAGTTTTGGGATGTGTCGAGTTTGATGTCTATTTGAATCCAGTTCAAGATATCCAATAGGCAGTGGAAGATACAAAACTTTCAGTCAAGAGAGGTTAGCGATGGATAAACAGATCTGCAAATCTCATCTCAAGAGACATGCTAATTGAATCTGTGGCAACTGATCAGATCACCAAGAAAAATAGTATACAGAGAGAAGAGAAGAGGGCATAAGAGTCCTGGGGAACACTCAGAATTAGAAGATAAGACCTGGATGAAGATGAAGTAAAGAAGACTGAGGAGTTATCAGAGAGGTAAAAGGAGAACCAGGAGAAAATAATGTCATTTAAACCTAGAGAAAAGATAGTATCAAGGATAAGAGAGTGATCTATGATGTCAAAGGCTGCAGAGAGGTCCTGGATGAGGATTTAGAAAATTCCATTCATTTTGGGCAAATAAAAGATGATAAGTAACTTTAGAGAGAACAGTTTCCATTGAATGATAGGGTTAGAAGCCAGATGACAGAAAATTAATAAGTGAATGAGAGGAAAGGATGTAATAGGTGGCTTTCTCAAGGAACTTTACCACAAAAAGTCAGGAGAGACTCAAGGAATCAAGGAGACAGTCATATTTGAGGATAAAAGGGAAGCGGCGAATACACAGGGAGCAATTTATGAATATCTAGAACTTGAGAATGATGGGGGGGGACAACCTTCTGAAGAGGACAGGAAGGAATAGAATCACTTGTGTGTGTGTGTGTGTGTGTGTGTGTGTGTGTGTGTGTGCGTGTGTGTAAGTGTTTACCTTGGCAAATAGAATGGCCACCTTCATGTGAAGCAGAGGTGAAAGAAGAGATAGTGGAGGAAGGCATTGGAGTTATGTGAAATGAAGAGGAGAGAAGAGATAGGTAGCTGTGAATGTCCTCAATTTTTCCCAGTAACTATATGAGGCAAATTTATTAGTTGGAGAGGGGACAGTGCAAAGTGGAGGGTCTTGGGAGGTATGAGGAGAGAAGAAAAGGTTTGGAAAACATTTTTGAACACCTGCCTCAGGCTCATCTCCCCTCCATTTGAAACTCCTCCCAGTACCTTCTTTATAGAATGGAGAAGCTAGACTCTCAGCTTACTCCATTTTGCTTCTGTTGCTCTATCCAGTTTCAACTCCATGGAATAACCTATCCCATGGGGTCCCGACCTCCTCTCCCCAGCCTCTGCTTTCTGATTCCCTTTTGTATTTTGTCTCCCCTTTTGAATTATAAGCTCCTTGAGGGCAGGGACTGTCTTTCTTACATTAACTGTATTCTCAGCACTTAGAATATTGCTTGCCATATAGTAGTTACTTAATAAATGTTTATATTATTAAGTTGGATGGGATTGGAAAAGCAATTTGGTGGCTGGAATAGCGAGTCAATTCGGAGGTATGAAAGGACTACCTTGCCTTAAGTGCGAGCCCAACTGAGATTGTGTAACATATTTATATAGACTCAGCCAACACTGATTTTCTCCAGTTTTGTTTAGAAACATGTGACTAGGAATAAAAACAGAGGGCAGTGGGAATAACCTAAAGCTGAAACTTGGCAGGGCCAGATCAGTGATTGAAAAAGGGAGCAAAGTGCTCAGGAAAAGAGTATAGAGTATGATTGGTTCCCCAAGGGATCAAGGTGGGGAAGGCGGTATAGTCATTGTAGGAGCAATGGCCTGGGAAAGAACTGAGATATGGAGGCTTTGGAGATCATGATAAAGACAAATAATGGAGTTGGACCATTGTACAGCAGAGGGAAAGGTGGCATAAACAAAAATTGTGATCAGATAAAGGAAAGTTGGATTTTCTCCAGAACTGATCCATAGAAGTATTGTGTCTGTTGATGAGGGAAAAATCCAGGGTATGATCATCTCTGAGTTAGCTGAGAGGAGAGTAGGTTAGTAGGAGATGAATAAATTGAACTACTGTGAAGTCAGGTTGTTTGAGAGAGTTATCAATATCAAAGAAATGGAATAGGAAATATATTGGTTAAGTATTGATAAGATAAGAACTTTAGGAAAGTGTCTCTGAGGCTGTGGGCAAAACAGTGTTCTGGGTATGAGCTGAGAACTTGGAAGGGGGAAAGGTAGATAAAGTTCTGACAGTTGGTCACTAAGCTCGAGTCTCTCTCTGACTTCTGGTGAAGACAGACTCATCTCAGACCTTGCTCTCTGTTGGTTATAGGAGAGAGAAATCAAACCCATCCTAAAAGGTTTCTACTTTCCTGACTGTGAGAAATCATGGAGAAGAAGCTGTCCAAGCTGCTGTGTTGGAGAACTATTTTGAAGGAAAAAAGATTGAAGGCTGGTTTGCCTAAACTTTGGGAACCTTTTCAGAGTTATCTTTTGGGCAGTTAGCCATTGAGACTTTGGGCTAACTGACTCTGTGTTTACTTGGAGACACTGTTAACAATATTAAGTTATTTTAATAAGGATTATAGATTAGGTTTTAGTCAGATAGCTTATGGGATTTTTAGTAAGTCTTAAGAAGTTCAGAGTAGCTTGAAGAAACTGAAGGGTTTGCCGTGAGACAAACATAGGAAAGTAGGTGGATATATAGTTTCCCTTTAGTGTTAGGGCTTTCCTTGTTACTAATCCTTATATTCATATTTGTTAAATATAAATAAATAGAATTTTATATAATATAGTGCAATACTTCATTTTAAGTAATTTCTCAAAGGACCCCCATGCATTTGATCATCTTGCAGGAAGCCTCATTGCTTCTGCTAAATCCTCCCTACACCTTTTATGATAAGTCATGTTTGCATGTGAGGACAGTTCTAAGTCCTGATGTTATGGCCATGAGGCAAGATTGGGGTTGTTTCTTGTCTCGGCTATAAACTTTGCCTTCTCACTAGGGGTGTATAATTCTGAAAGGAGCAATTCTACATCCTCAAATATTGGCTTGTAAAGTCTCATGGCCTGTTTGTATTCTTTTATTGATTTATGGGGATTTGTATAGAACTGGGGAAACCTCCATTTCAAGATCTCCAAATCACCCCCTGAGAAAGGTTTGTAACCTTTAACATGTATAATGCCCGAGTCAGGTTGTGCCACTGTCCTATCGGTAATGGGAAGGATAGTTACAGGAGCTGCTTCAGCCCCTGCAACCTGTTGTTCTTCAGTGTTCTCATCTTTAGCTTGTTTAATATCACCCCCCTTTTTCGGTATGACTGCACTCTCAATAATCTCTAACTGCATGATTGTCTTTGCATCTAGGTCCTTTCCTTCCCTGATCTGCTTGTTTATCTCAATTAAGGTCTTCATGTGCTCCACCAATTGCTCCAAAACCGGGTTTGTTATTTCTGTTCTCCCAAAGGTAAATGCCAAGACCTTCCTCAATATCATCAGGGCCCCATAGAAAGTTGCAGCCATGGCTATCTCCAATGGCACATATGCCAAAGCATCACCAACTGATATAGTTAGCCACATGTATGGTATATTTCTATCATTCTTTTTGAAAAATTGGGGAACTGTTATCAGCCAAAAGGTGGCACAAGCCTGCCAAATCCCATATATCAGCACCCCAGAGCACCCCAGTGTGACAATGGCCCTGTTGATGAAGCTAGCCATACTGATCACTTCCCACACAGATTCTGAAATAAAAATCCTAGGCTGGCTGGCCAAAACTGTTATGGCCTCTAGAACAACAGGCTGAGGCAAGGCCCAGGAAGGCCTTGAAGAGAAGACAGTGGGGGAATAGGGAGGTGGTGGTTGACCCAACATAAGCAGAATACAACAGATCTTCCTAGTTCTGGACATAACGTAGCAATCTAGGATGTTGCTGGTTTGAGGGATCTGAGATATTACATTTCGTTAAAGTGACAGTCCATTCAAACCTTTCAGATTTTTTGCTATTCACCTCCAGAGAATTAACTGATAGAGTCTGAATGCAGATCAAAGCACACTTTAAAATATTTCTTTTTCTTTTCTTTTTGTTCTGTGTTTTCTTATGTGGTTAACATGGAAATATGTTTTACATGACTGCACAGGTATCATTTCAATCAAAGTGATTGACTTCTCAAGGAGGGGGCAGAGGAGGGAAGGAGGAAATTTGGAACTTCAAAAATTATTTTTAAATGAATATTTAAAACTGTTTTTACATATAAAATTGAGAAAAATAAAAGTATTCTTAAAAAATGAAAAAGAAACCATTGGATTTTTTTCCCAGATGAATTGTTATCTCCCACATCTCTTCCATCTCACAAATGGGTTCCAAAAATGAGGCTCATCATGTCAAGATTTCACAATTTCCCCATTTAAATTCCATCTTATTAGATTCAGCCCAACATTCTTGATCATTCAGACATTTAAGGACCTTGAATATCAATTTACCTCCTTGGGACTCATTTTCTTCAGGAGAAACAAGAGAAAGATCTCCCTAGAAAGAAATCTAGATTTGATAAGAAGACCTGATATCCCTGCTTCCCTTGCTTCTAGGTGTAAATTTCTTCCTTGTTCTGGGAATCAGTTTTTCCCCCTGTGGTAAATACTGGAGATACAAAGACAAGAGTAAAATAATCTCAGCCCTTATGAAGTTAATATTTTATTAAGGGAGATAACATCTAGGGATATGCAGAATATGAATGTAATAATAATAACAACAATAATATGTTGGTGTTTTAAAATTTGCAAAGTCTTACTATTATTTATTATAATAATAATAATATAACTTATTATTATCCCATTCGATTCTCAAACAACTTGGTGAGAGGTTGGGGCTATTATTAGCCCTGTTTTACAGAAAAGAAAACTGAGCCTGGGAGGGGTTAGGAGATTTGTCCAGGGTTATGCAATTATTAAGGGTCAGGATCTGAATTGAAGAGAACAGAAAGTAATTTAGGAGAACCCACAGCCAAGCAGGATGGTTTGAAAATAACATATACAATTTATTACATATTTACATATTTAAAGCAAGTAGTGTGAAATGAAGAGTAATGATTTCATATATAATTATCTTTCTGTGTTCTGCTGCCTATATGGAAATGCTCGCTTTTTTTGTGGGTGTTTAAATTCAGAACAAAAAATATTTAAAGAATGTTAAAGCTAGAAGGAACCTTAGAGGTAATTATAGCTAGCATTCATAGAGTGCTTTAAGGTTTGTAAAATACTTAACATAAATGAGCTCCTTTGATCCTCATAACCCCGTGAGGTAGCTGCTTTATTATTGTAATTTTCCAGAAGAGGAAACTGAGGCTGAGAGAAGTTAAAGTAACTTGCCCAGGGTCACACAATAATGTCTGAGGCAGAAACTGAACCTGGATCAGCCTGACTGTTGTTCTCTTGTTTCATTCAGGTGATCTCATTTGGGATTTTCCTAGCAAAGATGCTGGAGTGGTTTCTTTGCCATTTCCTTCTCTAGCTCATTTTACATATAGGGAAACGGAGGCGAACAGAGTTAAGTGACTTGCCCACGGTCACCCTGCCAATAAGCGGTTGAGGCTGGATTAGACCTTTCTAGAGCCTATGCTCTATCCACTGCACCACCCAGCTCCTTATCTTATCCATTGCCACTTTATTGCCTCTACTATTTCCACCTTGGTAATAAAGTTTGGGAGATAAATTGAGGCCAGATTTAGTTCTTTGAAAACCAAGCAGAGCAGTTTATAGATTTAATTCTAGATGTAACCTGTAGCCATTTAGGATTACCGAGTAGGGTCATGCTGTGGAGTCAGATCTAACATTTTGGGATTCGGGCATTCGCTACATAAAGGCTCTCCCTCTAGTCCCGTTAAAGAAACAGACAGAAAGAAAGAGTGGTTTGCCCACTAGGGCCGGTAGGTAAGTGCAGAGTTTAGTGCTGGGGCTCCACTCTTCTGAATCTCAGCACACATGTAGCATGCTTTTTGTCCCTGAGGAGAAGATTTAAAAAAAAAAAAAAAAAAGAAAAAGAAAGAAAGTAAGAAAAAAGTAGGAGCTAATCCGTTGTTTGGGCCCCCAGTCGGGACACAAAGTGCCTGGGGATTGGTTAAAACCTTAAGCCCTTTAAGGGTCATTAACACGCGGCCTGAAAGGAGCACCCCATGGGGAACTAAGTCTTCAATTTGAGAAGACGCCATTTCTCGCTGGGAAGCCCGCTCTTTGGGGGGATTAGAGACTTCTCCGCTCCTGGGTGTCATAACCCGCGCCCGCAGGTGCCAGTCAGCTCCTTCCCAGCAATGATTCGGGAGTGTTCCCCGAGGACCCGAGCCCAAGAATCTGAGACGCCGCCTCGAGCCTTGGGGCTGGTCTTTGGCTGGGCAATCCAAAGGACGGCGGCGCAGAGCTTATCTCTGGACGTGGCCCCAAGAATGAGACCCTCCCAACGTCCTCGGCCGTACTCCCGGTTGTTTCGCTGCCTGTTGGTCTCCCCTCTTACCCAAGGGTCGGCCCCGCAGCTGCTGGGAGAGACTCTGGGGCTCTCCTCCCCCCGCCCCGTATCCCATACTCCGGGAAGAGGGAGAAGGGCTCTGCATAATGATGGGGCTTCATCTGCATTCCGTAATCAAGTTAGTTTCCCAGCCACGGACCAGGCAGGCGGGGATCTGAGAATAAAGATTCTTCCCATGTGCAGACCCCAGAATGTCGGCGCATAAATTAGCACCGTGGCTGGCAGCAGTGGGAAGGGACTCTCTCACAGGGCCTGCCTGGGCAAAAAGATTAGCCTTGCTCTGCTTAGCCCCAGAGAGCAGAACTCAGAACCCGGGAGGGGAGTGAGTAGGACACTGATTTCTGCCCAGCCAGGGAAGAGGATCCTATCGCCTTGGGCACCTCCCTAGGGGAAGAGGCTACTGCCTCAGGAGGTAATGATCTTCCCATCACTGAATGTCTCCAAGTACAATCTGGATGATTACTTGTTAGGAATGCGGTAGAAAAGATTACTGTTTTCCTGGAGGTTAGACTGGCTCTGCTCTGGGGCTCCTTCCAGCGCTGGGGTTCTGTTACTTCAAGGTAACTTTTGGAAGGCATTGGTAACATGATTCCGCCCAAATACAAATATTGAGGAAGAACCAGGGCATTCCGGGTGGTCTTCCCTGGGGGCATCTCAGGCTTAAATACCCTTAGAAATCGCTCTGGACCTACGTACCCCTATGCCCTGAGCTCTACACTTCCCTGAGGAGAGTGTTGGCTCCCTCAATCAATCAACATTTGTCAAGTGCCCATTATATGCCAGGCACTAAACTAAGTGCTCAAACTCCCTAAGGTTCCCCAGGGCTACTCACTCTTTCTAGAGTCTCTCATACTGCCTAGGCTTGGCATTGGGCTCCACACACCTCTAGGGACATCCCAAACTCCTTACATCCCCAATGCATGGCTTTGCCCAGGACAATTGGCATTCAAAGCTTTCTCATTGTGCAAGTCGAGGAAGTATTTATGGACAGACGTGGGTTTTGGAGGGAGTGGGTGGGAAATAGAGAGGGAAATGTTTCCTCTGCCCCTGAAAATATAACCCAGAGTCTCCTCTAGTTCCACAAGGGGAGGGTGAGGGAGAGACCATAGAGGCACATAGGAGGGATGCCTATCACACACAAGGAACTAGCTTGCTAAAGTATATGGAGGAGAATAACAAGAGACAAGTCTAGAAAGTCATGGCAGCCCCTCATTGTAGGGCACCACCTCTACCATGTGTGGCAGAAGAATTTGAACTTGACCCAGTAGAAGTAGGTAGCCATGGACCATCTGTGTCTAGAAGTCAAAAGCAGAACGAGGGGCTAGACCAAGTTGGCATCCTTCTGATGGGTCAGGAGATCCAGCATGAGAGGCGATCCATGACCTCAATGACAAGGGCAAGGGAAGGGTGGAGAGGAAGATTAACCACAGGCTGATTGAGAGATAATGAGGTGCCCATGGTTGCCAAGGAAACCAGAAGAGACATGTAATTTGGTCTTCTCTCCTAACTAGCAGTAAATCATGATATACAGACTGAGCTGATGGAGGGAGAGACAGCACGCCACAAAGGCATCTGGAGAGGAAATATTTAGAACTCCACAATCTTAGAACAGAGTCGAAAGGGATATTGGGATATAACAATTACACCTGGAAGAGACCTTAAAACATACATCTAGATCTGTTCGGTCTGGAGGATCCCTTAGAGTCCCATCTACTCATTTTAAGATGAGGAAAACAGGAGCCCAGGGAGGGAAAATAATTTGCTTAAGGCTGCCCAACAAATCTCTGGCTGAACATAGACTGGTCCCATTTTCTTCTAATTCCCAGCATACCATTTCACCCAGCTTTAGAGCCCTAACTGACCTGCAGTGCGTAGCCTCCTAGGAACTCCCCTTCCAATTAAAATCAAATTTCATTCCCTCAGGGCCACCCTCTAGGCTGGAACCTAATAAACTAATCTGTGTTTGGGTGATAATGGGCATTAATAGGCTGACTTGTTAAATGTGTTACAGATTCTAATCAACAAAATTGCTTTGTAACTGTGGCCTTCTAGAGACACAATACTTTAAGACAGAGAAATAATTCTAGCAGTGGAAGTTTCAAGCCAGATAATTTGAGGTTAGTGATGAGTCAGTGTGCTTTACATCATGGCACATAAGGCAGTCATTCTGCTTATAAGTAAAGCCAGCCCTGACTTGAATTAGAGAGAGAACTCCATCGAGGAACCCTAATTCTATTCCTCAGACCAAACTGAGTTGACACCTATGTCTTTACGAGGATTGAGAATAATACTAAATGAGTGAACTTGCCTGAATTCTATTCCATTCCATTCCAATTCCAATTCCTTTCGGATTCTATTTCATTTGAGTCTAATTATATTTTATCCTGTGCCATTATAATTATATGCCATTTCCCTTCCATTTCATATGTATTTATTAAGCCTCTACAGTATGCCCAGCACTATCCAAGACTCTATAGGGTATATAAAAGTCAGAAGCTCTCTAAGTAAACTGTCTTAAAGAGACAGTTTACTTAGAGAGTTAAATACACTCTCCATTAAGCAATAAGAGGAAGAGGGGAAAGGGACCAAGCTTTGGTTAAATGTCCATCTCTGGACACTGCACTGTTTTTAAAAATTTAGCTTTATAAACATCTTATTTGGTACTAGAGGACAATAGAGAAATTTAGTCCGAGAATCTATGTTTAAAGAGACCTCAGAAATGACTTGGCTCAACCCTTCCTTGTAGCAGTATTCCCCTTTCCAGCATCTAACAAGTAGTCACTCCACTTCCACTTGAACACCACCAGTGACCAGAAACTCACTACTTAATGAAGTGACTCATTCCATTTTGTTGTTGAGTAATTTTCAGTCACATCTGAGTTTTTCTGAGCCCATTTGGGGTTTTCTTGTCAAAGATACTGGAGTTGTTTGTCATTTCCTTCTCCAGATCATTTTACAGATGGGGAAACTAAGGCACATAGGGTTAAGGGACCTGCCCATGGTCAGATGACTATTAAGCGTCTGAGACCAAATTTGAACTCTGGTAGATGAGTCTTTCTAACTCTAGGCCTAGCACTCTATCTACGGGGTCACCTAGCTGCCCATCATTCCATTTTAGGAATGCTACTGAGGAAGATTTTTCTAGCTCTAAGGAAGATTTTTGTTATACCGAACCAAAATGTGTCTCCCTGTTACTCCCTACCCTGAACCTAGGTCTAAATTCTATTCTTAGGGCCCAGGAAGATCAGGTCTGATTCCCCAGACATAGAATGGAAGAGTCTCAGGGTTAGAAGGCTCTTCAGAGGTTATAAAGTCCAACACATTTCTAAATAAAAACCTCTTCTATATTATACCCTAGGAATGGTCATCCAACCTTTGCTCAAAGACCTCTAGTGAGAAGGAATGCAGAAAACCCCTTCCTCCATCATAGAACAAATTGTCAGGAAATCTGCCCAGTTTGCCTCTTTGCACTATTCCTCTAGACTCAAGCAGAAAAATTCTACTGCTATGCTTTCTCTCTGTCTCTCTGTTTCTGTCTCTGTTTCTGTCTCTGTCTCTGTCTCTGTCTCTCTCTCTCTCTCTCTCTCTCTCTCTCTCTCTCTCTCTCTCTCTCTCTCTCTCTTCCTCTCCCTCTCTCCCTCTCCATATATATGTATAATATTGACCTGTGGATTTTGGTTATGTGGTTGGGTTTTTTAAGTGTTTATTACATTCCCCAGAGGAGCAACAAAACTGTCCTGTTTGTGTTCCCTTTGGGATCTTTATTATTCTATGCATTTTAAAAATATTTAATTGGTCCTTATTTCTTACTTTGATCTTGCCTCTCTGTCATACTCGCTAAGTCATCTCTGCTCTCCCCCAAATAGAAATCTTCTTCAGTAGCAAATATATTGCAAACCAAACAAGCCCACAGTTTGAAAGTGCATGTCTCCTTCAGATCCTTGAGGACAGAGATGATGCTCTCTGTGTAAGTCTTCTCATTTTCCAGGCTATATATTGCCAGTTAGTTAAACTGATCCGTATGGTGATGAAATTTGGAGGCCCTTCACTAACCTGATTGCCCTCTAAATGCTCCTCAGCTTGCTTATGCCCTTCTTAAAATGGGATACTAATACTCTAGGGTAAAAGGGAGTCACCTCACAGTCCTGAACGGTATTTCAGGGACAGACTTTCAAATACTTGAAGAAGCAACTAGGGGGCTCCATGGATGGAATGTTGGACCTGGAATGAGGGAGAACTGAGTTGAAATCTTTCGTGAAATACTTATTAGCATGTCCCTGGGCAAGTCACTTAGCCTTTGATTGCCTCAGTTTCTTTACCTATAAATCGGGGATAATTATCTCCCAAGGTTTCTATGATGATCAAATAAGATATTTGTAAAGTGCTTGGCAAAACTTAAAGTGCCATTTAAATGCTCTTATTAGTGACTAGTTAAAACCTCAATTTCTTTATCATTCAATTCAGCTGAGATGATGCGTTGTCATGCCTCTGCCACCTTGTACTTTTTTTTTTTTTAAACCCTTAACTTTTGTGTATTGACTCCTACGTGGAAGAGTGGTAAGGGTGGGTAATGGGGGTCAAGTGACTTGCCCAGGGTCACACAGCTGGGAAGTGTCTGAGGCCGGACTTGAACCTAGGACCTCCCATCTCTAGGCCTGACTCTCAATCCACTGAGCTACCTAGCTGCCCCCCACACCTTATACTTTTGATCTTAGCTTTGTAAATCCAACTGTACAACTACATTTTGTGGAATGCAATGCATTGCTCTAGCCCACTGATTCCCAAAGTGGGTGCTACCATCCCCTGGTGGGTGCTGCAGTGATCCAGGAAGGCAGTGATGGCCACAGGTGCATTTATCTTTCCTATTAATTGCTATTAAAATTAAAAAAATTAATTTCCAGGGGGCTAAGTAATATTTTTTTCTGGAAAGAGGGCGACAGGCCAAAAAAGTTTGGGAACTACTGCTTTAGCCCATCAAGATTTTTTAGATTCCAATTCTGGTACTTTTGTTAGAGTGGACGGATCCAAGCTTTGTATAATCTGCTAATCTGATAAGCATTCTCTCTACCTTTATCCAAGTCTTCTCTTCCTGTAAATTGGCATCAAGCCACTCCATGGGTCCAGCCATTCAACCGGTTCCTAATCTATTTAATTGTATAATAGAATGGCCCAAGTTTCTTCAGTTGGACCACAAGGATGGTGTAGGAGACTGAATGTCTTAGACACAATATATCTGGATTTTGGCAAGGTAGTGAAAAGACTAGCAATTGCCAAAAGAGAAAATTAGATTAGTCTGGCATGAGCCACTCTTGATAAATCCAGGCTGGCTCTTAAGTCTCTCCTGATATTACTAAAGGGATGGTGGTTAGCATTAGAGTGGGAAGAGGTGATTACTTTATCAAATGCCTTGATAAAATTCTAGTATCCTATATTGAAGACTAATTTATCAGTTTAATAACTGCATATATTGATTATTGGTATCAACAACTATTATGTGGCTCAGAGGAATCAAGAAGGGAAGAGGAGATTTGGCAAGGTGTGGTCGAAAAGACTTTCTAAAGGAGAAGGGGTTTAAGCTGAAGCTCGATGGACAGAGAGAAGGGAGAAGGCATTCCAGGTGGTAAAAAATATTTGGTGCAAATGCCTAGAGGTGAGAATGGATGGGTTGCATCCTGGAAGACTGTCTAACTGGATGTTTTAGAGGGTCCGTGTTAAGGAGAGAAGAATTGTATAGACAGTTTGAGGCAATGTGGCATAATGACTAAAGAGCTGGACTTGGAGAATGGAAGACTTCCGCATAACTTTTATTTATACTACTTACTAGCTGTGTAATCTTGGGCAAAGTATATTAATCTTCTGTCGTCTCATCTGTTAAATGTGTCAAAGGGAAGAGGATAAGATGATCTTTGACATAGAGATAAAAGAGACCCTAGAAGTCAACTAGTCCAATCCTCTCATTATTTTATAGATGAAGAACCTGGGGCAAATGATTTGCCAAACGTCCTGTCATTTACCAACCATATGTCTAGCAAGTGCAAGGCAGAAGGTTTTGTACCTCAGTAGTCCATACTCTCAGTCTAGACCAATAGCAACTATGTAATCTTGCCTCTCTAGGCTCCTGGAGTGGTGATAGATTGTATAAGTCATAGAATGCTAAACTTTGGGAGCTCTGATATGACCAAAGAGGCAATGTGGAATGACAATAAGGCTCAGATTATCATAATTTTTTCCTTCTTTGTTCTGGGAGTATTGTCATGTCTAAGAGTTAGTTGCCCAAATAAGGCAGTATATTCTGAAATTATCTTGAAGCCCCATAAAACATCAGCAGATTTGGAGTCTGTAGACCTGGATTCAAATCTCAGTTTTGCCATTTACGCTCTTTAGTCACTTCACCCCGACCCTCCCTTCCTTTATCTGCAAAAGAATAAGGAATGTGGATCTGGTGATCCCTAGGGCAAGTTCTCTTTCAGCTCTAAAAGTCCTATCTATGATCCAAATGCGAGGGTATAGTTTCTGAGAGCTGTCTGATCTGCAAAGATGGGGCGGCTGCATAGCCTGGGGGTGGAGTGTGCTTAACTGGGCCACAGAAAGTTTCCCCTCAAAGCCTCTGCCAGATGAAGAGCTCATTGACTTAACTGAAGATGATGCCAAGATGGAGGCTAAGGTTATTAATAGATCTCTGACCTAGTTCAATTATTTTCTTTCTGTGGGAATTGAATATATTAAGGAAAATAAGTGTCATGGGCTTCACTAAAGGAGAGAACCTGTTTAGGAATCACAGGAGGGTTACACTGCAGGAAACCTGGCATCATTCTGGGGACAGGAGGGGCTGCCCAGGGATAGAGGAGTGAGAAGAATGGGACGGGCACTCATGTGCACTAGAGGGAAGAACTTCTGTAGCATAAAGGGCTCCATATAAGAAATCCAGTGTCTGGCACACAGCTGCTGGGGTTTGTCCTTTGTTTTCAAAGAGGACCAATGATAGAAGAGGGTGCTGGCTTGACTTATGAATGAATTGGATCTAAGCGAGGCAGAATTGCAAAATGTCAGGAGCTTCTCACTCTCTTTCATAATCATCAAAGTCCAGTGGCAAGACGAAAGTCAGGATGATTAGTGAGTGATAGCCTGGAATACAATCCATGACATTGGTGTATTTGGTGTCTGATCAAGCTCTAAATGCCCCACAAGTTACTTAGGTCACCTTCATGGCCACTGGAACAAATTGTTCTCATCCACCTATATCACCAAGGCAAATATTCACACGCTAAGGGTAGATACCCCCCTACCTAACAGATGGATTTGTGGTCCATCAGTTACCATTCAGCACATACAGTAGGCATCTAATAGATCCTTATGGATTGACCACAGTGTAGCGGGAGAACTAGATTTCGAGGCTGAAGACTTGGCTACTTCTGAGTTGTGAGACCTCAGACAGTAACTTTGCCTCTGAGGGTCAGTTTTCTCACCTGTAACAACAATCACCATACGAAAGTAAGATTAAAATTAATATCCAATGACTCCAAGTATCACATTTTATAAGATTTATTAATAATCATTTGAAGTAGAAGAAATAAAAGGATAAAAGTAAAAGCCTGAATAAAGAAAAGTTTCCCCAGCTGCATTCACAGGAAAAGAGAGAGAGGGGTGGGGTCACACACAAACTTTATCTCCAAAACCTAAAGACATAACGTGAGAACAAAAGTGAGATGCTGGGATTTAGAGTCCTGGGGAGCAAATTCTAATTATACACTAATAAGAGCAGCTCTCATTTAAATAGCCTTTAAAGTTTGCAAAATGCTTTACAAATGTTTATTTCATTTGATTCTTAAACAACTGTGGAAATTTGCTGCCAAAACTGGGGGGTGGGGTTGCATTCTGAAATAATGATGAAGCCCCATAAAGTGTCAATGGATTTGGAGTCAGAATATCTGGATTTGAATTCAAGTTCTGTTTAATATTATACCCCTTTCTCAGAAGCCATGAGAATAGTTCTTAGCGTATGCAATGAGATTTCTGTGAGGGGCAGATGAGAAAATGTACATAAAGTACTTTGTGGGTTTTAAAAAAATTCTTTCAATTCTTTTCTTTTTTTAATTTTTATTTTGAATATTTTTCCATAATTACGTTTCATGTTCTCTCCCTCTCCCCAAAACCCCCTGAACCCCACTTAGCTGACACACAATTCCACTGGGTTTTATATGTATCATTGATTAAGACCCAATTCCATATTATTGATAGTTGGACTAGAGTTATCATTTAGTGTCTACATCCCCAATAATATCCCCATTAGCCCATGTGTTCAAGCAGTTGTTTTTCTTCTGTGTTTCTCCTCCCACAGTTCTTCCTCTGAATGTGGCTAGTTTTCTTTCTCATGAGTCTCTCAGCCTTGCTCTGGATTCTTGCATTGCTGCTAGTAGAGAAGTCTGTTATGTTCAGTTGTATGTACCACGATGTATTAGTCTCTGTGTATTATGTTCTCCTGGTTCTGCTCCTTTCACTCTGCATCAGTTCCTGGAGGTCATTCTGGTTCATATGGAATTCCTCCAGTTCTTTATTCCTTTCAGCACAATAGTATTCCATCACCAACAGATACCACAATTTGTTCAGTCATTCCCCAATCTAAGGACATTCTCTCATTTTCCAATTTTTTTACCACCACAAAGAGTGTGGCTATAAGTATTTTTGTACAAGTATTTTTCCTTATTATCTCTTTGGGGTATAACCCAAGCAGTGGTATAACTGGATGAAAAGGAAGATAATCTTTTAAAGCCTTTGGGAATAGTTCCAAATTGCTATCCAGAATGGTTGGATCAGTTCACAACTCCACCAGCAATACATTAATTTTCCAATTTTGCCACATCTCTTCCAACATTCATTACTCTCCCCTGCTGTCATTTTAGCCAATCTGCTAGGTGTGAGGTGATACCTCAGAGTTGTTTGATTTGCATTTCTCTAATTATTAGAGATTTAGAACACTTTCTCGTGTGCTTATTGATAGTTTTGATTTCTTTATCTGAAAATTGCCTATTCATGTCCCTTGCCCATTTATTGATTGGAGGATGGCTTGATTTTTTGTACAATTGATTTAGCTCCTTGTATGTTTGAATAATTAGACCTTTGTCTGAGATTTTTGTTAAGAAGATTTTTTTCCAAATTTGTTCCTTCCCTTCTAGTTCTACCTCTTCTTCTTACACTATTTCCTTTTAAACGGGTGGTTTTGTTTTAAATCTGTTCCCCTTGTCCCCTCCCTTGGTTTACTTCCCTTTCCACCACTTCCCTTTTTATTCCCCTCTTATTTTCAAGGCCAGTGAATTCCCTCCCCCCTCTCTTCCCCTCCCTTTATGAAGTCCCTACCCCACTACCCCCTTGGTTTATCCCTTCTGACTTTATTCATGGGGTAAGATAGAATTTGATATCCCAATGGATCTAGCTACTCTTCCCTCTCAGGATTAATTCCACTGAGAGTAAGGTTTAAGAATTTCCTATTAATGCTCTCTTCCTTTCCTTCTTATAATAGTATTGATCCCCTCCCCTTCCCATGCCCTCTTTGTGTGGCATAGATTATCCTATTTTTCTTATTCCTTCAAGTTTCTCTTGGTGCCATCTTCTATTCCCCCACCACTTTCTCCCCATATCATCTTAAATTAATTAATTTATTAATAATATTTAATTTGTTAATAATATTCATAATTAATTAGATTAGATTTTTAAAAATTTAGGGTCACTAAAGAAGCTTTACCATTTCCTAAAGAGTCTAGCCTCTTCCTCCCTTTTATTCCAGGCCCAAATTGTCCATTTGTGTGTGTATGTTTACATATGTGTAAACTTTATATGTATATGTACATATGCATGTACATATAAATATATTCATATGTGTGTAGTCTGCCCCAGATATATATCCCCCCCTATAAACTTTATAGATTATCTATCTAATTGCAAGTTATAATCTAGACCAGGAGTGGACAAACTATAGCCCGAGAGTCAAGGCTATTTTTGCCATGGCCTACAAACTAAGAATGTTTTTTAAGATGTTTTTAAATACAATAAAATTTTATTAAAAAAATATAAAACCGTTCTTAGTTTATGGACCATACAAAAATAGTCAGTGAGCTGGGTTTGGCCTAGAAGCTATAGTTTTCAGAGCCCTGATCTAGACCACAAGCATTCTTAACCCATTTGTTTTTTCTTCCATGAATGGCTAGGCCAAACTCTTTTGACTGGATATGAATCTCTTTCCAGGAGATTCTGTACCAGTTGGGGGCTTGATATATTCATCTAGAAGACCTCACCATTCACCTTTGAAGAATAGGATATTAAAATCATTCTCTATTGTGTTTTGGATCAAATTCAAAATTCTTGTCTTACCATTCAAGTGCCACAATGATATAATCTACCTTACCTGGTCAACCTTCTCTCCCACTAGTACTTAGTATAAAAATCATATACTCTTCTATGGAAGGGAACTCAGAATATATCTAGTACAACTTTCCCACATAGTAATTTCTAACTTACTTGCCAAAATGTCTGATATTTCACTGATAGTCCTTCATCTCTTTAGGTTGAGGCATTCTGTTAAAAATGGCCCCAATAGGGGGCAGCTGGGTAGTTCAGTAGATGAGAGCCAGGCCTAGAGATGGGAGATCCTAGGTTCAAATCCGGCCTCAGACACTTCCCAGCTGTGTGACC
Source organism: Gracilinanus agilis (assembly GCF_016433145.1). Classification (NCBI taxonomy): domain Eukaryota; kingdom Metazoa; phylum Chordata; class Mammalia; order Didelphimorphia; family Didelphidae; genus Gracilinanus; species Gracilinanus agilis. The sequence goes on along the minus strand of NC_058130.1, from coordinate 693,878,369 downwards.
CTGGGCAAGTCACTTGACCCCCATTGCCTACCCTTACCACTCTTCTGCCTTGGAGCCAATACACAGTATTGACTCCAAGACGGAAGGTAAGGATTTAAAAAAAAAAATGGCCCCAAGAATGGCTGAGGATAAAAAGAAAAGTAAAACAGAGCCCTTGCTCTTCAAAGAGCATATATTCTAATTGGAAACAACACCCAGAAAAATAGGTATATACAATATAAATACAGAGTAGATGGAAGGTCACAAAGGGACGGCACTATTGATAGGAAAAGACATTGAAGAAGGTGAAGTTTTAACTGAGTCTTGAAGGAAGCCAAGGATTTTAAGAGATGGTAGGAAGGAAGGAGACTATTCTAGGCATGGGGAGGCAGCTAAGGCAAAGGTGTGGAGAAGAGAGATGGAGTGTGATTAAAAAAATAGGATGGGAAGAAGTTATAAATCACAGACAAATTTCTATTTGGTCCTAGAGGTAATAGGCAGCTATTGGAATTTGTTGAGAAGAGGGGCAACATAGTCAGACCTACATTTTAGGAAAATTACTCTTGATAGGGTGGAGAATGGATTGGAACAGAGGCCGACTCCAGGCAAGGACTCCAATGAAAAAGGTATTGAAAGAGTCCAGAAAAGAGATTTTGGGTATCTGAGCTACAATACCTATGAGAATGGAGAGAGAGGGACATACATAAAAGATGTAGAAACAGTAGGATTCTTGTGGAAGTAGCAGAATTCATTTGGCATGTTGGGAGACTGGGAGTGAGGAGCAAACAATGACAATGAATTGTGAGTCTTGGTGATTGGAATAAGGAGCTTTGGAAGAAGGGTTTCCAGTGGGTGGGGGGCATAATGTATTATTTTGGAAATGTTGAATTTGACATGCCTATAGAACACCAAGTTTTAAATGTCCAATAGACAGTTGGTGATGTAGGCTGGAAGTTTTGGAGAGATTAGAGCTGGATATCATTTTCATAGATGAACTCATGGTAGGAGATCACCAAGTGAGACAGTAAAGAGGAAAAAGTAAACAACACCTAGGACTCATACTTTGGGGATTTTCACAATACGTGGGCATGCTAAGGATGAAAATCCAGAAAAGTGGCCATCAAGATAGGAGGAGAACCAAAGGAGAATAATGTCACTAAAACCCAGAAAGGAGAAAACATCTAGAAGGAGAAAGCGATCAACAGTATGTGAGTAGAGGTCAAAAAGGATGAAGACTGGGGAAAGGCTTTTGATATGGCTGGGGAAAGTGCCCTTATGTGGATGAAATTATGGATTTCAAGATCACAGATGGAAAGAAGATTATAGTTGCTGCGTGCCTAACAGTCTAGGGCTCAAAGCAAGTTTTTTCTACAGGACTAGAAAAAAGAGAAAAGATAAGATTTGGCATGATACAATGAAAAAGAGCATATACTTGGAAAACCGTGGACCCCTGTTCAAATTCTACATTGACTGTTCACTATCTGTGTGACCTTAGCTAAGTGATATATGCTCTCAACTTCCTTAGTTTCTTCATCTGTAAAATGAGGAGTTTGAAATAGATGACCTGAGGTTCCCCTTTATCTATAATGAGAAGACTACAAGATGTCACCTTTTAATTCAATTCAACCAACATTAAAGTGCCTATGTAAGAGTAGTTGATTGGGAAACTCCCTTGAGGTCCTTTCAGAAGTCCTGGATAAAATCCCATCTGCCTTGTAGGCTCATCAAGTTGATTAGGGAGCTCCTTTATCAACCCTCCTCCCCTACCTCAATTTAGGCTGACTTTGTGTCTAAGACACTGTCAGGCTCAGGTCTGATGACACAAAGATGAAAAAAAATGAAAAGTACTCACTCTTGAGAAGTTTATGATAGGGAGAATGTGAGATATATGCAAATAAATGAGATCAAAGCAGACAAAACTCTTTTAGAATGGGAAGAATTTCATTCTTTGGTTTTGTATCCCTTGTGCTTACCACATAACACATTCTTGTTGATTGACTGAAAGGAGAGAGCCAGGCAGAGTGATCCAGGAGATTTTGAGAAAAGAGAAAATAATTCAAACCAGAGAAATTAAGGGAAACTTTATGGAGAATCATAGTACTTGGAATATGCAGGAGAGGCAGGACTTGGCCCTCAGACTTCTAGCTATGGAACAGTTCAGACTGGTTTTGCTGAACTAGAGGAAGTTATATAAGAGATATGACTAGTGATGTCCAGACTGTGCAGGGTCTCCGGTTCCAGGGCAAGGTATTTGTTAGGCCACAGGGAACTACTGGACGATTCTGTAGCAGTCAGACTTAGACATCAGGAGGAAGGGAGGATGGAATGGAGAGGAAAACTTTCCCCAGAAGCAGAGAGATCCGATAGAAGTAATAATAATCCTAGTCGGGGTACTAAAGGTCTGTATTAGACTGTCTGCAGTGGAAGGGAGAGGACCTATGTGAGAGAAATACATTTTGGAAGAAAGAAAGACAAACAAAAAGGAAAGAGTGATGAAGTAGGCTAATTGCTATAAGGCAATCTTCTCCCTGCAGCTTGCAAAGAGGTCTGAAATAAAATGGTGAGAAGTAAGTCTGACTGGATCTCATTTAACAGGAGCCCAAAGAGGTTAAATACATTTAGTAAACAAACCCAGAAACAGGAGAGGTTTGGAATTTGGGGGAGAAATTTCAGCAAATGCAGCAACAACAACAAGAGGAAAAGTGACATCAAATTCCAGAGCCCCAAGGCCAATGGGTCATGCCCAAACCCCTGGTTACTAACTGGATGAATACATTTTAGTTGGAGAGAGGGAATGGGAAGTATTTTTTCAAGGGCTCTGCAATATGGATACTTGTTTGGGCATGTGGAATTTGTGTAAGTGAGCTGAAAGGGCCAAGCCCAAAGGGAATCTAAAATAAGTAGCTGGGGAAATAAATAATGGGGTGTATTATAAAGGGTGCCCAGATTCAATTGGATGCTCTTTTGGGAGACTCAGGATTTTTAGTTTGGGTATTTTATGAGAATAAGAAAGGGGCGAGAAAGAGAATAAAGAAGGGTGAAGGAGCATGGGGAAAAGTGGGGGAGGGACAGAGATAAGAGAAAAAATGGAAATAAAAGGGAAAATGGGGAAGAATAAAGATGATGAGGAAAAGAAGATAAATAGAAGAGACAGAGAAAGGGGAGAGAAATAAGAAAGAGAAGAAGAAGAAAGAGGGAGAGACTGAGAAGAGAGAAGAGATGAGGAAAAGGAGAGAAAGAGGAAAGAGAAATACATAGGGAAAGGGAAAAGAGGAAGCTGAATAGATGAATGGGAAAAGTGAAAAGGGAAGGGGGAGGGAGAGAGAAGGGGAAGAAATGAAAAAGGAAAGGAAGGAAGATAAAGAGGGAAGAGAGGAAGGAGGAGGTAGCATTAGAGACACAGGGAGAAGTAGGAAAGAAGAGTGGAGAAGTTTGGAGGTTTGAGTCCAGCACCTAAACTTCAGTAGGAAAGGACAATCAAACACTTGCTTGGAATGTGAGCATCTCTGGTCTGGGCTGGAGAGCTCAGAGCTGTGCTCTTTGCCTTCCTGTTATTGGCAGGTGAGCGCAGAGTGGGGGTAGCATGTGGCAAGAGGAGAAAGCACAGGGACTAATGACTGAAAAATGCAGCAGCATCCCAGAGAAAGAAAGGTTGGATGGAAAGATGGACGAAAGAATCAGATGGAAAGATGAGGCTGGACTGAAAGGACTGTTGGCGGCGGTGGTGGTGGTGGTGGTGGTGGTATTGGGGCAGAGTATGCCTGCTGCCTTATTTCTGTCCTTGACATTTTTCACACCGATTTTTCCCAGTGCAATCTGGAGCTAAATAAAGCCTGGGCTACTCAGCTGCATCAAGCATTGAGTTTGCTTACAGAGCCATGGGCTGTGGAAGAGAAAGGAAGTGTGGGAACCAGGCAGGGGCATCTTTGGTCCCTTTCCCTTCTGGTCACTGGTCAATGTCATCCCGAGTCCTGGAGGTCTGGAGGGGAATCTGGGAATACAGGACCATGTACCTAGCACTCTGCACTTTGAAAATACTTTTCATCCATTAATTCATTTGATCCTCCCCCAATCCCACGCTCCCCCCCCCATACTCTTAGTGTGCAGGGGAGAGATGATTTCTCTTATTTAATGGAAAGAGCACAGTATTTGGAATCAGGAGACTTTTTAGCTATTTTGTGTAATTGGGATTAAGCAGTTTCACTTCTTTAGGGTCTTAGTTTTCTCAGTTGTGAAATAAGGGCTGTGGGATACTGATGATGATGATGATGATGATAACCGACAAGTCTATTGAAAATTCTGGCTATCAACTGAGTGACTATATCTGTGGACAAAGAGTATGCATATAAGTATATATATATATATATATATGTATATATATATATATATCACTATCTATATCTGTACCAAAGTAGATATAGTCACTCATTTGATTCACACAATAATCCTGTGAGGTAAATGCTGTGGATATTATTATCTCTGTTTATTAATTAATACATAAATACCTATTAAGCATCTACCCTGTACCAGGCACTGTGCTAAGCACTGGATTTTATGGCAATTGAAGCTGAAAGAGCGGAAGTCTTTTGCTCAGGTCCACCTGACTGTCTGAGAGAAGGTTTGATTCTGACTCTGTGTGAGTTCTACCCATTATATATGTCATGTTGCTCGTACGTGATTGCTAAGGCTCTTCCAGTGCAAATTCTAATGATTCCAATCAAATTTAAGGGAAGTAGATGAAAACTCAGAGCAATAAAGTGGCATATCCAAGGTCATAAAGCTTGTAGCATCAGAGCCACAACTAGAACTGATTGAAACTCCAATTGTTTCCCCACTGAACTTTGCGCCCTCTCTATGCATAAGCATGCACAAATAATTACTCAAGAGTTGTTCTTATTATGCTACAAGAAGCATTCGTGAGTGCTTCTGGCGATGCCTCATTCCCTGGAGAGCCCTTACCTGAAAACCTCCCTTATACACATAAAATATATGACAATACAGCAGAACATATAATACTTATGCTATTATATGATACACACAATACAGAAGAACCTAAGGGAAGAAGTTTCTCTGAGCAGCCACAACTCCATAGGATAAGATTACATCTAACTTGAAGGAAAGCTCCTCAAGCTACAGAAATAGGAAATGACTTGCCTAAGACCACACATCCAGTAATGAAAGAGCCAGAATGGTTACATCCAGGCCCTTGACAGCTCTGTTTTCTCCACTGGCAACCTCCCCATTATTTTGAGTATTGGTGGGTTCCAGTCAATTGTCAACACATAAGTCATAGAATATGAGAGAATGGCTCAGAGGTCATTGAGAAGTACCTGAACAGGCATCTCACCAAGAACATACCACATATTCTATATTCTACTTGAAGAATACTACTAAAGTCTTCTTTCTACTAGTGAGTAGTATAATCCATGTACATTGTACTTTGGGACAGCTCTAATTGTCAGGAAAAAAAGTAGCCATGGTCCAGCAGATAGAGCCAGCCTCAGAGTCAGAATAATTGAGTTCAAGTCCTATCTCTGACACAAGCAAATCAGTGACCACGAGCAAGTACATTATGCCTTATAGCCTCTTATGCCTTTCTGAGACTATGGACATACTACCTATAGTTTTCCCACACTGGTAAAAATCACAGGTCCAGATGGAAAAAATGTGAGGAAGTTTTTTTTTTTTTTTTGCATGAAGCTGAAATTTGTTTCTATCTCCTAAAAAATCTAATCCCTCTTCTGCCTGACAGCCCTAAAAATACTTGAAGACAGTTATTTTATATGACTTGCACTGTCCACGTCACACATACCAGATTCCTTTAGCTGACCCTCAACTAGCATGGTCCCAGCCCTTCGTCATTCTTATTCTTCTCTGGATGAGCTCCTCCTCATTTTTGTTCCTAAAATGACATACCCAGCACTAAATCTGATGCTCTAAATGTTGCCTGACTGTGGCTAAGAACAGTAAGACTCTAACTTGTGGCTTACAGATCACAGTTAGGTTTTGATTCTGATTCAGGGCTGAAATTCAGTTTCTATTTGGGCCACTAGTTTTCTAGTACTCATCTCATACATTAGAGTAGATGAGATCCAGGAGAGATTTAAGGGATGATTTTTTTCTTTTGTGAATTGAAAATTTTTATTTAATTAGTTAATTTAGAATATTTTTCCAAGTTACATGATCCATGTTCTTCCCCTCCCCTCCAACTTACCCCCCCAATAGCTAACATGCAATTCCACTGAGTTTTACATGTATCATTGATTAAGACCTATTTCTATACATTGATAATTGCTCTAGGGTGCTCATTTATAGTCAGTATCCCCAAACATATCCCCATCAAACCATATGTTCAAGCAGTTGTTTTTCTTCTGTGTTTCTATTCCCACAGTTCTTCCTCTGAATGTGAATAGTGTTCTTTCTCATAAGTCCCTCAAAATTGTCCTGGATCATTGTATTGCTGCTGGTAGAGAAGTCCATTACATTGGATTGTACCACAGGGTATCAGTCTCTGTGTACAATGTTCTCCTCATTCTGCTCTTAAGGGATGATTTAAGACAGAGATGAGAGACATAAAGGAAAAGATAGGAAATGCAAAAAGTTATTGTTCTAGAAGGAAAGGTCTTTGTTTAATAGTTCCTGCTTGATCATGAACTTCCTGGTGAATTTTGGAAAGACACTTATCTCATCCAAGTTTCTGAATCTTAAATTGTCTGAGAACTAGTTTACCCATAGGTAAAAATAAGGGGCACCTTCTTTAAGATCCTTTCTATTTCTAAGTCCAAGCTACTCTAATTGCAAAACAGCTAAGTGGTACAATTAATAGAGTGTCAGGCCTGGGGTCTGGAAGAACTGATTTCAAATCCAGCCTCAGACACTTACCAGCTGTGTGACCCTGGGCAAGTTACTTAACCTTGTTTACCTCAGTTCCCTCATTTGTAAAAAGAGCTGGAGAAGGAAATGGCAGACCACTCCAGTACCTTCACCAAGAAAACCCCAAATAGTCACCTAGTCAGACATGTCTGAATGACTGAAAACAACAAATTCTAATTGCAATAACTTGAACTCTTGGGTCCCTTCCAACTCTAACACTCCATGTGCTATGTTCTAACACTTCATGTCCCTAAGATACCCATTAGTTTAAACATCTCATGTTTTTATCCTAAAATTATAGGATCCAAAGTCCCTTCCAGCTCTTTCATTATATGTTCTAAGAAAGGTCCCTCCTTGCTCTAAGATCTTATGAGTCTGTAAGACTTCATCGTTTTGTCAAGGACTGCTCCTAAACACTACCTGACACCAAATAATGAGGTGCATGAACTTGTCTCTCTCCAGTGCCAGCTGAACAATTTCTTAAATGAGTTTCAACTCTCTTCCCCTCTCTAATATCGTAGTTCTTCTGGTCCAATCCCAAGTGAGAACAGCCAAGGCCTGGTATTTGAAAGGGTGTACGGGGGTGGGCAGGATAGGGAGGACTCTTTTGGCTAACTCAGCAAGGCAATAAATTACATTTTATTTTCTTTCTCCTTTAGACTCTAGTCCCTTGACTTCTAAGACTTTTAATAATAGTTCCTTGCTCCCTGATAGCTGACTTGTCTCCCACTGGAAATCAGCTTCCCAAGTTCAGCCGGTGTTTCAGGACCCTGGACAGCGAACTTAAAGCTGCATCTCCTAATCCATTCAGCTAGCTAGCCTGAAAAGGCTCTTCAATGGCTCTATAAGGTCACAAGGTTCAGTCTCCTGGCTATTTATTACCTTAGCTTCCACTTTGTCTCCCACAGTAAATCCATGACAACAACACATCTCTGGTCCTAACATATCCCAAACTCTAAAGCTATATATACACACATCAATATACATATGTATACACATATATCTATATATATGAATACATGTGAGATATATATATATCTCAACTCTGTTAAAATATAAGGATGAGATTAATAATGTACACACATGAGGTTAAGAATATATATATTTGTACATTTATGTATATATACCATTATTAGTAGTATTAATATTATTCTTATATTTTTGTGGAGTCAAGATAGAATTTATTTTGAGACAAGTCAATGCTCTTCTATTATTCTTTTAAACTTAATGTTGTGTAAATTGTTGAAGAGGTTGATAAAACTACTTTTTATAATTGAATAAAAATATTGGAATGCAAGCTCATCTTTTATGAAGTCTCAATGAAGTTATATCTGGGCCAACTCTAGGAGTAGACAGGAATATGATAATAAGTAACTCATCCCTGATTCCACATGATTTTGATTTCATCAGGCTCTATATTTTAAAAGCTTCTTATTCCATGTAGTTTGGAGGTCATAAGTATTTGGTATAGCAATAGCTAGCAAAATATTATTCATTCTTTCTTTTTCTTTCTTTATTTTTTAAAGTATTTTCCCATATTTACACGATTCATTTCTTTTCCTCCCCTCTTCCCTCACTCCCTCCCAGAGCCGACAAGTAATTCCACTGGGTTGTACAGATGTTATTACTTGATACCTATTTCCATATTATTCAACAAAATGTTATTCTTAAATTATTATGGAAAATGCTACTTTTGGTTAATTCTGGGCACCAATAGTATTATCTGTGATAATGATTCAGTTCTAGTCCATTTAATTGGTTGAATTCTCAGGGTTTTTTATTTGTGAAAGATATTGATATTCTAATTTATAGTTCTAGTTATTGAGCTATTATGTGAGGTTTTTAATAGGTGCTAAATATTTACAGGCCATGGTGATATTTTATACATTTTATACCAACTCTTTGAAAGATATACATTGATAACTAAGTGTAGACTCCTTATGGATGATGCATTTGAAATTTCTGATGATTAATAGCTAGTTCTAAGTTGTCCAAATAAATTCTTTCATTTCTAAGAACAAAAACTAGACTTAGCTATCTAGTTGATGCCTCTTTGTTGATAATATTATTGAGTGAGTTTATGTGAGGTTCACCAAAGGAAGACCTTTTGATTCTAATGTTGGATTTTTGCTATTTTATAGGCTCCATCCAGAAGTAAAATGCATTGGTTAAATTACATTAGACAAACTGTATGGTATGTTTTTTATTGTCAGGTTTTACTATTGTTTGGTAAAGCATGCTTGTTCCTAAAGTATTTCTGTAAGTTTTTTGGTTGTTTGCCAATCCTCTTCTTTTATCTGTGAGGAAGCATTAATCTTTTCACAGTTGCCTTAGGGCAATGGGTCCTATTCTTTCTTAATAATGTCCAATTGCTTATTAGGATGTATTCCAAATATGCTATGATTAATTGTATGATTCCAAAAATATACATTAAACTTGGCAACACATATGGATTTAGTTCTTTAAACATGTTTTTCTCATTCAGCTTTGATTTTAAGATGCCAGTAAGTCTCTTGACACATACATTCCCTGCATTTTTGATAGCTCTACCCTCTTGGCTGGACAACGATGTCACTGGACAAAACTAAGGAATTTGTGAATATTACCTCTATTTTGGTTCAGTTTGGATTCAGGCTTAAAGAATTCAGGCTCTATATTTTCTTGACGTGCATTTTTAAAAATTATTTTATTTTAGTTTTTAAATTTTTTATTTTTTTAGAAAAATTTTCCATGGTTTCATGATTCATGTTCTTACTTTCCCCTTAACACCCCCCCCCCCCAAATGCCTCCTCCCACAGTCAATGCGCATTTCCACTGGTTTTTAACATGTGTCATCAATCAAGACTTATTTACATATTATTGATAGTTGCATTGGTGTGGTTGTTTCGAGTCTACATCCCCAATCATGTCCACCTCAACCCATGTGTTCAAGCAATTGTTTTTCTTCTGTGTTTCCTCTCCTGTAGTTCTTTCTCTGAATGTGGGTAGCATTTTTTTCCATAAATCCCTCAGAATTTTCCTGGGTTCATTGTTGCTAGTACAGAAGTCCATTACATTTGATTTTACCACAGCATATCAGTCTCTATGTACAATGTTCAGAAGAACTCTCTTCTTTCTATTCAATAAATGTATAAACGCATTATGGAGAAAGGCTCTGCTCCTTTCACTCTGCATCATTTCCTGGAGGTCTTTCCAGTTCATATGGAATTCCTCCAGTTTATTATTCCTTTGAGCACAATAGTATTCCATCGCCAGCATATACTACAATTTGTTCAGCCATTCCCCAACTGAAGGGCATATCCTCGTTTTCCAGTTTTTTGTTATCACAAAAAGCGCAGCTATAAATATTTTTGTACAAGTCATTTTATCTATGATCTCTTTGGGGTACAAACCCAGCAATGCTATGGCTGGATCAAAGGGCAGGCATTCTTTTAGCACTCTTTGGGCATAATTCCAAATTGGCATCCAGAATGGTTGGATCAGTTCACAACTCCACCAGCAATGCATTAATGTCCCAGTTTTGCCACATCCCCTCCAACATTAATTACTCTCCCCTGCTATCATTTTAGCCAATGTGCTAGGTGTGAGGTGATACCTTAGAGTTATTTTGATTTGCATTTCTCTAATTATTAGAGATTTAGAACACTTTCTCATGAGCTTATTTTTTTCATTTTCTTTTCTTTTTTTTTTTTTTAACCCTTAACTTCTGTGCATTGGCTCCTAGGTAGAAGAGTGGTAAGGGTGGGTAACTGGGGTCAAGTGACTTGCCCAGGGTCACATAGCTGTGAAGTGTCTGAGGCTGGATTTGAACGTAGGACCTCCCGTCTCTAGGCCTGACTCTCAATCCACTGAACTACCCAGTTGCCCCTCTCATGTGGTTATTGATAGTTTTGATTTCTTTATCTGAAAATTGCCTATTCATGTCTCTTGCCCATTTATCAATTGGGGAATGGCTTGATTTTTGTACAATTGATTTAGTTCCTTGTATACTTGAGTAATTAGACCTCTGTCAGAAATTTTTGTTATAAAGATTTTTTTCCCAGTTTGTTGTTTCCCTTCTGATTTTGGTTGCATTGTTTTTGTTTGTACAAAACCTTTTTAATTTAATATAATCAAAATTATTTATTTTACATTTTATAATTTTTTCTAACTCTTGCTTGGTTTTAAAATCTTACCTTTCTTAGAGATCTGACAAGTACACTATTCTGTGTTCACCTAATTTACTTATAGTTTCCTTCTTTATATTCAAGTCATTCACCCATTCTGAATTTATCTTGGTGTAGAGTATGAGATGTTGATGTAAACCTAATCTCTCCCATATTGTTTTCCAATTTTCCCAGCAGTTTTTGTTGAATAGTGGATTTTTGTCCCAAAAGTTGGGCTCTTTGGGTTTATCATACACTGTCTTGCTGACATCAGTTACCCCAAGTCTATTCCCCTGATCCTCCCTTCTGTCTCTTAGCCAGTACCATATTGTTTTTTTTTAAATTTAAACATTTATTAATATTCATTTTTGACATGGTTACATGATTCATGATCCTACTTTCCCCTTCACCCCCCGCACTCCCCCCCATCCATGGCCAACGCACATTTCCACTGGTTTTGTCATGTGTCCTTGATCAAGACCTATTTCCAAATTGTTGGTAGTTGCATTGGTGTGGTAGTTTCGAGTCCATATCCTCAATCATGTCCACCCCAACCCATGCGTTCAAGCAGTTGTTTTTCTTATATGTTTCCTCTCCTGCAGTCCTTCCTCTGAATGTGGGTAGCGTTCTTTACCATAAATCCCTCAAAATTGTCCTGGGTCATTGTATTGCTGCTGGTACAGAAGTCCATTACATTCGATTTTACCACAGTATATCAGTCTCTGTGTACAATGTTCTTCTGGCTCTGCTCCTTTCGCTCTGCATCAGTTCCTGGAGGTCTTTCCAGTTCACCTGGAACTCCTCCAGTTTATTATTCCTTTTAGCACAATAGTATTCCATCACCAGCATATACCACAGTTTGTTCAGCCATTCCCCAATTGAAGGACATACCCTCATTTTCCAGTTTTTTGCCACCACAAAAAGCGCAGCTATAAATATTTTTGTACAAGCCTGTTTATCTATGATCTCTTTGGGGGTACAAACCCAACAATGGTATGGCTGGATCAAAGGACAGGCATTCTTTTATAGCCCTTTGAGCATGATTCCAAATTGCCAGCCAGAATGGTTGGATCAGTTCACAACTCCACCAGCAATGCATTAATGTCCCAATTTTGCCACATCCCCTCCAACATTCATTACTCTCCCCTTCTTTCATTTTAGCCAATCTGCTAGGTGTGAGGTGATACCTCAGAGTTGTTTTGATTTGCATTTCTCTAATTATTAGAGATTTGGAACACTTTCTCATGTGCTTATTGATACTTTTGATTTCTTTACCTGAAAATTGCCTATTCATGTCTCTTGCCCATTTATCAATTGGGGAATGGCTTGATGTTTTATACAATTGCTTTAACTCCTTGTATATTTGAGTGATTAGACCCCTGTCAGAGTTTTTCGTTATAAAGATTTTTTCCCAATTTGTTGTTTCCCTTCTGATTTTGACTACATTGTTTTCGTTTGTACTAAAGCTTTTTAGTTTAATATAATCAAAACCATTTAATTTACATTTTGTAATTTTCTCTAACTCTTGCTTGGTTTTAAAGTCTTTCCTTTCCCAGAGATCTGACAAGTATACTATTCTGTGTTCACTTAACTTATTTATAGTTTCCCTCTTTATATTCAAGTCGTTCACCCATTCTGAATTTATCTTGGTGTAGGGTGTGAGATGTTGATCTAAACCTAATCTCTCCCATATTGTTTTCCAAATTTCCCAGCAGTTTTTGTCAAATAGTGGGTTCATGTCCCAAAAGTTGGGCTCTTTGGGTTTATCATACACTGTCTTGCTGATGTCATTTATCCCAAGTCTATTGCACTGATCCTCCCTTCTGTCTCTTAGCCAGTACCATATTGTTTTGATGGCTGCTGCTTTATAATATAGTTTAATATCTGGTACTGCTAGACCACCTTCTTTCATGTTTTTTTTTTAAACCCTTGTACTTTCGGTGTATTGTCTCATAGGTGGAAGAGTGGTAAGGGTAGGCAATGGGGGTCAAGTGACTTGCCCAGGGTCACACAGCTGGGAAGTGGCTTTTCATGTTTTTTTTTAATCATTTCCCTTGATATTCTTGATCTTTTGTTCTTCCAGATGAACTCTGTTATATTTTTTTCTAATTCAGTAAAGAAGTTTTTTGGTAGTTTGATAGGTATGGCACTAAATAAGTAAATTAATTTGGGTAGAATTGTCATTTTTATTATGTTAGCTCGTCCTACCCATGAGCACTCAATGTTTTTCCAATTGTTTAGATCTAGTTTTAATTGTTTGGAAAGTGTTTTGTAGTTGTGTTCGTATAATTCCTATATTTGCTTTGGTAGATAGATTCCTAAGTATTTTATGTTGTCTAGGGTGATTTTAAATGGTGTTTCTCTTTCTACCTCTTGCTGCTGTGATGTGTTGGAAATATATAGAAATGCTGATGATTTATGTGCATTTATTTTGTATCCTGCAACTTTGCTAAAGTTGACATGCATTAAGAATATATTTCATTAAGAATATATTTCACTCTCTTTATTTCCTTGTTCCCTCGGATTCAAGCCTAAAGCCTTCTGTCTTTGCATTTCTTTGACTTGAATTAATGCTTTTGTACTTGTTGAGTCAAAATGTTATTTTGACATCATTAGAGGATTCTGCATGATGAAGAATGTGTTTAATATGTTTTTCAGTAGAGTCAGATAGCTTGCTGTCATTCATATACCAACCATTAAAAAGATATTTTGAATCGATGTCCCTTCAATTTGGAAGCCATACTGAGATTTGAACTGTATTAGGTAGAATCACCCTCCAAAAGTGCCTTGTTTCACATATTCATCATCTATGTCATTATAAGAGTTTAATGTTTTCAGTAGAGGACAGTTTTATGTTTTGGTATCAGATGAGAGAGTTCTCACTGTATTTGGTTCTACTTTGTAAAATTGTAGTACATGAACAAATGATAAGTATGGAACTGCATCAAGGGCCAGTGGTATTCAATAAAGGTACAAACGCATTGTGGAGTTTTGGGGCAGCTTGTTTAATAATCACTGAGTTAACAACAAATTGGCCTTTGAATACCCTTTTTGCTCTTCAGTCAATATATTATTTTCTTATAAGTGTACTGGTTACTCTAAGTACACTCTCCTAGAATGAAGTTTCATCTTCTATGATGGTTCTAGAGTATCTCTGTCAGGTTGGAGGGTTTTCTTCTCTAATGATCGAGACTCAAGCAAACATTCTAATATGTTTCTCCCACCATTAGACACAAATGGTTAACATTTCATTTTCAGTTATCCAAATAATATATCAATTAGGTTTCTTTTCCAAGAGATATTTACTGAAAAGATGTAGCAAGGACAGAAATATATTTTCCCTCAATACTTAGTATATAGTCTCACCTATACCACCTTGTCCCTGGGAAGAATGGGTTCAGAATTAGCACCATTTCTATATAACATTTCCCCTATCAAGTTCATGTTCTTTTTTTAACCCTAACCTTCTATCTTAGAATCAATACTATGTATTGGCTCCAAGGCAGAAGAGTGGTAAGGGCTAGGCAATGGGGGTTAAGTGACTTATCCAGGGTCACACAGGCCTGGCTCTCAATACACTGAGCCACCTAGCTCCACCACCTCCACCCACATCCCAAGCTCACTTTCAAATGCAGCATGAATGATAGGCAGATGGATCTACATCTTTGCTAATTCTAGAGTAGACCAGTTGCATTATTTGGGACTTTGCTCCTTGCCATCTGGCTTCTGGAAAACCTCAGCATAGATTCCAGTTCCTCAATTTTGATGGCTTACTCTTGTTACCTTTCAAAGCTCACAAAGTCATAGCCAGCTCATATCACTTTCATCCAAAATAGGAAAAAACCAAACACAGAGACACAAAAAAATAAGGGCCCATGTTTTCTCTCCTTTTAGCATTGTCTGTTTTCACTGGAATCCATCTAGGGAAGAAGAAGATCAGCCTAAGCTTCGCCCTGGATGACTAGTGCCTTTTGAATACATTTCAATTCTATGCAGCCAATCAACTGTTTGGTGAGCAGATCCAGAACCAGCTCTAGAACATCTGGGCAGGTTCTAAATCAAGAAACAGTGCATTTCCATGATCTGTCATCATGCTTCTCAAAGAGCAGGGTCCCTAGCCCTTCCAAGTGGGTAATTGCATCAGCACATCTTATATAAGTATTTATATGTTTTGTGGTAGAAAGTGTAGATGCTTTGTTTTGTTAATGCTGCAATGTGTTTTCTGTATATCTCACCAAAGCCTCTACATCTTCATCTATTAATTTGACAGTTTCAGAAAACTTAGTATGTACTGGCCTCCTGGCCAGTCTGTCCCCACTCCAATCCATCTTATACTCACCCAGCAAAGTGTTCTTCCTAAAGAGTAGGTCTAATCATATCATTCCCTCCTTCATCAAAGCTCCCTTTTGTTTCCAGGATCAAATATAAAGTCCTCTGCTTTTTGAAGACCTTCAAAATTTGACTCCTTCATACTTTTCCAGTTTTCTTTCATTTTAGTTCCATTGCTATACTCTATGTTTCAGCTATAGGACCTCTGTGCTGTTCCTCCCACAAAGCACATTCCATCTCCTGATTTGTTAATTTTCAGTGATTGTCACCCTACCCTGCCTACCCCTTTTTATCTCTGCCCTTTTTTTGGGGGGGGGTGGCTTCATTTAAATCTCACCAGAAATCCCACCTTCCTTTTATGTTAATGTCTTTCTTCTGAGTTTACATCTGATTTATTTTATGTTTGTTTATATTTTATATGTTTGTTCATAGGTTTTTGTATGTTATCTTCCTTATTAGATTGTAAGCTCTTTGAAGATAGGAACTGTTTTTGCCTTTCTTAGAATCCTCGATGCTTAGCACTGTGCTAGGCATGTTGTACTTGCTTTATGAATGTTTGGTGATTTAACTTGACCCTGCTCAGAAACAATTAGTGGCTCACTATTATCTTTAGAATGAAACACAAACTCTTTGGCCTCTCTAATCCATTTTCCTCTGACTGATATAGATTTTTTTTTTACTGGGCACATAGTAGATGCTCAAGAAATGATTGTCAAATGCAATTGAAAGTTGATTGGACTTTTTGATCTCTCATAGAATTTCAGAGTTGGAAGGAATCTCAGAGGTCAACCAGTTCAACTCTTCCTTGAAACAGTAATTCCCTTCACAATATCTCTGACAAATAGTTCTCCAGTTTCTATTCTAAGATCTATAGGAAACAGGAAACTCATCATCTCCAGAGGCAGTCCATTCCATTATAGGACATCTCTAATTACAGACTCAGAGATTTCTGGGGCTGAAAAGGACCTGAGAGACCATCTAGTTCCACTGTTTGGTCTCTCCTTATATTGAGCCAAAATCTGCCACCTTGGAACTTCAGGGAAAGAGCTGGGAAGGTCCCTCTGCCTAGCTAGGAGCACATTCTGCTTGCTTGAGTTAATCGAGAGTTGCAAAGTACTTTCCCTTCTCTTGACTTCAAAGGTGTAATGAGGCATTAGGGCATTGTTAGGATCCATCTCTTTTCCTGACATTTTGTGTCCACTCTTTAATCCCAGTTAAGCAACTTGGGTAATGAGCCCAGAGGGGAGCCTCTAAATGCCATAGGCACGGAACATAGCTTATTAAAAATGCTTCTGTTGGTCTGGGGCGATAATAGCATAGTGTACTCCTCAACTAATTCCTTGCTCACTAGTCTCCTTCAGTCTCCTTTTTTTTTAAAAGCAACATTTTCCTAAATCCAGTTGGCTCCAAATGTAGAGTAAGTTTTAACCTTTATTAAGGATTGTGAATGGATTTGTTTAACTTTGGTAAATTTGGCTTTAATTTCACTTGGTAGCTTTAAAATATTCAGAAGGATAAATGTCTTATACCTTTAAGAATCCATTTTCCCATAAAATGTGGAAAGAACATTCACTATCCTAGAGAAGGTCCCATCTGCATGTATTAGAAACATCTTACTTACATTATATTCTTGCTTCAAAAATAATAATGAATTACAATTTACGTATTACTTTATAGTATATGCAAGTGCTTTACATTCATTATCTCTACAAACCTTGTTTATCATCTGTAAAAAGAAGATAATCATATCAACAAAACCTCAGTAGTTGGTTACAGTAGATAGGGAAAGTGCCTGGCTCCTTGGTGACAGAATGCATAGGTGACAGAGTTGTGACTAAAACTTAGATCTGTGGACCTTTATCCTAGAGGTTTATTTCTTTTATTTATTCCTTCAAAGGCAAGAGGAAACATAGCATATCACTAAAAGAGAAATTAGAAATTGTTGGAATATTAGGTTTGATTCAACAAATATTTATTAATGGTCTATTTGGTATACACCTGATATTAAGTATTTATTGGTCAGGATTGAGGCTTTGAAAGGGACTTCAGAGTTTGACTGGTTCAACCTATAACTAAAAAGAATCCTTTCTACAACATTCAGCTAATGAATGGAAACCTACTACCTCCTTCCACTATTTAATTTCTGGCTGGGCTTCTGCCCCCTTGGGCAGTGCTAGGCAAATTGAAGGACTGCAATTGGTTTCTGTGAAGAGAAGAAGAGACAGGAAATGAGTTGGAAAAAAGGGGCATAAAAGAAGAGACCCACATGGCCTGGGGGCTTTCCTTCCTTGATTTTTGGTGAGACTGGTTCCTTGGAGACCATTCCTTCCTTGGCTTTTGGAAAGACTCTTCCCTTGAATTCTGTGTTGGTGAGTAGAGCTGTAGAGTCATTCTTTTCCTTGGAGTCATTCTGCATTGGTGGAACTCTGACTGAAGATGCCACTGGGATCAGGACTTCGGGAAGCCCCTGCCAGGGCTGTGTGGGACTTCACTGGATCAACACTTAGGGTGGTAAGCTAGACAAGACTCTGTATCCTTCCTACATTTCCCACTTTCAATATCTCTACCTTGAAAAGCTGCTAACAGTCATTTTTTACTTAAGGCCTAATATTTTATAAATGGTGACCACAGTTTCACTTTTATAACTCTCATATTGAGTAAAAACATAATTTTAATTCTTACATAAGGCAGATGCCAAAGTTATCCACTATATATCCTAGGCTATCACCAGTCATCTTGACTTTTGTCTTGTTATTGGACTTCAACGACTCTGGAAGAGGGAGAGAGAGACTGATGACTTTATGCAATCTGCCTCACTTAAATCCAATTCATGTACAAATCAAGACAGCTCCTTCTGATGTAATTGGTCCTTTTTGAAACCAAAGGAGAAACAACAAAGCTTCTGACTAAGGATTTCAACACTATTTACTCAAGTCTCATTTCATGTACCTTTTCCCAACTTTTCTCTTCTTTTTTCTCTCTTCTTTTTCTCACCCCTTTTCTTCTTTCCCTCTTTTCCATCCACCCATTTCAGTTCCTGTATAATAAACATACACACATACATATATACATATATATGCATTATTTATTGCTTATTTCTGTCAGTTCTTTCTCTGGAGGTGGACATACACAAGTCATTCTTGAAACTATTTCTGTTGCTAAGTATACTTTTCTCTTGGTTCTGCTGATTTCACTCTTCATAATTTCATGTAGTTCCTTCCATGGTTTTTTAAAAATTAAACTTCTCATAATTTCTTATGGTATAGTAGTATTCCATCACAATAATATGCCACAAATAGTCATTTCTCAATTGATGGACATCCTCTCAATTTCTGGTTCTTTACCACCATAAAGAGCAGCTATAAATATTTTAGAGCATATAGGTTCTTTTTCTTTTTTCCTTATATTAGGAAATAAATAATAATAAATAATAGTGGTATTTCTGGGTCAAAAGATGTCTACAGCTTTATAACTCTTTGGATTTAATTCCAGATTGCTCTCCAAAATGGTTGGATCAGATTAACATCAACAGTATATTATTGTCCTCATTTTTTTCCACATCCCCTCCAACATTTTTCATTTTGCTCTTTTAGTCAATCTGATAGGTGAGAGATAATATCTCAGGGTTGTTTTGATTTTCATTTCTCTAATCAATAATGATTTAGATTATTTTTTCATATAATTAATATATAGTTTTGACTTTTTCAACAAAAACTAAACATATCTTTTGTCCTTTTATCATTAGGGGAATGGCTTATATTCTTATAAATTTGACAAAGCTCTCGATATATGTTAAATATGAGATCTCTATCTGAAAACCTGTCTATAAAACTTTTCCCTCAAATTTAATGCTTTCACTCTAATAAATTAGTCTTATTTGTACAAAATCTTTAAAATTTAATGTATTCAAAATTATCAATTTTGCACCTCAATAGTTCCTATCTCATGTTTATTCATAAATTCTTCTTTGGTCCATAAATTAGATAGGTAATATATTACCTGTTCTTCTAATTTGCTTATGATATCTCCCTTTATGCCTACTTCATGGATCCATTTTGATCATCTTGGTAAATGGTTTAAGACATTGGTCTATACATAGTTTCTGTCAAGCTGCTTTCCAGTTTTCCCAAAAATTTTTAACAAACAGTAAATTCTTATCCCCAAATCTCAACTCTTTACTTTTATTAAATACAAGATTACTATAATCTCTTACAGCTTTGTTTTTATCTATTCTGTTCCACTGATTTACTTTTCTATTTCTTAGTACCAGATAGTTTTGACAATTATTGCTATATAATACAGTTTAAAATCTGGTATTGCTAGACTTCCTTCCTTTCCATTTTTTCATTAATTCTTTTGATAGCATTGACATTTTGTCCTGAATGAATTTTATTATTTTTTCTAGTTCAACTAAATAATTTTTGGTTGTTTAATTGGGATGGCTTTGAAGAAGTTGGTTAGTTTCTTTTTTCCCCATTATGTAGTAGAGTACTTGGTACATAGCATAAATTAATAAACTCATTAATATGCATCCATTAGTACATATACATTAATAAGTGATTGTCATTTGCCTGCCTTCTGAAGGAATCAATTCCACTTTGGACTACTCTAAATGTGAGAAAGTTTCTTCCTGAATGAAGCCTAAACTTGCCTCTTTGTAGCTTTTGCTTGTTGTTCTTTGTTCTGCTTTCTGATTCCAACTAGAACAAATCCAATCCTTCTTTCAAAAACTTTAAGATGGCTATCCTGTTAACTCAATTCAATTCAGCAATTATTTATTAAATGCCTACTATGTATCAGACTGAGAGTTGTGGAAATACAATGACAAAAATTACATAGTCCCTGTGTATAAGAGCCTTCCATTTTTCTGGATAAAACACTAGATACATGAAAAATTAAATATAAAGTAATACAAAATGTGACTGTAAATAAAGAAAAAATTGATGGAAAGAACAACACTTAGAAGGGGAGCAGGAGGAATAAATAAAAGTTTCCTGTAGTAATTGGTACTTGAACTTAAGTCTTAAAAGGAGATGGAAATCCTAAAGTTGGGAAGACTCATCTTCATGAGTTCAAATCTGACCTCAGACATTTAGTAGCTATATGACCCTGGGCAAGTCATTTAACTCTGTTTGCCTCCATTTCCTCATCTGTAAAATGAGCTGGAGATGGAAATGGCAAACCATTCTAGTATCTTTGCCAAGAGAACTCCAAATGGTGTTAGGAAGAGTCAGACATGACTGAAACATGATTGAACACCAATAAGGATTCTAAGATGTGCAAGGGAGAAAGGAAAGAATTCCAAGTATGAGGGACATAGTCTATGTTTGAAGGTCTCTTACAGTGATGATAATCTATATTCTAACATGAATGAAACAATCAAGACAGCATTGGCTAAAACATTCACTAGTTGCCAAAATATTGTGCTAGAGGATACAAAAATAGAAGCAAAGATGGTTGGTGTGGAAGAAGGACTGAGGCTGCATCTAATAGGATTCTGAGTTTTGGGAAGGGGGTGTAGCATCCAACAGGAGCCCACATCCTATTAGTAAATACAATTTAAGAATGAAATTAAAATATTTTCTCTCAATTTATAAGTATTGTTTTCTTTTTAAATTGGCTACTATGCTATTGGGACATAAATACTTGTTAAGTTGTTTGGACCCAATTACTTAACAAATGGAATAGTTAGACATTTTTCTTGGCTTAGAGGTGCTGTGAAAAAAATTTTGGGACAAAAACGATGATGTGAATCAAGAAAATTTGGGGACTCAGACTCTAGTTGTGTTAGATGTCAGTACTAGGTGCTCTGGGTGAATTGAGGCTGAGTTGGGACATTTGGACCTCCTTGGGCTGGTGGAGGGCTGATTCTTTAGGGTCCTACAGCTTCTCTTTATTGCAGTCTTCTTATTCAAGTACCCTACCTTCCCAGAGAGCTGGAGTAGGAGTTCTATCACTCTGCTGTTGTCATCCAGTTCAATTCCAGTCATGTCCAACTCTTTACGATTCTATTTGGAATTTTCTTGGCAAAGGTACTGGAGTGGTTTGCCATTTCCTTTTCAAGCTCATTTTTACAGATGAGGAAACTGAGTCCAAACAGGGTTAAGTGACTTGCCCGGTCTCACATAGCTAGTAAGCATTTGAGGTGAGATTTGAACTCAGGTCCTCCTGACTCTGGGCAGGTAGGGGGCATAGTGGATAGAGTGCTGGGCCTGGAAATAGGAAGACCCGAGTTCAAATATGACTTCAGACACTAGCTATGTGATGCTGGACAAGTCACTTAACTCTTTCTACCTCACTTTACTCATCTGTCAAACAAGCTGGAAAAGGAAATAAACTACTTCAATGTCTGTACCAAGAAAACCTCAAATGAGGTCGTAGAAAGTTGGACATGACTGAAATGAATGTATAATAACAAAACTTTCTGACTCCAGGGCTGGCACTCTATTCATTTCGCCCCCTAACTGCCCAATAAATCACTGAAACACATAGCTTTCTCATAATAATCATTTATAAAGTGTTTACTATATACTAGGCACTGTTCCAAGTTTTAGGGTTACAAAGAAAAGCAAAAAGAGCCCCTGCCTTCCTGCAGAAGGCTGTGCTTAAACAGAGTCTCGAGGCCAGGGAAGTTAGGCAGCAGAGGTGAAGATGGACAGCATTCCTTGCACGCACGAGGGACAGCCAGCGCAAAGTGATGGCGTCTGGAGATGCTGAGTTGTGTGGAAGGAGCAACAAAAAGCCAGTGAAAGCTGATTGGTAGAGTTTCTGTAGGTTATTTCTGGTCCTAATATTCTATACTATGTGTGCAAAATTTTATATTCTAAGATTGCTTCTTTAATTCTAGAAATTGGGGAAGTCTGGAGATGCTTAATGGAAGCAGTAGGCATTGAGCCAGACCTTGAAGGATGGGTGGGAACAGGTCATGAAGTCAAGAAAGATCAATTAGATGGGCAGAACTGTTGGGCCAACGCTCTCTGTAGGTATGCTAAGTTGAATGTAGTTTTATTCAAAGTTACTGTTCAGAAAAGAGAGTTCAGAAAACTGAGTAACTTCACCCAAAGCTCCAATCCAAGAGTCCCTGGTGGCCAAACTAATTTGACCTCAGTCCTTCTTGATCTAAACTTATTCCAGCAAAAGAAAAGACTTGCAGTGTTTGCTGAGAGGTTTGTACTGTGAACAATACATTCTAGAGACTTAATTATAGTTACCCTGTTGTCATTAAATGAATTATTATTTTAATTGGGTAAATGTTTATTGGAACAATGATTTTCTAGGATCAAAAATATGAGGCAGAAAGCTTTTATGTCATCCTTTTCCTTTGTTGTGAACATTAGATTCTCTTGGAATGTTCTCTTATCCCCCTTGATGTTCATAAAATTAAGGTCCTTTGAGACCACGTATTCAACCTCTTGTTATATAGATAAGAAAAAACTGAAGTCTAAAGAGAAGTGACTTGCTGAAGGTCATATAGCCAGTGAGTGGCAAAATGGAGACTTGTCTCTTGACTTCTAGCCCAGGTGCTTTTCCCACCAGGACACATTTTCAGTGCCTTAATAACAATCCAGAGTAAAGTATACTATTGGAAGATGTTATAATCTCAACGTCCACTGTCTTTGTTGGAATACATCTGGAATATTTTTTCCAATTCTAGGCATCATATTTTGGCAATGACTTTGACAAGCTGGATTATGTTCCAAGGACAGTGATCTGAAAAAAAAGCTTTAATATCATGCTTCAGTAAGATTGTTTGAAATAATGGAGAGGAGGAAAGTAGACCAGATAAGAAAAGACTTAAGGGGATGATGACAACTATCTTCAGACATTAGAAATTCTATCAGGGTTAAATCTACCAGGGATGTCACTATGTAGGTTTCACACTCTAGGTAGAATTTAGATTACAGAGATGCTTTCTCTTGTCTCTTCTAATTCTAAATCTAAAGCATCACCTCTATGATTCTACATATAAGAGTGTGGTAGAAACTGCTCCACTCTATTTTAACCCTAATATCTTAATTATGTAAGAATACACCTTAGTCAGTAAGACAAACAAACAAAAACCAACCCTGTGAAGTCTTTGAAAACCATTGGATGAAGTGAAATGATGCCATATAGGAAGTCTGTTCCAGTTGGCTCAGTGATTGCATCAGTCCTTCTTATATAAAAATACTGAGTTAGCTTAGTACTGAGCCAGGAGAGCAAGTTTCAGAAAATACTTGAGAAGGAACTACTTCTGTGCATGTAGAACTGTGGGGAGAGGAGGTAGCTAAGAGAGGAAGAAGAGTTTTTAGCTTCAGCCTTAGGCTGGGTCTCTTTCCCCCTCTATCCTTGGCTATAGAGAAGGACGTTGTAAGTTCCAAAATATCTTTCCATCAGAGTCCCACCTGAATCCTAAAGTCTATACACTGGGAGCTAAAGACTAACTGGATATATATTTTACAACTCTGTAAAGGATCCCAGAAAATAAATGACACCATGCCTAAGAGGAATGTCTCAGAAGTGGGAGAAATGGCTTTCAGTAACCAGGAGCTATGAGCTCCCTCTACCACATGCACTCCGTTAAGTTTGAGCCCACATTCCCCTGGATACTGTTGTACCTCTGGAAGAGACTGTGTTGCAGACTTTGGGAGAGGGGTTGTACCAATTCTTCTTATTTGATACTTTAGTAAATATCCTTTCAAAAAGTTACTTAAGACTGGCTGGCTAAATTGATTCTTAACTGATAATCTTGTGGGGAAAGACAATGGTGGGAGTTTAAACTAATAACATTAGAAAAGCATCCCTGTCATCTCAGAGTTGCCACCTAGAAGGCTTAGGGGAAGTAGAAGCCTTGCTCTGGGACCCAAGACTTGTCTGTAAGAATGGGAGTAGAGTTTAGGTTTTTGAAGGCTTGTATAGACTACATGTATATCCCTATATGTGTACCTGAGGTCCCTCCTAATAAAATGTAAGCTTCTTGAGGGCAGGGATTGTTTCACATCTGTCTTTATAGTCTTTATACCTATCATAGTGCTTTTCACATAGAAAGTATTTAATAAATGCATAAGGGAAGACTGATAGATTTTGCCAAAGCAATATCATGAGTGCAAGTACTATTAGCAAAAAGAACAACTGGTTCTGGAATGAGACAGATCACAGTTGAAATCCAGTCTCAGATGATTACTAGCTATATGACTCTTGGCAAGTCACTTAATCTCTGTTTGCCTCAGTTTTCTCAACTGTAAAATGATAATAATAATAGTATCTACCTCCCAAGGAGGTTGTGAAGATCAAATGTGAGGTTCATAAGAAACTTAGAGTTCCTACTCATAGTAGATATTTAATAAATGCTTATATCCTTCTTCTCCCTCCCTCCCTCTCTCCATCCCTTCCTCCCTTCCTCCTCCCCTCCCTTCCTCCCTTCTCTCCTTTCCTTCCTTCCTTCCTTCCTTCTTCCCTCCCTTTCTTTCCTTCCTTCCTTCCTTCCTAAGAGATAAAGTTTTCTCTTCTTTCTCCAAATGTGTGAAACCTTCATTTTGTTTGATCTTAATAAAAATGTCAATTATAGAATATTTAAACAGAAATTAGTGGAATTTGAGATTAAGAGATTCCTGGGGTTGTAAGGGACCTTTTCAGTTTTATTTAAATGCAAGCAATGCCATGTATAGGACAGAACCCTGGGCATGGATTTAGAAGAATTCTGGGATTAAGTTATTTTATTTTCCTCTTACTACATGTTTGACCTTGAACCAGTCACTTCCCCTTCCTGAGCTTCGGTTTCTTCATTGGTAAAATGAAGGGCTTGGACTGGTTGATTTCTAATATCACTTCCAACTCTGCATTTATGATCATATTGTGTTACTTCCCCTCTGAGCCTTAGTTTTCTTTATTATAAAATGAAAAGGTTGGACTAAATGATCTTAAGGGCATCTTTCAGATTTGAACTAATGAATCAACACTCTGGAAATGTAAAGTTATGACTTCTCTCCACTAAAATCATCCTGGGAAGTGGAAACACAGAAGAAACACAACTGCTTGAACACATGGGTTGAGGTGGACATGACTGGGGATGTAGACTCGAAACGACCACACCAATGCAACTATCAAAGATTTGGAAATAGGTGTTGATCAATGACACATGTTAAAAACCAGTGGAAATGCATGTTGGCTCTGGGGAGGGGAAGAGGTCGGGGGGGGGGGTGTGTGAAGGGGAAAGTAAGAACACAAATCATGTAACATGGATAACTTTTCTAAAAATAAAAATTATTAAATAAAAAATAAATAAAATCATTCTGGGACACTTCATCATAATATGGAGGTGATTCTGTGGTCTTGAAGGAAATGTCAGCAGAGCCAAAGATCTAGCTGGTCCTACCAATCTCAAAAGTCTTCTGCTGTGAACAGTTTGTCTGTTGTCTGAGGACCATCCTGACTGATAATAATAATAATAATAATAATAATAATAATAATAGTGGGAAAGAAGATGAAGAAGATGAGGAGATAATGATAGCTGACATATAAGGCTTTCAAAATACTTTATCAACATGACCTCAAATTATTATAAAATGGAAAGGCTTGCAAAGTACTTTATCTACATTATCTCTTTTGTTTCTTACAACAATCCTTGCAGGTAGCTAATGTAATTATTATTAATTTTATTTTAAATCTGAGGAGACTAAAGCTCAGGGAAATTTTATGCTTTTTCCAAGGTCACCCAACCAGTAAATTACAAAACCAAGATTCAAGCTCAGATTTTTAAATTCTGAATTCAGTACTGCTCTTTCCAGCTACCTCAAAGCTGCCCCTACATTGGGAAAGGTTCATTGCCAGACAGTTAGACATCAAGGGAAAAACTTTCTCCACTATAACAGTTCATAAAGACTTTCTATAAGTAATGGAGGAATTGTGTCAGTGTAGTGCAGTATCACTGAAATGATTGATCCTTTAAATATTATAAGTTAATAGTTTCAGTTTCCTTATTCCATTCAGCCCAACACAGCATTAGCTTCTTTAGGTCCTTCCTGACTAATCCTATAATCTCTTTGGATTAATATGCCTTGATTAGTTCCCTTCAGTAATCGCATAATATGAGGTTGAACATTAGCTTTATGCTCATAATGCTATTATCCCAAAGGTTATATCTTATGGATAAGTCTTGGAAGGTTCTTCCAAACCCTATCCAACTCCCATCTACTCCACAAATCCTTTCCTAATGGTGCCATTTGGCTTCATATACTCACATAGAACTCATCTCAGAATTTTGATTTTTTAAAAAGAAACATATAGAAATTGAAGGGCAGGGTAGGTAAGAAAGCCTGAACACAGATGAGCAGTGTGGCTCTATTGAAAACAGTGTCAAGAATGCTCAAGCTCAGGATGAGATGAGGTTGATGTTAGAGGCTAAGGTCAAAAAAATGAAGAGGGGTTAAAGTTATATTGGGGGCAAATGGAATAGGAAAGAAGGGATAAGACTCATGAGTAGGGTGAATAGAGAAAGGATAGTGGATATAAGAAAAATTCCATTTTTGGTTTGTTTTCTCTACCTCAGAAAGTAATGACCACTTTTGTCCTATTCTTCCCAATATGAGTAACAGTAAGTTGAAAACTCAGGCAAATGAAAAGAGGTCAAGAGATTACCTACGATGCTCTTGGTAAGTACAAGTAATTAGACTCAGACAAACCAAAGCATAGCACACTTAGAGAATGGGTAGTTTTCATTGCTGAACCAGTGACAGTGATCTTTGAGAATGGAAGGTTTCAGAAAGATTGGAGAGGGACAAATGTTACTCTGATTTTCAAATAAGAGAATGGGATGGAGCCCTTCAGCCTATAGACCAGTGAGTTTTAATTCATTTCTCAGGGGAAAATTCATTATGTATTATTAAAAAGATGATTTGTGAGCATTTAGAAAGTGATAGAATGATCATTATAAGCATGCATGGCTGTATCAAGAACAGGTCATGAAGTTTATTTGATCAACAAGATAGTAGGGTAATTGCTTTCTACCCACCTCTTCAACTTTCCAGTCTCAAAAGAAATATTCACTAAATCTAAAATAATTAAAGCTAATGCACAAGATGAGACAGAAATATCATATGAGGTAAAAATAGTGAAATAATGTGGAAGAACTTAAAATACTTAAAAGCACCTATTCCTGCACTTCCACTTCACCCCATTTACTGGATGTAGTCAGTGTATGTGACCCGGCAGACTTGTGTTTCAGAGTCTGTAAATAGAGACTTTTGGCTGGCATCCAGTGGCAATGACTCAGTCAGAACTCAGTCTAAATGCTTCTTTTCCCTCCTTCTCTACAAGAGGTGAAACCATTATTTCTGCTTAGCCATTAGAAGGAAATGGAGTGAAACAATAAGGAATGGGGAGAGGTGTGAAAAATATAACAGTGTGGAGAGTACTAGAGAGAAGAAGCTTTCATGTCAAAGAGAAAAGGGTCTAGAGATCTAGCTGAGGTTAGCTCTATACTCATAGATGTTACTCTGAAGAAGGAATCAGATGGGTTTCCATACCTCCCAACTGAAGAGGTTGAAAATATCAAGCCCTCAGTGGAGAAATGGCACCATCTTAGTAGAAGTAGAGAGTAGTGGTGGTGGTGGAGGATATAAAAATTATGTGTACAGGTTACTGGGAACATAAGAAAGAGGTTGAATGACAAAAAGTCATGAAAGAAAGACTAGAGATAATTCTAGCTTCAAAGAAGAAAAAACAACTGTGAAACTAATAAAAACAGAAAGAAAAAGTGAATAAAAACTTAAAGGCCATAATATATTGAAACATATTTTACTATGAAGGAAAATGAGCCAAAAATTCTCAATGGAAAATTCTATGTACTCCCCAGAGATCAAGAAATAATAGTACACAACTCCAGGATGGTTCAAAGGAGAAACAAAACTTTTAAAGAAGATATTGGTATGGAAATTTAGTCATAAACCAGAGCTTTTAGAGCAGAATCAATCAATAAGTGAGCACCTATTTAATGCCTACTCTGTGTCAGAAACTGCTTAGGATACAAGTACAAAGAATAGAACAATTAATGAAAATAAGCAAGAGAGCAGACAACTCAGAAAATACAGAGAATGTCTCCAAAGTAGTAGAGGCTCTGAAAAAGAGAATGCTAGCTCTATAACAAAAATATGAAAACAGAGGGAAATGAGATGAAGCAAAAGATAATGATTTTGAATGAATGTGAGAATTTTATACAAGCCAAAGCAGAGATGAGTAGAGAAGGGATAGTGATTTCTTTAGTCTCAAAAAAAGTAGGAGGCTGTGAGAAAGTGGAGGTAATAGAAGGAAGAGATTAAGATGTAGTGAATGGAAGGCAGATCTTACCTTAGAATTTACCTTAGAATTATAGGACTTTGGTTTAAGGCCTGCTTCTCTCACTATCCATATGAATTTAGGTAAATTATTTATTTTCTTAGAGTCTCAATTTCCTCTTCTAGAAAATTAAGGTATTGTACTAAATTTATATCCTCTTCAATTCTAAATCTGTGATTCTGTGATCTTTTTATTTGTTGTTGAGCAGTTTTAGTCATATGTGACTCTCCCTGATCGCATGTGGGGGTTTCTTGGCATAAGACACTGGAGTGGTTTGTCATTTCCTTCTCTAGCTCATTTTGTAGATGAAGAAACTGAGGCAAATGAGGTTAAGTGGCATGCCCAGGGTCACACGGCTAGTAAATATCTGAGGCCAGATTTGAACTCGGGTCTTCCTGACTCCTGGCTCAGCACACTACCCACTGTGCCACATAGCTATCTGATCTTTTTTGGGGCAAGAGAATTATACAACAGGAAGTTGTTTCAGTTAGTAGACAAGAGTTCCTCAAACTCATCAACTTTCATGACCTACTTCCCAACTCCACTTCAACAGCACATAATTCACAATGAACTGAGACTGTATGGGGAAGTTGGGGTGAAGGAGTTTCAAGTTTGATAGGATGGGGAGAAGGAATTATCAGAGAAAAATTATAGAATGGGATGATGGTAACTGACAATAGAGAAAAGACAGAATGGCTTGAGTCTGTTTATTTTCTCTACAAAGAAATATGACTTTTACAATGGAAATGACAGGACAAAAGCAGGCATTTGATACCCAATATGGATAAAGACATAGAAGAACAAATTTAACTGCCCTTGATAAATTCAAGTCAGCTGGCCTAAATGAATATCTTTGGTTCTATCCCTGGGTCTTGAAAGAACTGACAGGTATGATGGCTGAGACATGGCCTGTGATACTTGAAATTTGGAAAATGGGTAGAGGTAATAATAGCAAACATTTATATATAGCACAAACTATCTGCAAAACACTGCACTAAGTATTTTACAATTATTATCTCATTTTATTATCCCAACAACCCTGGGAATTAGGTGCTATTATTATCCCCATTTTGCAGACAAGAAAACTGACGCAAGCAGGTGAAGTGACTTGGCTTGATAGATAATAAGTGTCTGAGACCAGGTTTAAATTCAGACCATCCCGACCCCCAGCCCAGAGCTCTATCCACTGTGCTGCCCAGAAAGGCAAATGTCCTAATTTCCAAAAAAAGGGGAAGAGAACAAAGTTAGAAGATTTTAGGCCATGAGCTTGAATATAATTCCTGGAAAATTTACAGAATGGATCAGTAAGGAGATTGTGAACCTCTAGAAAGGGAAGCAATAATTAAAAAGAACTTCATGAATAATATAGGTCATTCCAGAGAAACTTCATTTTTTGAACAGAATTTCTAAGTTAGTAGATGAAGGAATGTTGTAGCTATAGTTTGAATAGATTTTCGCAAAGCTTTTGATAAAGTATCTCATACTATTCTGGTGGAGAAGATGGAAAGATATGGATTAGAAAATATTGTAATCACATGGGTTGAGTACAAGTTAAATGGCCAAATTCAAAATTAATTGCTGATGATCCAATATTAATATAGCAAGAGGTCTTTGGTGGAGTACACCAGAGATCTGCATTTATCTTCATGCTGTTCAATATTTTTATCAATGATTTAGAAAAAAGTAGAAATGTTAAGCTCATCAAATTTTCAAATGACATAAATTTCAGGAGGATAATGAACACAATGGATGATTGTCAGAATCCAAAAGAATCCTTATATATTAGAGCCCTATGTCAAATCTAATAAAATGAAATTCAATAGGAACAAATGTAAATTTTTGAATTTGAATGCCCAAAAAATCATTTTCACAAATATGAAATGGGGGGAAGCATAGATAGATAATAATTTCTCTGAAAAAGATCATAGTGTTTTAGTGGGGGTCAAGCTAAGTATTGAGATGTGGTGTCAATGAGATATCTGGATGACTTAAGAGAAGCATTGTTTCCAGGAATAGGAAGGTGACCTTTCAATTGTATTTTCCCTCATCAGTCTATATGTGGAATCTTATGGGCAGTTATGGGTCCCATAGTTTAAGAAGTAGTTTATTACCTGAACAGGTCCAGAAGACAGCAAACAGGGCTTGACTGAGGTCAACCACCACCACCACTTTTCTGACAATTTGAACTTTACAAAAATTTGGATGAGAATTGTCTCAAGAGGTTAGCCAGTCAAAAAACACTTATGAAATGCCTACTATGTGCCAGGTACTAGACTAAGTGATGGACATACAAATAAAGGTAAAAGATAGTTTCTGCTCTCAGGGAGCTTCAGTTTAATGGGGGATTCATCAAGCAAACTACTACGTACAAACAGACTAAGGACAGGATAAATTGGAAGCAATTTACAGAGTAAAGGCACTTGAATTAAGAGGATTTGGGCCTTGGAAGTCTTTAAGCAGAAGTTAGATGACTACTTGTCAGGAATTCCTTTTCGTGAACAAGTTGGATAAACTAGATAAACACTGAGGTCCCTCCAATTCTTAATTCTGTGATAAAATGATGATACTCCTTACATTAATCTCTAAATGTATTCTATTTTTTTAACTGATTGAAATCAATAGCCTGGGGTTCAATTACATTCCTAAACATAAACTACTTGGGAAGGACCCTTATCTGAAAAGAACTGTTGGAAAATATAGGAAATAGTTCAGTAAAATATAGTGTTTTAAACCAGCTCATTACATCATATAACACAAAAAGTTCCAAGTGGATTTGTGAGCTAAGGATAAAAAAATCACATCATTTTTAAAAAATTGAAGAAAATCAATGAAGGGATGTTTTACAGCTATGGCTAAGGGAAAAATACTTCACCAAACTATGGTTATAATTTTTTTTCTAAAAACTTACAGTTTTTAGTACATGAAATTGAATAGTTTTTATGAGAGTTAAATCAATATATCTAGGGTAAAAGGGAAATCCATTAATTGGGGAGAATATTTATATTGGATATCTATGATAAAGGTCCCCAATCAAAACCTACAAAAATGATCCCAAATATGAAAGAATGAGAGCCATTCCCCAATAGACAAGTGATCAAATAATATGAGCAGTTGTCAAAAGAATTACATATTTAAGTAAACTGATACAGAGTGAGGTAAGCAGAATCAGGAGAACATTATACATAATGACCACAACAATTCCAGATAACAAAGAACAATAAAATTAAAATGAATACATGTAATTATATACATACATATATATGTAAACCAAACTTAAACTCAGAGAAGAGGTAAGAAAATATATTTTCCTCTCTATGAGTATAGAATATTTCATATTTTATTACACAAGGTCAATGTACCAGTTCATTTTTTTCAACAATCTTTATTACAAGAGAAAACTTTATAGGCAGGGGAGGAATATATTAAGAAATGAATGTGACATTTTTTTAAAAAGGGACATCTATGAAGCTTTTCTTTTAGAGTAAGTTATATCAGACTAACACAACTTCTATTTTTGACATGGTAACTTAACTTATATACTATGATAATCCACCTATCTCAATATTAGCTAAGCATTTGACAAAGCCTCTCTTGGTATCCTTTTAGGTAAGTTAGAGAAATGTAGACTGGACAGTCTCACAAATCCATATATTTGTAAGATACACAGATAAAAACAGTATTCATTCATGCTCCATGTCAGATTGGAAGGACATCTGTCCTTGGCTCCATGATAGTCAACATTTTTATCAAAGATCTGGATGAAGGCATTGATTGTTAAATCTGAAGGGACCATAAAGCAAGGGGTGTGGAATAGACAACGTTCCGGATAACAATGTTCAGATCCAAAAGACTGTCTTCAGCTTATGAATATGGACAAAATTCTATCTCTATGGAATTTAATAGCAATAAGTATAACATTATATGTGTTAAAAATTGACCTTAAAATTCCAAAGTTAGGGTAGATTGGCTAGAACATAAATTGTATAAAATATATTTGATAGTTTATTAGCCTGAAAGTTCAAAGTTCCAAGTCTGTAATCTAGAATCCACAATGTCAAATGTGATTTTAGGTGCAATATTCTAGATTTTGCTCTGGTCAGACCACATGGAGCATCTCATGTTCAATATTGTGCATGACATTTTAGAAAGGATTATGGCAAGCTAGAGTAAGTCCAGTGTAATGGTATTGGGTGCCATGCTACATGATGATTGATTGTATGAAATGGGGATGAAAAAGAGAATGTTATGGGATTGCAATGAAATGAGAATTTCTGCTCTTTGTCCTTGAACAGAAGTAAG
The DNA here is from genome assembly GCF_016433145.1 of Gracilinanus agilis. Lineage (NCBI taxonomy): Eukaryota > Metazoa > Chordata > Mammalia > Didelphimorphia > Didelphidae > Gracilinanus > Gracilinanus agilis. The sequence goes on along the minus strand of NC_058130.1, from coordinate 693,845,433 downwards.
CACAATGGATGAATTCTTCAAAGAGACAAATTTCGATTTTATGTAAAATAAGATGCATGGAACTCAGAGAATGGAATAAGCTGCCTAGAGAGGTTGTGGTCTCTTCTAGACTTGAGACTTCAAGCATAAATGGGAGAATCACTTGTCACACTTGTCAGGGACAATATAAGATGGATTTAGACTCTGTGATTCTGTGGTCTTTCACTTATCTGAACTCTGACAGCACTCAACATTCTCATTGACCCCGAATATAATGATAATAATGGTAATGGCTGACATTTAGGTAGCATTTCCAGCTTTCCAAAGTGCTTTCAATATATCTGATCCTGAGGAAAGTCCCCCAAGGTACTCCAGACATTACCCACATTTTATAGATTAGGTTCAAAGAGGTTAAGTGATTAGCATATGGTTATAGAGTTCATAAATATGAGAGTCAGGAAAATCTTGAGCTTGAAACCAATTTCCAAATCTAGAGCTCATTTGTTGCATTCTGAGCTCTTGCTCTGTCTATCTCTGTCTTTTTCTATATGAAAATCCATATCAATACATCTCTGCCATCTCTATTTATATCTATATCTATAAAAATCTCTCCATATCTATATCCTTCTATCTAATTTTAATTCGTATTTCATCCTAGTCTAGGATTTCTTCCACTCAACTACTTATATTTATCAGCTTTCCATTCTCTACAAGATAAAATACAAACTTCTTAGTCTGGCATAATAATAATAACTTAGGTTTCTTTGTTTTAATGTTTACAAAAATTTCCAACAACATGGTGAGGTTAACAATGAATGATTATTATTAATTTCACTTTACAGATGAGGAAACTGAGGCTCAGAGAGACACAGTGACTTGCTGAGGATCTCATGAGTCCTGATTAAGTCCAGGGCTTCTGACTTCAAGATGAGAGATTGTATCCTCTTTGATGTGGCTTTGATATGCCCTATTAAGAGTATTGGGCAGCATGCTATATGAGAATTAACATATTCTTCTTCTTTTTCTCTAAAAACAACGTTTTATTGATGCCTTTTATTTTTACTTTGAAAATATTTATGGACATGTGTTCTCTCCCTGTTCCCCATCCCCATCCCCCAAACTTCCCTCATAACAAAAACACTTAAACAAAAAGAACCTATATGTGACCACATCTTCAGCAATGTAGGTGACCTTCTTCACCCACTGCTTCTGCCTTTCTACCAAGAGGAGGAAATGTGGTTCACTATTTATTCTAGAACTAGAACAGTCATACATGATTCTAATAACGTAAATGAGAAGAACACTGCCTGGAAGTCAGATACTTAGCAATTTTCATGATTAATCTTGTTCTCTGCTTTCTTTATCTACAGATCTACCCATATTTCTCTGAATTCTTCATATCTGTCATTTCTTAGTGCCCAATTATATTCTCTTATGTTCGTGGACCACCATCTGATCAGTCATTACCAAACTGAAGAGCACCCATCATACTTTGCTACAACCAAAAGTACTGTGATGAATATTTGATAGATCTCTGGTCTTTCCTGACTTTTGCCTCACTGGTTTATATTCCACACTGGTATCTCTTGGTGAAAGATATTATAGGCTGGACTTAATTCAGGCAAGTCTGGTAATCAGGGTCATAATTAGATGAAAAAAGACTCATCATTTAACAATTAGCAAAAAGTTTGCTGTGGTTTTTTTTTTTTTTAACGTAGGCATAGCATGGAAAGATGCTCAGGAAGAATACAATATTGATTCAGCTCTGTCTGTGGCTTCTCTGTCTCTGTATTGGTCATGCTGGTCCACTGGTTGGAAGTCTCATGTAGGAACGGCAGACTCTTCTTCATATATTATCTTTTTTTATATAGACCACCTAGAAGCTAGGTAAGTGGTTCCAGCTGTTACTCCCAGATCCAATTCCATTTCTGTGACCCCTTAAGGAAAAATTAGCCTAATTTATGTGATAGTTTTACTACCACAAAATGTAGGAACAATTTAAAGGAATCCAAATCCCTTCTAGCTACTAATACTTTCTTCCACCACCAAATTGTTTTGTGTCTGTTTTGATGTGGCTTTTGTATTTTGTATCTATTTTGTATGTGGGTGTAGAGTGGATTGATTTACCTAACCAAGTCATCCCACCCCATATCACTTAAAGTAAGTGATAAGATGTCTAGTCAATTAATCCTTCCTCAGGCTTTAGCCTAAGTCCCCCAAAACCTTGGAATTGGAAAGACATTTGCAAAGGAATCCTGTTTGGATGGCCAAAGCAACCTGGCCATGCTCCAGGAGACATCTATAAATTTCCATGCTAGTTTAGAACTAAAGGGATTTGAGAAGTTCAAAGCCATTTAAAAATAGTATTTGAGCTTCCCAGCTGTGTGACCCTGGGCAAGTCACTTGACCCCCATTGCCCACCCTTACCAATCTTCCACCTATGAGACAATACACCGAAGTACAAGGGTTTAAAAAAAATAGTATTTGATTTTATTCTCACAACAATCCTGAGAGGTAGTTGCTATTGTTATCTCCATTCTACATATGAGGAAACTGAGGCAGACAAAGGTTAAGTAGCCTGCCTAGGGGTTTACTAATGACTAAAGAATTGAGGTCAGATTTTGATTCAGGCCATCCTGATTCAAGGTCTAAAGCTCTCCCAAATGTACAAGCCAGTTGACTTTAAGTTTTTGAAAGATTCTCACCTAGAAGAGGGATCAGACTTCTTGGCTCCAGAGGGCAGAACTAGGAATAATAGGAGGAAATTGCAGAAATGAATTTAGACAATGCTAAGAAAACTTTCCTAATAATTACAACTATTCAAACTTGCGATGAATGGATCGACCTGGTGGGTAGAGGGTTTCCCATCAATGGAGGTGTTAAAACTAAGACTAGATGTCCACTTTGGGGGTAGAACAGATAGGGAATTATGTATTAGTATTTCAGCCTATTTTTCTATCTTTTTTTTTTGCACTATTCCTTCATGTATCCTTTAACTACATCCAAACTGGATGGTGATTGGATGTTGTAATTCATCTTGCCACCTTCATGCATTTGCATGACATGCCACATGCTTGGGATGAACTGTCATGGATTTTGTTCATTGAAATATTTTCTTTTTTTTTTTTAATCAGGTCCATTTCCACCTCTCCCTCTAGAAAGCAATGATTTCTCTTTCCACTTACATCATTCTCTGCCTGATTTCTCCTAAGCATGTACTACATTCTAATTTGTATTACATTTATCTGTATGCCCGACCTGTCCCTCTACTAGACTATATAACCTACTTGAGTGCAAAGATGTGCAATTTTTTATCTATGCAAAGAGCATATTGCCCTGCACGTAGTAGGTGTCTAATCAGCATCTGTTGAATTGAAGAAAAGAGTACACATATGAATTCCTGAAATAGACCTGAGTGGAGTACTGATGTGAGAACATTGGGCCCAATTTAGCTCGGGTTAATTTGTAAAAATACATTTTACTGCAACAAGGTGAACCTGGTCGAGGCGAGAATCTAATTTCTTAAAAGGAAAACATCCAAACACCTTCAGGGGAAACTGTAAATTCTCAGATCCCCTGAGTGGTGCAACTAATGCTCCCATGTGACTCTCACAGTGAGCACACACTACCCAGGTCTGTCCAGGGCTAGCTTCAATCTTTACTCATCATCGTGCTCACATAGCACTTAGCCCACTGTTAGCCCATCTTCCCAGACATCCAGGCTCCAAACTTTAGCATGATTTTTGATTATTCCTGCTCCCTTGGCCTATGACCTATCAGTTGCCAAGTCTTGGTGATATTCCAGTTGATAAATCACCACCATTTCTCTTATATCCTTCCTTTTCTTTCCACCTACATTACCAACACTCCACTACAAGCCCTTTTCATTCCTCTCCTTGACTACAGTAATGTTTATCTTTGCCTCTCCTATCCTCTCATCAACTAACTGTTCATCTTTGTCTCTCCTATCCTCTCCAATCCATTGTCCATACAGCTGCCAAATCTAATACGTTAGTCTGCCCATGACATTTCCTTTTTCAAAAATTTTCAATGGCTCCCTATTACTTCGAAGATAAAATAAATTCATTTAAGCCTTTTTTATGATATTCTTCCCATTTTTCCAGTCTTGTCTCATGAGAAGCCCCTTCACACACATGCTATATGTTAGTCATCTAGAGTGTCCACTGGAAACTTAGCAGGACTATATTAAATGCAATCCAGATTTTTGTAAGAACTGACCCATACCATCTTGTCCTCTACCACTTTCTGTGTCTTAACACTGGCTGTCTCCTCGCTTGGAACTCACCCTTTCCTCCTTCCTGCTTTTCAGTATTCTCTTTCTTCATAACTCCTCCATGAAAACTTTCTTGATCTCTCTCCATAGCTGAACGTTTTTTCTCCCTTACATTTTCCTCTTTTTGTATATCTTCATTGGCTCTATCATAATCAAATAATCAAATGGCTCTATTATGTCAACAATTGGGGCATTCCCTTCAGGGATACAGATAGCAAACTAATCTTGCCTGCTCAACCTGTTCATGTTTTTCTCAAAGGACAGACACTGTACTATGTGATTTACAAATATCTTATTTGATCCTTACAACAACTGTAGGAGAGAGATGCTATTATTATACTATTTTATGATTGAGGAAACTGAGGCAAATAGAGGTTAAGTGACTTGTCTAAGGTCATAGCCCAGATTTAAGCTTTGATCCGGGGGCTCTATTCACTGTGTAACTAGCTACCTTTATAACGTCTACACGGGGGTTTACCAAATGTCCTGAAGGTCTTCCTTTATTGCCATTGCCATTTTTAGGATAACAGTAGAGTACAGAGGCTATCTACCAGACATTCTTCACTCTTCCCATGTGATCAATCCATATTCCATCACCCCCAATCATACACTTCTTTGATGACATCCTTAACAAAGAATCGCAAAGAACACACACAAGCTGTTTCTTCATTGTCCTTTGAGTGATAATCATCTAAATTCTACTATATCTGCTCTGTAGGGCTAAGTGCTCCAATTACTTGGATTTATGCAATGTAAACATCAATGGAAGGAACTATATATGTCTAACCTAGAAAGGAGAAGACCTAGCAGGGGCAACATCATCATCACCACCACCACCATCATCAAAACTAGCATTTATATGGTACTTGGTCTTCACCTACTTTCTGCTGGACTGCTTTTCAATTTTCCCAGAAATTTTTTTTATCAAAAAATGAGTTCTTCTCTACAGAATTTAGATCTTTTTGTCAAATATAATCTTTTACTATTATTTGTTGTGCTGTTCTGTTCCACCAATTCACCTTTCTTTTTCTTAGACAATACCATATCATTTTGATAAATACTGCTTACAATATAATTTTAAAATCTGGTACTGCTAGAGGGAATTCTTTCTCATTAAATAATAATAACAGCTAGGGTAGGTAGGCGAGGTAGGGGATAGAGAGCTGGACCTAGAGTTGGGAAGATCTCAGTTCAAATCTGGCCTCAGACACTTACTAGCTATGTGACTCTTGGCAAGTCACTTAACCCTATTTGCCTCAGCTCCTCATCTATAAAATGAGCTGGAGAAGGAAATGGCAAACTACTCCAGTATCTTTGCCAAGAAAACCCAAAATGGAGTCACAAAGAGTCAGATATGACTAAAACGACTCAACAACAACAACAACAACAACAAATTATTAACATTTATATAAAGCTTACTTCATGCCAGGCACTATGCTATGTGCTTTACAATTATCATTGCATTTGGTCTTCATAGTTCCCTGAAAGACAGGTGCTGTTATTATCCTCATTTTACAGGTAAGGAAACTGAGGCAAACAGAGTTGTTTTTTTTTTTTTTTTACTTGGCCAGGGTCACATTGCTAGTCTGGATTTGGAATTAGGTCTTCTTGACTCCAGAATGAGGGCTCTAAACAATGCACCACATAACTTCCTCATCCAAAATATTGTAGAATCCTAGTCTGTGAGGCTGTAATTTACATCCAGAATCTTCTAGAGTTAGGATTCTACAATATTTTGAATGACACATATAAACACTGGTTGTCTGTGGTAACATTGGAGTAGGAATTTATGGTTAATATCCCCATGATGATATGGCCTCTCTACAAGAGCACAACTCTAAGCACATATACAGAAATTCCATGTAGAGTTTTATAGTTAGAAAGTAGCAAGGTATATTATACTTTATCTCCAAGGCTGCCAGATTTTCCATCTTGAAAACAAGAGGTCTGGGCTGGTCATTCTCAAAAGATCCTTCAAGTTCTGATAGTCTGTGGTTCTAGGACAGTGTTCTCCAAACTTTTTTGATTATGCCCCCCATCAGCTAAAAAAGTATATTTATTAATTAACTTATAAGGTCCATACTGATATGTTATGCGCTTATAAAACATTCAGAGAAATAGAAATGAGAAAGGATGTATATAATACTTTGCTAACCTTCAGAGATTATCTAAATGTGAGTCATTGGTACTTGGTACACAGTAAAATGTTCATTGAGTTGAATTGCATGGAATGACCCTAGAGTCTAGGGCCTAGACAAATGTTCAGGATGAATTTGTGCTGAGCTGAGGCACTTAAGAACCCTAGGTGGAGAGCGGATAGGGGAGAGAAGAAGACTATTATTTCTCTCAGGTGGCTGTCAACTCTTTCATGTTGAGGTGTCAACCAATAATGAAGGTATTGCTTCATGAGATTTAAGACCCCTTGGCAGTCTTTCATCCTAAAAGGCAAACCCTTATGATAAAGTTTGGTACCCCTTTTTTGTCATTGACTCCTTGAAAAGTCTGGCGAAGCTTATGAACCCATTATCAGAACAACATATTTAAAAGGTTGAAGGAAATGCTAAATTTCAAATATGAGTTGGAAATAAGATGTTATTTTTTTCCCACTTAAGTTCACATTCTCCCTAAAATATATCTCTGGACTCCTTTGGGGTCTGAAAATGCCAGATCAAAAACCTCTGTTTTCGATGCTTAAAGGCCAAAAGGGCTCAAGGGACACTAGTGCAGGGTAAGCAAAAGTTGAGAGCAAGTTTCATCCTATTCCTGTTATAATTTCCTGGACTCAAGGATCCCAGGCTCAAAAAGGACTATCTCTTAACAGAACAGCAGATTTTGTGCTGGTGGTTGTGGTAGAGGAATGAGCAGTGATCAGCTAATATGCTTCCTCTTTTTTTTTCTCCAGTTCTTTCATCCATCCATTCTATTTAGATGAGATTGATGGCACCAAGTTTTGTCATGGCATCCCAGAAAGATTACTTTCCTGTACAAGAATCAACAATAACACCAGAAGGCAAATACACAGTGGGATATAATATGGAATAGGGGACAAAGATCAATGAGCCCCAAATCAGAAGACCTGGAATCCAATTTTGTCTCTGTTCATCCCCTGTTTATGACTGTAGACAAGGCTCCTTCACTTCCAAGGATCTCAGTTTTAGCATGGACCAGATGGTTGTTTAGGGTCCTTCAAGCTCTCACATACTGTATTTTAACAAACTATATTTTAAGGTTGCTACCAACTCTAATATTCTATATTCCACCTTTAACCTTCAACATTCTGAATTCATTTCTAGTTTCTGAATGCTATGTTCTACTTCAAAGCACTGTGGTATGGTAAAAGAATAATGGACTTATTTTTCTCATTTTTTAAAAGAGAGTTTTAAGCTAAGTGATCTCTGAGACTCAGATATTTTAAATGCTTTGTCCAAAGACTCATAGGTATGTACCAGCCAAGACCTGAACCCAGGACTTTATGGTCTTTTGTACCTTATAATTCTATCCTGATGATATGATATAAAATATCTTCCTCCTTTAAAGTTCTAAGTTTTGAGGTCTTTTCCAGCAATATGTTATTACAGCTATGTTAAAGGTTCAAGATGACACTTCACAATAAAGTCTATCTGTGTTTTTTTCCCTTTTCTAGCACTTTCTTCCAAACATACTTCCTTTCTCACATGAAGTGGGAGGGAGGAGGAAGAGAATAAGCATTTCTACAATGCCTACTATGTGGCCAGATACTTTGCTAAGCACTTTTTACAAATATTATCTCATTTGATCCCCACAACAACCCTAGGAGATAGTTGCTCTTATTTTTTACAGTTATGGAAAATGAGGTAGACAAAATGACAAATGACTTGCCCCCTTCTCGATCATTGCCTTGCCATGATGGAGGAGCTTTGGTAGCTCAATGAAACCATGAGCTATACCATTCAAGGTTATCCAAGATGGATAGGTCATAGTAGAGAGTTCTAAGAAAGAGTAATCCACCGGAGAAGGAAATGCAAACCATTTCAGTATCCTTGCCAAGAAAACCCTCTGGACAGTTTTAAAATGTTATAAAAGATGACAACAGAAGACAAACCCTTCAGGTCAGAACATGCTACTGGGGAAGAGTGGAGGATAACAATCAAGTAGCTCAAGTATTAATGAAGTGGCTGGGGCAAAGCCAAAAGGAGGCTCAGCTTCTTATGTGTCTGGGACAAGAAAGGTCTGATGCAACAAAGATCAATATTGCATAGGATCCTGGAGTGTAAGATCTATGAACCAAGGTAAATTAGATATGATCAAAGAGAAGATGGAAAGATTAAACATCAATATCCTGGGTGTCAGTGAACTTAAATGGGTGGGAATGGAAGAATTTAATTCAGGTGATCACTACATTTACTACTGTGGCAAGAATCCCCTAAAAGAAATCGAATAGTCCTCATAGTCAATAAAAGGGTAAAAAAAACCAGTACTGGGGTAAAATTCTCAAAAATGACCAAATAATATGCTTGAATCCAAAGCAAACTATTCAACATGACAGTAATACAAGTCCATGCTCCAACCACATGTGCTGAAGAGACTAAAGTTGATCAGTTCTATGAAGACCTACAATATGAAAACCCCATAGCTAATATTAAATGATATAACCCTACAACATCTTCTAGAAATAACATCAAAAAAGAGGTTTTAATTATCATAAATGTCATTGTCATCATCATTACATTTGGGAACACTAAAATAGGAAATCAGAAGATAATTGGAAATTTGTCCTCAGAGTACAAAATGAAGCAGGGCAGAGACTAAGAGATTTTGTCAAGATAACTTGCTAGTCATAGCAAACATTCAATAACAATATAATCCCAAACTTCAGTAATCCAAAAGGTGTTTGATTCTACACATGGACATCAGTATATGGTCAATATAAAAATCAAGTTGATTATATACTTTGCAGCCAAAGATGGACCTGGAGCTGATGGCTGAGACCACGAGCTTCTTATTCCAAAATTCAGACTTAAATAGAATAAAAGTAGGGGAAACCCTCAGACTGTCTAAATGTGACCTAATTGATATCCTTTATGAAAAAGTAGAAGTGATGAATAGATTTAAGGGATTAGATGTGGTAGATAGAGTGCCTGAAGAACTATGGGCAGAGGTTCACAATACTCTATAGAAGATGGTAACCAAAAAAACCATCCAAAGAAAAAGTAGAGCAAGAAAGCAAAATGGCTATCTAATGAGGCTTTACAAATAACTGAGGAAAGAAGGAAAGGGAAAGGGAATGGAGAAAGGGAAAGATATGCCCAAATGAATGCAGAATTTCAGAGAATAGAAAAAAGATAAGATGGTTTTTTAAATGAGTAATAGAAGAAAACAATAGATGGGAAAGACGAGAGATCTACTCAAGAAAATTAGAGATATCAACAGAAAATTCCATGCAAAAATAGGCATGATAAAAGACAAAGATGTTAGGGACTTAAAAGAAGTAGAAGAGATTACGAAGAGGTGGCAAGAATGTATAGAACTAAACAAAAAAGATCTTAACATTACCAATAACCATGATGGTGAATATACTTAGCTAGAGAGATATCCCAGAGAATGGAGTCAAGTGGACCTTAGGAGACATTACTAACGATAAGGATAGTGGAGGTGATGGACTTTCAGCTGAGCGTTTTCAAATTCTAAAAGATGATGCTGTAAAAATGCTGCACTCAACATACTATCAAATTTGGAAAATACAGCAGTGGCCAATGGATTAGAAAAGATCTGTTTACATCCCAATCCTAAGGGAAGGCAATGCTATGTTCAAATTTTGACACAGTTGTCCTCATTTCACATGGCAGCAAGGTTATGATTAAGAGTCTGTAAAGTAGGCTTCAGCAATATGTGAATCAAGAATTACCAGTAGAGCAGACTGGTTTTGAAAGAGGTAGAGGATCTAGAGACCAAATTGCCAACATTTGCCACATTATGAAAAAAGCAAGGGAGTTTCATAAAACATCTACTTATGCTTCATTGATAAACTAGAGTTTTTGACTATGCGAATCATTACAAAATAGAGCAAGTCCTCAAATGAATGGGAGGACCAGATCATTTTACTTGTCTCCTGAGGAATCTGTATGTGCACCAAGAAACAATAGTTAGAACAGAACATGGAACAACTGATCAGAAAAGGAGAATAATGATGCTGTATATTGTCACCTTATTTATTTAACTTATAGGAAAACTACATCATGCAAAATGCCAGACTGGATGAATAAAAAGCTAGAATTAAAGTTGCTGGGAAAAATATCGATAATCACAGATATGCAGATGATGCCTCTCTGATGGCAGAAAATGAAGAAGAATTAAGAAGCCTCTTGATGAGGATGAAAGAGGAGAGTAAAAGCTGGCTTGAAGCTTAACATTAAAAAAAACAGCTAAGATCTTGGCAACTAGTTCCATAGTTTCCTGGCAAATAGAGGGAGAAGAAATGGAAGCAATGTCAGATTATATATTCTTGGGCTGAAAGATCACTTGCAGATGGAAATTGTAATCATGAAATTAAAATACATTTGAAGAACTATCACAAATTTGGACAGCATTCTAAAAAGCAGAGATATCACCTTGCCAACAAAGGCCCATATCGTCTATGGTTTTTCTAATAGCAACGTATGGCTGTGAAAGTTGGACTATAAGGAAAGCTGAGCACCACGGAATCAATGCTTTCAAATCGTGGGGCTGGAGAAGACTTTTGAGAGTCTCTTGGACTTTAAGGAGATCAAATCAGTCATTACTTAAAGAAATTAATTCAGACTATTCATCAAAAGGACAAATACTGAAGCTGAAGTTTAAATAATTAGACCACATGAGAAAACAGACTCATTGGAAAAGACCCTGATGTTGGGAAAGATTGTGGGTCAAAGGAGAAGGGGATGGCAGAGGATGAGATGGACAAATAATGTCATAGAAGCAATGCACATAAGCTTGGACAGTCTTTAGGAGATAGGGGAGGATAGAAGGACCTGGTGTGCTATAGTCTGTGGGATCTCAAAGAGTCAGACATGGCTGAAAAACAACAAGAGACTTGCCTAAGGTCACACAGCTAGTAAGTCTCTGAGACTGGAATTTAATTCAGATCTTCTTGATTGCAGTTTCAGTACTCTATCCACTGTGCTACTACATGCCTCAGGAATGGATGGAAGATATTATTAATCCTACCTCACAAGAAGGAAGATTAACATCACTTCCCCTCCTATTACTACAAGGCACAGGATGTGTAGAGTGGAGAGAGAGCTGGCCTTGGAATTAGAAAGTTCAATTAGAAAGTCTAGCCTCTGACATATTGACTGTGCCATCCTGAGTGAGTCACCTAACCTCTCAGAGTCTAGAACTATAAGTTACAAAGAAGGTGACAGTCTGCATTGATAGTTTCCTCACCAGAACCCCTCCAAATACAAAACAATGAGCCACACAACCACCAAGCACACAAAGGGAAAAGCTAGGATGATTTCAGATGACTCTGAAGCTTCCTTCTGCTCTCTAGAGCAGTCACTCTAGAGTCTAGGGTATTTGTAATACTGGATATGGATTTTCCAGGAAGCCATAGATTGGGTAAGCTACCATATTTAGAGAAATATAGGAGTGGGTATATTATTAAAAACTATAGTTTTTCCTAAGAATTTTGTATGTGGGTGGGGTATAGTATTAGATATATTTCATTTCTATTTATGTATGCATATGTTGTCTTCTCTTAGAATCCTTGTCTTCAGTGAATTTATATTCTATTTCTTTTTTGTCTCTGTAACATCAGCACCTGGTATAGTTCCTGGCACAGCACTTAAAAAGTACTGTTTGATTAGTTGGTATATCTCAGAACCTAACTTTCTTCACTACTGGCATTTATTCATTCATTCATTCAAAAATATTTGTCCAATAGTTTCTTTGTGGGGGGTAGGAAGTTAAATCAACAAACATTTATTATACTGTTATGCTAAATGCTGATGGAAAATCATGGGAAATGAAGTTTTCCACTCCCCCAAAAAGGCAAGTTGGAATAGAGGAAAGAGTATCAGAGTAGGAGTCAGAAGCCTTGGATCCAATTTCTGGCTCCGTCATTTTGTTATTTTTAACATGATATCTTCTGTTTTTACATCACTTTCATTTCTCAAAATATTTCTTCCTCTTCCCTTACTTCATCTACCCTTGAAACAAAGAATATTAAAAGAAAAAAAATATACATCCAAATCAATCATCCCATCACCACTCTCTGACAGTACATACAACACTTTGAGCCTGTCCTAACATAACTTTGGAATGAAAAGAGGGTGGGTGGCCTGTTTTTTCAAATTATTCTCTGGGATTGAATTTGATCAGTAAAATGACATGAAATGAATGTTTCATTTTCTGGTTCTTTACATTTGTGTAGTCATTGTGCTGCTTTTCTGTTTGGTTTACTTCTTTCTCAGTTCATACATGTCTTCCTATGCTTCTCTGAATCCATATTCATCATTTTACATGGCACAGTTCCATTCCATTCCATTCATGGACCAAAATATGTCTAGTCATCCCCTAATCGAGGATGCATAATTTTGAGTTTCATTTCAACTATAAAATGGGGAGAATCATGTTAATCTTCCAATCTTCCGATGGTTGGTGTGATAATCAAATAAGACAACTGTTTGTGGGCATGTTGTATAAAGTGCTATACAAATGCAAGGCATTAAGATTACTAAGGAAGTTATAACTGAATCAAATGGATGTATCTACTTTGTACAAGGTCCTGTGCTAGTAGCTGTGGGGGACACAAAGGGGAATAGACATGGTCTTTGTCCTCAGAAAGGTCACATCTTCCAATAAGTCATTGTGGTTCAGTGGACCTGGGTCAGAGAATTTGGGTTCAAATCTCATCTTAGATAATTTCTGTGTGACTTTAGCCATACCTCCTTACTTCCCTGGGCCTCAGTTTCCTCATCCATAAAATTAAGGGTTGAACTAGATGACCTCTGAGGTCCTGTCCAGCTACAGATCCTCTAAATCCTGAAACACAGTGGGTACTGGATAGGTATTTGTTGAATGAGTGATGTAGTGGAAAGATTACTGGACTCACATAATTATAGAGCTTCTGATGAGTGTCCCATAGGTATATGCTGACATGACCTGTTATGATCCAGAAACATTAGCTTCTAGGAAAAGGTTATTGACTTTGATGTGTGTGTGTGTGTGTGTGTGTGTGTGTGTGTGTGTGTGTGTGTGATTTTTTTTCCCTTCCATCTGCCTTCTTTCTATTTTTAGACAGCCTCTTTGGTGTGTATTGATCCCAGCCAGCTTGCTCTCCATTAATGAGCCCCTCCCTCAATGCTCCCTCCTCTGGCACACATACAACCCAATTCAACTTCTTCATTAATTCACTCCAGCCCTTTCCTTAGGGAGACGTCAGCTGGAAGCCTCCATAGAACACAGCTATTGATTCTCTAGGAAACTTGGCCTGGGACACTCACTGTGAAGGAGCCTATTTATGGCTGCCTTTGCCTCCCCCCCCCCACCCCCAGCCCCCTGAAAAATCAAAAATAGAAATGAACAGTGAACAAGGACCCATTAAGAAGCATCAAATGAGCTAATCAGATTTTCTTTAATAAAATATGTGTGTGTCTGTGTCTATGTGTATGTGTACAAAGAGGAAGAATTGTTCCTGAAATAGTGAATAGTCCTTGGGGTAAGTACAGCAACACTTGAATGTGTGAGTAATTCATCACCGGATCAGATTGGAGACCTCTGACCCAATACTGAAATAGCTCTGATCTGCATGCTTAACCAACCTTTTCGGATACATTGAAGTTGCTGGAAATAAATGTGGTACTCTCTGGGCGCCTACAGAGATCCTGGTCTCTTTGAATGCTGTGTAGGCTCAAATAGTGGTGAGAAGCCCATATGAGCAAAAAGTCTGTGGAAAATGAGTATGTTATAGGATAAAGGCACCAGTCCACAGGCATCTTCCTCTTTTGTGTATGCCCTGATACCAAGCTCTCTTCTCTGTGGGACCTGGGAACAACTTGGCAGTAGATTAGATCTGGAGAAGACCAGAGATGGAAGGCTCATAGGGTCATAGCCTTCAAAGCTGGGAAGGTTTTTGAGATGATCCAGTCCATCTGCCTCATTTTTTCAGGTGAAGAAACTGAGGTCTAGAGACATTAACTAATTTACTTTCACAGGCAATATGTAGGAGAACTGAGGTGTGAACCGGTGTCCTTGGATTCCAAAGCCACTAAACCACTCTGGTGTTTGGGGAGGTTGATATATAGACAATTAAGTGGCACAGCTGGTAGAGTATTGGACCTGGAGTGAGGAAATACCTGAGTTCAACTCCAACCTCAGACACTTACTAGCTGTATGACCACAGGCAGGTCACTTAACGTCTGCCTGCCTCAGTCCTCATTTTGTTATCTTTTGTTCTGTTTTTTAAATTCTTCATCAAGACTACCAATGGCAACCTTTCAGCTGGGGACCTTACCTCATACTCCACTGAAAACATTTTGGTCATTTGCCTAATTTTTCTCCTCCTCTTCTCATATCATTCAGATGTTTTCCTTCACTAGATCCTCCATCACCTTCGTCTCACAGGAGAATGCAGACCTTCTCTTTTCCAAGACAAACAAGGAAGACTTCCCCTTCCACAATCCCCAATATCTCACTAATCTTCAGTCTCTCCATATGATCTGTCTCCTTCCCTGCCAAATACAAACACACTTATGTCTTCTCCATTCTAAAAAAACAACCAAAAAAATTCCTCCATTGAGCCTAATGTCTCTGCTAGCTATTTTATATATATATATATATATATATATATATATATATATATATATATATNACACCAAAACTATATATATATATATATATATATATATATATATATATATATATATATTAAAGCTATATAGATATTCTATATCTCTTCCTTTTTGTGGTTAAATTCCTTGAGATAATCTTCTGCATTCAGGGCCTTCATTTCCTCCCTTTTAACTCTCTTGTAACCCCTCTGCAGTTTAACTTCTAACATGATGCATCATTCAACTGAAAATACTCTCTCCAAAGTTATCAGCAAACTCTTAATTGACAAAACCAACAAGTTTCACTCAGCCATTTTGATCTCTCTGCAACTTTAACACTGTCAGTCATGATCTGCATATTCTCTCTTCTCTGGGTTTTCTTTTCTAAAAAAATTATTATCATTCCAAATGTTTATGAACCTAAACAAAACAAGCATTTCCATATATAAAGAAAAAGAAAGTATTACATGAACAAAATCATAAATCTCCTATATTTAACTTACTTTTCTTTATATTTACACAACAGTTTCTTCCACAAGTGTCCCAATCCTCCCCACACTGCCCGCATCACCCAGATATCATCAGGGAGGCCAACATGTTCATATAAATGAAGTCTTTCATGTTTTATTTTTCTGTTCACTTTCTGGAGGTAACATTCTCAGTTTATTCTTCCAGTATTAGTTCTGTAGCTATGTATAATTTTCTCCTGGATCTATTTATTTCACTGTCATTATCTTGTATAGTTCTTTCCAGATTTAAAAAAAAATCGTTGTTAATAATTTCTTATGGTGCAGTAATATAACTCACAATCATATACCACACATTGTTTAGCCATTCCCCAATTGATGGACATCATTTCAGTTTCCAATTCTTTGTCAACACCCATAAATATTTTGGAACATTTGGATTCTTTTCTTCTTAACCCTAATCTTCTTGGGAAATAGAGCCAGAAATGGTATTTCTAGGTCTAAGAGTATATACAGTTTTATAACTCTCTGGGTATAATTCCAAATTGCTCACCAAAATGGTTGAATCAGTTCACAGCTCCACCAACAATGCATTAGTGTCCCCATTTTTCTGCATCCCCTCCAATGCTTGTCACTTTATCCTTTTGTCATTTTATCCAGTCTGGTGGGTGTGAGGTGATATCTTAGAGTTGTTTTGGTTTGCATTTTTCTAATCAATAGTGATTTGTAGCTATGCTTTCATATACCTATATATAGCTTTGATTTCTTCATCTGAAAATTGCCTGTTCACATCTTTTGCCCATTTATCAGTTGGGGGATGGTTCTTCTTACAAACTTGACAAAGATCAGTATATAGTGTAGATATGAGACCTTTATCTGAGGGACTGTCTGTAAAATTTTTCCCCAAATTCTCTGATTTCCTTAGGCAGCATTTATTTTATTTATAGAAAAACTTTTCAATTTAATATATTCAAAATTATCCATTTTACATTTCTCACATCCCATGTTGACCCACAATTCCTCTCCTATCCATAATTCTGACAGGTAATATGGTCCTGTTTTCCAATCTTCATTTATAAAATGGGAATAATAATAGCACCTAGCTTTTAGGATTGTAGGGAATAAAATGAGATGACATTTGTAAAGCACTACATAAATTCTAGCTATTATTATCCTCTAATTCAACCCCTAAATGAATCCAACTTGAAGCATCCCTAAGAGGTGGTCATCCAGCTAACACTTGAGTATTTCCAATGTTAGGGAACTTACTATCTTCTAAGGCAATTCTTTCTGCTTTTGAAGAGTTCTAATTGTTAAGCATGTTTTTCCTTATATTGATTGGATATCTGTCTCCCTCTAATATCTAAAGTTTCATCCTAATTTTTCCCACTGGAGTAAAATAGAACAAATTGAGACCTTCTTCCTCATGACAAATCTCAAGAAATATGAAAATAGGGGCCAGCTAGGTGGCTCAGTGGAGATGGCCAGGCCTAGAGATGGAAGGTCCTAGGTTCAAATGTGGCCTCAGATACTTTATATCTGTGTGACCCTGGGCAAGTCACTTAATTCCCATTGCCAGACCTTACTTCTCTTTTGCCTTGGAATAAATACACAGTATTGATTATAAAGCAGAAGGAAAGAGTTTGGGAAAAGGATTTATCTTCTCCAGGCTAAACATCATCATCTCTTCCCTCAACCAATTCTTATTTGACATTCTTGAACATATCCTGAAGAGGGCAATGAGGCTTCTGATGACTGAAAACATATCAATGTATATTCTAAAGTGTGGTGTCAAGAACTGAGTGAAGAATTCCAGGTGTGCACTGATCAGGGCAGAGGACACCAAGAAATGACTTCCTTCATTCTGAATACTAGACATGTATTAATTCAGCCTAAGACTTCAATAACTTGAGGAAATGAATCAATGATTTCATTGGTACAAGGCACAGGATAGATACTTAAGAAATACATTGGAAAGTGGCAGAATGGATAGACTACTTGATTCAGAGTCAGGATGACCGGGGTTCAAATCCAGCTTCTGAAACTTTCTAGTTTTGTGGTTCTGAGCAATGTACAAAGTTCTAAGGTAGTGTAAGCCTTTGTTCCCTCATCTTTAAAATAAGATGGTTGTCTCTATAAACTCCTTTCATATGATGAATATGGGAATATGTACTACATGATAACGAATACATAACCTATATCAGATTACTTACTCTTTGATGGAGTAAAATGAAGAGGGAAAGAGGGAGAGAATTTGGATCACAAAAGGTCACAAAACAAATATTAAAAACTATTTCTATATGAAATTGGGAATAAAAAAGAATAAACTCCCTTTAAGCTCTAAATCCATGATTCTATAATTTTGACTATAGTATAGCATAATCTGGCAAAGCATAACATACTATAGTATATATAGTATTAGTATAAACAGCCTTGGAATAGAAGGCAGAAGATCTGAATTCTAATTCCAAACATGTCCATCAATCAATCATTTCACCCAACTTATAGTTACTAACTCTCAGCCTAATACTTTTATCAAGTGAGGATACTTCAATTGAATCAATCAATCAGAGATATGAACAGCTATACATCATTGGACCAAGCAACCAATCAAAGGTCTTTCAATTTGATTGAGAAGGATTGATTGAGGAGACTGAATGGGTTTTGCATTAAATAGTCAAGATAGTTTGGATTCCAGTATCCTGATGTCTGATCCGCAGGTCCCAGTCAGACCTCTGAGAGGGAATCACTTTTGGAGGTGAAGTAGAAGAGAATACTTCTGGCTCCATTCTCCTTTCCCCACTTTTAGATCATAAGAGAACTTTCAGAACTTCAGAGGGATTGGGGCATCGTAGCAGCCTTTTTTGGGAACAGCCGAGACAATGTATACAGAAGGAACCAAGGACAAATTGAATATGCTGTGGAAAAACAGTTCCAGAACTCTAGTCAAAGCTCAGCAGAAAGCTTCATCGTACCAAGGGGGAACATCTACTGGACTCCAGCAAAAGGATAGTCAGGAACTATGAGTTAGCCCCATGCCACATGTTCTCTTACAGCTTGAGCCCACTGTCTCATAGAAAGTTTCCTTTGTATGTACTGGTGAGATAGAACATGGCACAGATTTTGGGGGAGAGGATATTTTGCAACTACAGTTCTTACCATGTACCACCTTACCTGCTTTTGAAAACTAAATATACCTATCTGAACAATAGATATCAACTGTTAATAAATAAGAAAAGCACACAGAAAGGGTTTGTGAAATAACTCCTATAGAAAACTCTCAATCCACCAGGGTATGTGCCCAAAATGCTGAGGGGTGGGGGCAGCTGGGTGGCTCAGTGGATTAAGAGCCAGGCCTAGAGATGGGATTCAAATCTGGCCTCAGACACTTCCCAACTGTGTGACCATGGGCAAGTCACTTAACCCCCATTGCCTAGCCCTTACCACTCTTCTACTTTGGAACCAATACATACCTGGCAACCTCCCTCTGGGGACACAGTTTGCCAGTGTGAGTGTGAGTTTGGGATAGTCTTAGAACATGTGCTACACTAGGTTTATGACCATGTGGTGTAAACTTTCTCCTCTGTAAAATGAGAACACTCAACTAGATCATATAAAAAGTCTCCTCCAGCTTTATCATTCTTTGATTCTGTGAAAATCCAAAGAAAGAGCTACAAAGACATGAATTTATTTCCACTTCCCCATTTCACCATTCATCTGTATGGCACCCATTCTCTCATGTATTCATCACTGGCTCTTATCACCAAGAATTCTATCATTATTCCAAAGGAACTTGAATTCTCTAATAAGACTTGCACCCTCAGGAATCTTTTGACTTGAATATAATCTATCCAGGCATATCAGAACCAAATTCATTCTCTCTCTCTCTCTCTCTCTCTCTCTCTCTCTCTCTCTCTCTCTCTCTCTCTCTCTCTCTCTC
>NC_058130.1:693762388-693821447 GCF_016433145.1 Gracilinanus agilis | reverse complement strand
ATAAAAAGGAAGTCTGTGAGCATCCTCACTTCACGCTTGCTTGCTTGCTGTAACATTTGTAACACAGGCTCATGAATACCCATTCTCTTGAAGATGAATTAGAATGAGTGTTTGACACACTGACACTGAATTCAAGATTCTTTTGGGTAGGTGGTCATTCCTCTCAGAGCTGGACAGATTACTCTGCTGATGGTCAGCTACTTCTAGGCTGGACCATGTGGGTAGTACTGCCATTGGGCTCCTTTCATAGTAGAGTATCTCAACTGAATGAGCCAATCCATTGTACTCCCTGTATTCAATGAGAAGCTACAATCATTTCCACCTTCAGCCATTGGCTTAGCTAAATGTTACTGTGCTCTTTTCAGTTGGAGTATCTCAATGATCTTTTCAGTTAGAGCAGGGGTCAGCAACCTTTTTGGCCATGAGAGCCATACATGCCATATGTTTTAAAATGTAATTTCGTGAGAGCCGTACAGTGCTCACAGTGCCGCTCCTGTAACAGCGCCTGAAAAAAAAATTGACTTTATGGCTCCTGCAGAAAGAGCCATATCTGGCCCTTAAAAGAGCCAGATATGGCTCAAGAGCCATATGTTGCCGACCCCTGCTATAGAGCATAAACTACAAATACAGAATTGCCCCTATTGCTTCTCCATGAGTTGGAATCAAATAGTTAAATATTTTCTCTGTGTCTCCCTTATCAATAGGTATGTAGTAGAGAGAGTTCTGGCATCAGGAAGACCTAGTGCATTCGAATCCCATTTTAGATGCTCATAAAGAAAGGCAAGAATATAGTCCCTGCTCTCAAAGAGCTCACATTTGAATGGAAAAGACAATATGCAAATAATTATGTACAAATAAACATAAATGTCAGGCAACAGGCAACTATTAACTGCTTATTGCTGTGTAGGCCCTGCACTAAAGAAAAATAATCTTAAAGAACATGCATTTAGCAATTGAGAGGGACCAGAAAGTAGGATTTGAACTGGGACTTTCAGCAAGCTATGATTCAGAGGAGAGAAACTGGCACATTCCAGGTGTGGGAGCCAATCAAGGAAAAGGCACAGAGTTAGGACATACTAACTGTCCTAGGAAAGAAATAGCAAGTAGGCCAATGGAGATGGATCATTGAGTATTTGGAGAGGAATAAAGTATAAGACCAGAGATGTAGGAAGGGGCCAGGTTGTGAAGGGCTTTAAATGCCAGAAGAATCTTATATTTGATCCTGGAGGTAATATGGAGTCATTAGAGTTTTGAATATGTGTGTGTGTGTGTCTGTCTGTTTGTCTGTCTGTCTGTCTGTGTGACTAGAAAGGCTAGTGACAAGGATGGCATGAAGAGATCTGTAATTTAGGAATATGTCACTGACAGCTGAAAAGAGAAGATTGGAGTGGGGGAAAGACTGGAGGCAGAAGGCTATTACAATAATCTAAGCATGAGGTAACTTGGGTGTGGACCATGTTGGTGGCAATGTGAGTGGAAAGAAGGAGATGTATAAGAGAGATGTAAAATTTTATTTTCACCAATTACATGTAATAAAAAATGTCCATATAAGTTTTTTTAATTTATATAATCCAAATGGTCTCTCTTCCTCCTTCCTCCCCCACCCCCAGCTGACAAGCAATTCATTCTAGGTTATACATGTATTATCACACAAAACATATTTCTATATTCAGTTTTGTAAGTGAATAATATTATAAAATCAAACTCCCAAACATAAACCTAAATAAACAAGTGAAAAATAAAATGCTTTCATCTGTATTCTGACTCCATCATTTCTTTCTCTGGAGGTGGATAGCAGTCTTTGCCATAAATCCCTCAGAAATGTCCTGGATCTTTGTATTGCTCTTAGTAGCAAAGTCTATCGCAGTTGATCACTCTATAATATTGCTGTTACTGTGTACAGTGTTTTCCTGGTTCTTTGTATTTCACTCTGCATCAGTTCATTTAGTGAGATGAGCATCAGTGAATAATTGAGGCCCCAGTAAAATAAACAGGTTGGACAAAATTACCTTTAAGGTTCCATTTCAGCTTTACAATCTGTGCTTCCATAAATGTAGGAGAGATCAGACAATGGAAAGCCTCCTGCTTTGATGTGATTTTCCACTGTGGTGATAGGTTAATACTTTTTCTTCCTATTTTCTTCCAGTTTTGTGAGCAAGGATACATTTTTCTCCCCTTGGAATGTGAAGAAATCAGGGTAGGGTTGTAGTCTGTGGGAGGAGAGAAATGTTGGGAGCTTACTGGAATGGAGAACTGACACACACATCCTTAGCTGCATCAATATACCTACTTCCAAAAAAAAAAATCTAAGTGAAATTGTATTTTTGAGTATCCTAGGGAATTTGGGTATTTAAAGGTTTCCTATGGCAAATCCTTTCATAAAATGAACAGCCTTTTAGTTAACAGACTCCATTTTTCAGGACAGGTGTCATAGGATTGAGAGACTTCAGAGATCATTTAATCAAACTCTATAATTTTATAAATGAGGAAACCGAGGCAGAGGGAGGCTAAATGAGTTGCTTTGGTCACACCAGTAGCAGAGCCGCTTGAGATCAGGTATTGTTACGATGTCTGGACTGAGAATGAAGGCTTGAGTTGTTTCTATTCTCAGCTTTGCCCCTGTGCACTCCTGTGCAGGCCATTTCATCTCTCTGGGTCTGGATTTCCCCTTCCGTTGAAGGAAGGACTGGAGCAGTTGCCCTCAGCAGTCTCTCTCAGCTTCGATCTCTCTGAGCTTAAAAATAAAAACAAACAAATAATCTGGCTTTTTCGTGTATCGGGGTTCCTGGGAATCGAGGTCGACCAGCAATTCGCTGTATGTTTCCCCCTGGTGGCTAAAAAGAAGGCACGCACCCTCCGGAGAGGGGCAGGTGAATTGGGAGTCGGATGCCACAGGTCCTGACTCACTGGGCTTTGATGAGCATCAGGTCCCCGAGAGGAAGGCTTGATTGGGGTTCCGTCGTGGGCTGTGCCGTTCGGCATCACCAGCTGTTGGGAATCCTCCGTCGCTGCTTCCCGGATGAGTCACCGACTTGACAGAAGGAATCTGTCCCCGGGGATGCGGGATGGGGGTGGGTTCGTTTCTAAATTGACTTATGGACCACAGGAGAAGAGCATATGTGGGTGGTTGGCCTTCCTCCCTTCGCTTATCTTCTCTTCCATGCCTCCTTCCTGCCTAGTGCAAATACACTGCCTTCAACTCCCCTCAATTAACTCCCCTCCTGTACCCCACCCCCATGGTCTTGAAGCGTTTTCGACCCTGCTCTGAGTTTGCTGACACCGGGACCTTTCTCCCAGTCTCCTCTTGTACTTCTCTTCGTTTTGGAGGGACACCAGCTGAATGAAGCATCCAGCACTCAGTCTGCTAGGCTCTGAAGAATGCCAACGGTCCCTCCATCCGATGACAAGAAACAGGGAAAGGGAGGCCCCATCCACTCATGCTTAAAGCGTGTTGGAAACGGAAGGGTCTTTAGAAAACTTCTGCCCCTTCCTCTCTTACCCTCTACCCAATTTACAGAGGAGACTGAGGTCTGGCTAAGAGAAAAGGCTTCCCCAACGTCACTCAGCAAGTCAGAAGCGAGGGCTGGAATTAAACCTTGGGTGAAGGAGTAGCTCGGCAACATAGAAAGGGCATTGGATTTGAACTGGACTCCTAGTTCTGGTATTTGCTACCCATACGAATGTGAACGAGTCACTTTAAAATCTCTGGACCTCAGTTTCTTCATTTGGAAAATGGAAGTGTTGTGTGATTAGCTGCTTTCTAAAATCCGCGGCAGCTCTAATTCTTGTAATCAGAGATTGTTTCTTCAGAATCAGCGTGGGGAGCTAGGGGTGGCTTCATCCTGCTCAAGATTGCAGTGAGTTGCAAAGCTCTCCTGGTTGATAAAGGTGGGCTCCTCTATCTTCAAGCGAAGTCAACCTTCCACACCCTTCAATCCTCTCTCACCGTACCCCCACCCTCTATCTCCACTGTCCCTTCCTGGGTCACGTGAGTGATGCAGGGGTGTGACTGGTAGGGCGCAACCCTGGCTCAGCCAGTCCCTAACTCTTTAGGTACCCAGCGACAATTAGGGAAGGAGAGGGATTTCTGCCTGGCCTTCATTAGTGCCTCATTTTACCCAGGGCAGCCCACGTATTGCCAGAGACCCCAGTAGGTTTCTTCAGTTAGAAGGGGGTGGGGCCAGCGGCTGCGGGGGAGGGGCTGGGGTGTAAGACTGAGATAGCTGGAGACAGACAGGGAAGGAGAAGAAGAGACAGAGGAGGCAGGACCAGAGAGAACCCGCTGGGACGAACCAGGGATAAGGCGCGAGACCAAAGCCTAGGGATTAAGCCCTTTTCTCAGTCTCCCTATCTCCACCTAGGCGAAGAAGATGGGGAAAGGCTAGGGAAAGAAAGATGCTTTTGTCCTGCCTTGCAAAGAATGGGAATCCTTAGATAAATCGGGGAGGGGGCGGGTGTGTGTGTGTGTGTGTGTGTGTGTGTGTGTGTGTGTGTGTGTGCAAGGAGACAACTGGGGGTGGGCTGTCTCTAAGCCCTGAGCAGGGCAGCTAGAGCCACAGCCTCAACTACAACCTTCCCGAGCCTCTGAAGAGAGAGAGAGAGGAGCAAGGGGACGGGAGCTAGGGGATATCTGCCCAGCAAGAGCATGCCGAGAGGATAAGAAGGAACATCCTAGGAGAAGAATGCTTTCTTTGAATGGGAATGGGGTAGGAGGGTTGAGAGGAAAGAACATGCGCCGCTTTCCTTTTGTATCAATCTCCCCGATTGTTTCAAGTAGCTTCGTCTTCCTTCCTCCCTGGGGCGTCCCTGTGCTCGCGCCAGAGGGGGCTCCCTGCTCTGTTCCGACCTGGCAGCGAAAAAGGCCGGCGGCGTGAGCTACTTGCAGCCCATCGGCTCACGCCTCCAGCCTAGGTGGTTGCAGCCAGTTCGGTGTCCCGGCCCGCGCTCCGAAGCGGAGAAGAAAGCGCTCTGCAGCTCTGACTGGTGCCAGGTGGACAGAACCCAAGGGGAAATCTTCTGAGGACCCTTTTCCTCCCCATTCCCAGCTTTTCCCAAAGCTCCCTGGTTTACTTCTTTCTCCATCCTCTTCCCTTTCCACGTTCCCAGTCTCTTCTTTCAAACCATCAGTCTTCCCACCCCAGCCCCCCAGCCTAAACCCATCTTTTAGTCTTCCCTGGGATACGCCCCTTGCCCGTGATTCTTTTCTGAGCTCTAGTCTCCAGCCCGAAACCTCGGACTCCCCGAATTCCCCTCCCGCTGGGGTGGCGGCCCAGAGGAGCTCTCTCCAAAGCCCCTAGCTGTCCTCAGCTGGGATGGTACTTCAGAGCACTGACTGAGGAGCCTTTATTTATGCCACCCTTCTCCTCCCCCCATCCCTTCGGTTTTCAGTCGAAAAAACAAAAAACCTCCAAGTGTTCCGTAGCTCCTCCCCCTCTTCCTTTCACACACCCAGATTTTATTATTCATAGCATTCTGGCCCGTTATCTTCTTCCCCTCCCCCCTTCTTTCCATCATCTTCTCCCCGCCCTTTGAGTCCCCTCCTGGCGAGCCGCGTGCGTCTCTGCGCCCTGGTCGTGTCTGCGGCGATTTGGAGCCAGCTGGCCCTGGACTTTGGGGAGGCGACTCGCCGAGGGAAGACATGAGGAGGGCCTTGGTGTAAATCGGTCCTTCCCCAAGCGCCCCCACTGCGACCACCATCCCGAAGATTAGCCACAGGGGCTGACACTCACACATATTTTACACACTCCCATGCGCGCACATACACAGACACACACACATATACACACACGCACGCACAGCCCCAGGCCGACTGAGCGCAACGCTGAGGCTGTCAGCAGAGCTTTATTGCTTGGGGGAGAAATCAGGGGACACCTCCCTCCCTTCCAGCGCCTGGTGTCTCTCCCCAACTCCGCTCCCAGTCGCCACCTGCAGCCCTGGGACTCCCCAGCCTTTTGTTTAGCTGCCTGGACGCGGGTAGGGAATCCGGTTAGGCTCATGAGCCCGCTCCAGCCCTGGAACTCCCCGAGGCTCGCGGGACTCCCTTTTGGTCCCCTGAGCGCTCCGCGCGGACCCGCTCTGG
This sequence comes from Gracilinanus agilis, assembly GCF_016433145.1. Classification (NCBI taxonomy): domain Eukaryota; kingdom Metazoa; phylum Chordata; class Mammalia; order Didelphimorphia; family Didelphidae; genus Gracilinanus; species Gracilinanus agilis. The sequence continues at coordinate 693,815,368 of NC_058130.1, read as the reverse complement.
CACTGATGGAGGGGAGGGAAATGAGCTGCACTTAGACTTGGTCTCTGGCCGCGCCCTCCTCGTCCGGCCCCCGCCCCCCCTCCCCACCCCGGGTTCAGTCTAGGCTCTGGGGCTGGAGGGCAGCGGAAAGAAAACTTGCAAGGCTGCCTGGGGTCTTAAGCGAAAATCGGGCTAGAGGAAGATCGGACTAGGAGGAGAAGAAAACATTTTCTTCTGTCCTTTTCCCCCTTCTGGAGTTTTGGGACATCCCCTCCTCGCCTCCTCCACTTGTCTGTTTCATCCCATATCCCTCTCTTGCCTCTCTTTTCCCCACCCCCTCCTTGCCTGGCATCTAGAGGAGACCCCTGAAGACCAGTCACTTCGTAAACTTTTCCCCCTTTGGTGGGAGTTGGGGTCGGGGAGAGGGAGGGTGAGAGGGCCTGGAAACTCCAGTCCGGCTCTGCGCTCTACGGACCTGCAGGCGCTGCCTCCAGTTCCTTAAAGCCCGCCGAGGCCAGGAGGAGGAGGAAGAGAAAGCTGGAGGCGGGGAGGACGAAAGGGAAGGAGAGAGAAGAGGGATAGCTGCTGCTCTTGAATTAAGAAGAGACAGTGGCGACAATAGACCAGAGGACTTGGGTGCTGGGGTTTTGTTTTGTTTTGTTTTGTTTTTCCGGGGGAGGGAGTCTTTTTCCCTCCCCAGTGGTCACTAGCGGGGTTTGCCATTGATGGCACTGCGCAGTGGGACAGGTTGGTTTGGCCAGGTCTTGCGCAGAGTGTCCGGGCTCCCCGGCACCTGGTCCCGGCGCTCCAGCAGCCTCCTGTGCCTCTCTTCCTCGCAGGAGCCTGAGGCTCGGCCGCGCCAGCAGCAGCATCAGGAGCAGCAGCAGCAACCGCAGCAGCAGCCGCCACCACGGCGGCGGCGGCGGCATCAGCAGTTACCGCAGCTCCAGCTCCAGCCTTATCCCCTCCACCTCCACCACCCGCGCCGTAGCAGTGGCGGCAGCAGCAGCAGCAGCAGTAGCAGCGTCGGCGGAGGCTACCTCCCATACCCCCCGCCCCTTGGGCAGCCGCCCCACTGCTGCTTACAACTTCCCAGTAGAGGAGGAGGAGGTGGAGGAGGAGGAGGAGGAGGGGGAGGACGGGGAGGAGGAGGCGGCGGCAGGAGAGCAGGAGGCGGTGGCTGCTGCGCGCTGCAGTCGGACCGCCGGGCGGCCGGGGGACATGCACCCCGTGCCGGCCCCTTGCTGGCGGCCATGAAGCGGCAGAACGTGCGGACCTTGTCCCTCATCATCTGCACCTTCACTTACCTCTTGGTGGGCGCTGCTGTCTTCGACGCCCTGGAGTCCGACCACGAGATGCGCGAGGAGGAGAAACTCAAAGCCGAGGAGATCCGGATTAAGGGAAAGTACAACATCACTAGCGAGGACTACCTCCAGCTGGAGCTGGTCATCATGCAGTCGGAGCCCCACCGCGCTGGGGTCCAGTGGAAATTCGCCGGATCCTTCTACTTCGCGATCACCGTGATCACCACGATAGGTAAGACCCGGGCTGGGCAGGGCTGGGCAGAGCTGACTTTAGCCTACGAACTGGCTTTCACCACTTTGACCCTTATTCCAGGGACAAGGGATCCGAAGAGTTCAAGACAGGGAGAGGGGTGGTGGAAGAATGCAGAGAGCTACGAAGGGGATGCTTTCTGAGTGCAAGGGGTTAAAATGATATTAACGAACCCCCTCACCCTTTTACCTTCACCCTTCCCACCCAAAGCCCGAGTAGTCCCCTATTGGATCTATTTCTGTATAGTCTTTGAGAGCTCTTTACTTCTTATCACTGTCCCTTCCTCATCATTTGTGTGTGTGTGTGTGGGGGGGGGGGGTGGCAACGAGGGGCTAGGAGACGGGGCCTGAGGGTCTCTATGTAGCTGTGCTTTGAACTCCTGGAACGGAGAGTTTCGAGGAGGCTAAGGAGGCGAAGCTCACTTTTGCGAGAGTCGGGAGCTAAGAATAAACCTGTTTTGGACGTTCCCTCCCTTCCTGCTTCCCCCACCCCCACCCTACCCCCAGCAGTGGGGTTAGGATGTCAGGATGTAGTCTTTTCCATCCTGTTACTTACTATTGATGACTGGGTGCTTCTGGGTGAGAGTTTCAGGATCTTCACTGGCATTCCTGCTGGCGACAGGAAACTCATGTCAAGGTGCCTTTTGGGTAGTGGGGAAGCCCTGGGACCTATCCTAGCTCTTAACAGGTGCCTGTATCCCTCTTTCTTCAACCCTTGCCTTTCCTTTAGTAATCCCTGTTCCCGTCCTTCCTCTATCTTACTCGTGTTTCCCCCGGAGTTGTGGCAGCTGGAAGCAATAGGAAGCTGGGGAAAAGGTTAGAACGTTCAGGGTCTTGTGTGCTCTTTGCCTGGAAAACAGAGCGAGGGACCAAAGTCAGGTACAAGTTTTTCTGCGTTTGTCTGGAAAGGACTTAATGAATGGCTGTTGTATTATGGTGGCCAAGTGCTGGGGTGACACTCCCTCTCCCCCTCCCCCACTCTGTAATTCTGGTTGGCAGAGTTGAGGATGAGAACAATTTCTTAGGGGATCAAAAAGAATGACTAGCATGCTTCTAACTAAAAGTAAGAGGTCATTTAATAACTGGTCTGGGAGACAATGGGGGTGTTTGTCTCAGTGCCAAGCAGAGATTTGGAGGTCCAGGCTGCCTCTACATACATTCTGTCTGCCCAAATGTAGCTGCGTGACAAAAGTCAACACCAGTGATTCTGGTACTTCTTTGTGACCTTACACTAAACGGGATGCTTTCATGGAGATGGCTAGTGTTTCTTTCTGAGAGCACTCTCTGTCACACAAGCTTGAGGATCTGTGGAGATGTGAGAAGGTCATTTTTATCCCAGTAGACAGTGGAAAGTGCATTGTATTGGAAAGGACAGGAGACTGGTTCCCTGTTGTTAATAGAGACAGACAATATCTTTCAACCATTCAGAACTTGTTACCACACAGCCACACTTACCACCTGAAGATATTGCTGGTTTACAACACAATGTGGCATATCTTTTGACCTAAGGGTGGGGAAGAGAAAGGTATTTTCTCCTATGCAAAGTTCTAAACTGTGCTGGGGGCCTTTGGGGTCATTTTTACTCTCTCTAAGAGCTCTTGCTTCTTGTTCTTTTCTTTCCATTTCCTTCCCTCCCACTTTCATTCATTCTTCCTTTCCTCTTTCTTTCCTAATTACCCTCTTTCCCTTCTTTCTCACTCTGTCTGCTTCTTCTTTCTCTGTAGCCTGATTATTGCTTTCATTTTTTCCTCTTTGGGATTTTTCCTTGTTTGGAGAGATCTGCATGAATAAAATCAGAATTTCTCATTTTGCCATATGGGATGGGAAGCACACAATGATTTTTATTTCTCATGAGACTGAAAAAGAGTTAGGGAAAATTCACTTTGAAAGAACTTTTAATCAGTGATTCAGTTTTGACTGTTTTAAAGAGAAATTCTAAGTTTGTAGCTTATAAATTATCTTCAACCTAGTCGAATGATCTCTTTTTGCCATAGACTAAGTAAATTCAGTGCTGTCCAGACTGTATTTTTTGGTCACATAGAACAGTCAGTCATCACTGAAGTTGCCACCTTCAAACTTCCATCAGATTTGTAGAGGGAAAGCCCCAGAGCAGGGAACCTGTAGTGAAGAGAGATATTTATTTGTACTTGGAGAGTGCCTTTAAAATTGAGTTGTGCAGGGTTTGGGGGTGGTGTAGAAAGAGATACTATGTGAAGAAGGCTTTTATTTCAGATGGAAAATACCAAAAGTTTGTTGGTAAAATTGAAGGATTTGAATGGTAAGGGTACAAGATTGATAAAAGGGATTTCCTCCCCTCATTGGAAAATGAAAAGTTTGTCCTTTAAAGTCTCAGTATTGTTGATGTTAAAGTTTTCATTAATGCATATTTTCTTTCAAGGTAAAGATTAGCTACTTCTGAGCAGGACTCAGGCCTCTTAAGGGTTAATAGTCTTTAGGATGAAAATGTTATTGAAGCCATAGTAATGGAGCAGCCAGAAGTAGAAGGGGTTTTAAGGAGTCCAACCCTAGGACTTACATGTGACCCCTTTTCATGCCCTTCTCTTTCGTGGACTTTCTTTCTCCCTAATAAACCTGTAAGCCAGAAGTGTGGGTGGGAGTAGGAGGGGCTTTCCTGACCTTTGAGGTTCATGTGGATTCCTATAGCTCTCCTGATCCCCAGATGATAAACAAGAGCCTTGGCTCTCAGAGATGGAGCTTTCTTTATTTTTACCTTTTCTGACCCTAAGTTTTTCACCTTTTGTCTTTCACTTGTGGGAATAAGGGCAGAAGCTATCATTTTACAGTTACTGGACATAAATAGATCTAACCTCTCAACATATTTCATGATGCTGTTCTTAAAGATTAGATACATGAATTGTTTTACAAAATTATATGGACTTGTGTTTTTCTGATGTACTTACTGATTCCTTTCAAGTATACCTTTACTCCTGAAAATTTCAAATCTTCATGGGGGGGCAATACTTTAGTTCTAGTATAAAAGAGATTCGATTTGGAGGACCTGGGTCCTCATCCCTACTCTAACTTGGCTATTTACTATCTAGGTGGCCTTGTTCAAATCACATCCCCTCACTTGGTCTCACTTTCCTCATATGTAAAGTCAGGGGTTGGACTATATGTCAAAAGTTCCTCTCAAGCTTCAATTCTATGAAATTTGTGGAAATTCAAGAAATTTAGAATAGAAAGGGTAGGCAGAAGTTAACATGCTCCCTTTTTTTTTCTAAGAGAGTTTAGCATAAGTGGTCAAATTTACAGGAAACAAAACATGTCCCATTTTGGTTCTGTTTGTTTTCTTCTTTTTTAATATAAATGCTAATTAAGGTAGTCTCAGGCCTTGAACAAAACTACCCCAAAGCTGTGTCCTCTAAGGTGTTTTGTATTGGACAATGATTATAACCAGTCAGGTTAATCTTTCCTTGTGCTCTCTCTCTCTCTCTCTCTCTCTCTCTCTCTCTCTCTCTCTCTCTCNCTTGTTCAAATCACATCCCCTCACTTGGTCTCACTTTCCTCATATGTAAAGTCAGGGGTTGGACTATATGTCAAAAGTTCCTCTCAAGCTTCAATTCTATGAAATTTGTGGAAATTCAAGAAATTTAGAATAGAAAGGGTAGGCAGAAGTTAACATGCTCCCTTTTTTTTTCTAAGAGAGTTTAGCATAAGTGGTCAAATTTACAGGAAACAAAACATGTCCCATTTTGGTTCTGTTTGTTTTCTTCTTTTTTAATATAAATGCTAATTAAGGTAGTCTCAGGCCTTGAACAAAACTACCCCAAAGCTGTGTCCTCTAAGGTGTTTTGTATTGGACAATGATTATAACCAGTCAGGTTAATCTTTCCTTGTGCGCTCTCTCTCTCTCTCTCTCTCTCTCTCTCTCTCTCTCTCTCTCTCTCTCTCTCTCTCTCTCTCTCTTTTTAAATCTAACCTCCAGACATTCCCATGCTTGCTACATTTTCCCTCTAATGTCTCAGAAGGAGAATTCCAAGAGTATATTGCATTTTGCATCCATTAATGAAGAGGTCCTCCCCTAATTCAATTATTAAATAGCTTTGTAAAGTGACTTTTAAAAAATATTATTGCCATTTCATCTTGGATTACTGGCTGTGCTTCTGTAAAACAGGTTGTTGCTTTTGGAATATCACATTAATCCTGACCTAGATCTCAGAGGAGTTGTACTAATGAGAGGTGCTACAATGGAGTAGAAAAAATGATAGATTGGGAGTTAAGGGGAAAGTTAGGAAAGAGCCCAGATGTTCTAAGCTAATCAATGACTTTAAGCAAGAAACTTTGCTCATCTGGGTCAACAGTTTCTTTATAAGATGGTTTGAACTGGGTAGTTTTTGAGATCTTAGAGTCCCTCCTGTCCCTAACATTCTACCTTCCAACACTATATTCCAAAGTCCCTTTAATATTGTATGCGCTAACATTTTATGTTCTGAGGTTCCTTCCTGCTCTAATATATATATATTCTAGGTTTTCACATTCTTTATTCTAAGGTCCCTCAAATTGTATTCTAACACTGTATCTCCTAAGTTTCTTTCCAGCTAGTTCTTTGTATAGTCTATGTTCTAATATCCAATATTCTCTGGCTCCTTGAAGTTTTAATACCTCATGAATATAGTTATCAATGCAATTAATAACAAAGGACCAAATACAACTCAAAGTGCCCATTCAGATTTTGTATTTCAATGACTCTTTCTCCCTTCCTCCCTCCTGCTTGCTTTTCCCTTCTCTCTTTGCCTCTGCCCTAATTGTTTTTCTGAGCTACTTATGTGTATCCATTTCGATGGGAAGAAAATGTTTTCATTTTAAACTTCTGAGGCTTCAGAAATCTTGGATGTGTCTATTTTAAGCTGTGAAATCTTTAATATACAGCTGTTGTGTTTTCCTAGCTCGAACTACACTATGGAATTACTTAAAAAAAAAACTGCAAACATATGTACCTATTCTTGTGCAAGTTTAAATTCATTGCTTTGGGGTCTTACTTTTCAATTTAAACTGCGTGTGTGTGAATGTCTGGCTTTGGAGCACTCCCTTGATTGTGGTGCTGTAAGGGACAGCTCCTTGTAGCAAACTCCTGCAGTCTATGCCTTGGGCCAAATTTTTATTCCACAGTAGGAGGCATGGTTGATTCTCACTGGTTAGGATTCGAGAACAATTGTTTTTAAACCAGTGTTTGTACTATTTATTGTTCTTTGAATTTAAATTCTAGGGAGTTGTTGGTATTACTAACCTTCCTAGAAAATATGAGATCAGATGATTTTCTCCATCCCTTCTCCTTTTTGTGTGAGGCTCGGAAATGAGTGATGGATTTCCTCTTCTTCCTTACTTCCCTTCCTACTTGCCTTATCCCAGGTCAGTGAATTGCAGTAATTGAAGAGATCAGGTTGCTGTAGGAGATAGAGGTTTTTAAAACTCTATGCTTCAGGGAATTTTCTATAGAAAAAAGAGGACAATAGCCAGAAGGGATCTTAAAGATCATAGAATCCAGTTCTCTGCCCCAAATCATACTCTCAGACTTAAAAAGGGGCGCACAGAATATGTATTTGAACTCATACTTAAATAGGAATCTCTGCCACAACTTCTGACAAGTCTTCTGGCTGAGAGATATGGTTTTCACTGATGAGGCCACCTACAGCATTCTGGGTAGTTTTAATTTTGAGGAAGTTTTTACTTACGTGGAAATGCAAATTTTCCTCTATACAATTTATACTTGTGTTGCTCCTATTCTGCCCTCTGGCATCAAGTAGAAGAAGTCAAATTCTTTTTTTTCCTATGAAAAATCATCAGACACTTAAAGATATCCATTACATCTCCTCTAAGTATTCCTTTCTCCAGGCTTAGCATCCCTCTTTCTTTCAAGTCAGTGTTTAGATGGCATGATCTCTTACTATCCTGAACATCCTCTTCTGGTTCCACTCCATTTATTCATTTGGTAGGTAATTTGGATCTGAGAGCTAAAGATATGAGCATAAGTAATTTCGTGGCAAAGTCTAAATTTGAACTATGGTCCATGACTTTCCAGTGATGTTTTCCATTTTACCATGATTCTTCCAATATCCTCTTCATTCTATTGTTTAACATTTCATTTCTATAGCAATCACCACCTCTGACATGGTTAATCCTAGAAGTAAGAGAAAAGACCCCCCTTTTAGAAACTTAAGGCTCCCACATAAAGCAGTGGCATTCAAGTTTTCAAAGGAACAACTGCTTCCCAAACACATCGTGACCTTTTCTCCTTTTTCCTCCTCAATTGGAGATGTTATGAGGAATTTTAAAAAGTCATCAGATTTAGGGAACTGGGTTTCACATTCCCAGATCTGTTCCTTACTATCTTGTGACCTCCTGCAAACCATTTTCCTTCTCTACAACTCAGTTTCCTCTTCTGTAAAATGAAGAAGTTGGGGCCAGGTGGGTAGCACAATGAATACAGCACCACACCTGGGGTTGGGAGGGCTTGGATTCAAATCTGCTTTAGAGACTTCCCAGTTGTGTAATCCTGGGCAAGTCACTTAACCCTGATTGCCTAGCTCTCTCTGCAATTCTGTCTTAGAACTAATACTAAGGATTAAAAATGATAATTAAAAATGAAGGGAATTGGATTGGGTGACTAGAGCCTTGAATCTACAACTTTAGAATTTTTTTTAGTTACTTTCAATGGAAGTTCTTTGATAGAATTTAATTCATAAAGTTCTATTAGGTTTTAGGAGATTGTCAGAGACGCTCCACCCTCTGCTGCTGAAGGAGGAGAGTGAATTGAGGCAGAGTGTTGAATCAATAAAGGTAGGGAGAGAAACACTTAAAGTAATCGAGTTCTTTGCATCTTCACTTGCTTCTCATTGCTCAGGTAGGTAACTCTTTCCAGAGCCACCAATAGCTTTGTGGAATCTTCCATCACTTTTTCTTTGTTTTGTTGGCTTTTTCAAACCATCAATTAGGCTAGCTAATTCTAAAGTAGTTAATATTTGTAAAGTATTATCACACTACCTGGCACATAGTAGGTGCTGAATAAGGGCTTGTGGAAAGTGGTTAACTGGAAAGCTGAAAACTTCAGTTCTATTCTTGTACTGCTGCTAATTCATTATGTGGCTGTGAGCAACAATAATAATGACAATAAAAACAACTGATTGACATTGAAGTAGTTACCCGTGACTCATAATATCCCTGGAAGGATGGGTAGTGATAATAATAGTTAACATATATGTAGCACTTTAAAGTTTGTAAAAATTTCATATATTTATTCATTTGAGCCTCCTAATAATCCTGAGAAGCAGATGCTGCTATTACACCCTATTTTACAGATGGGGAAACTGAGGCACATAGGAGTTAAGGGTCTTTCCCAAAGTCTCACAAATACTATAAGCAGCAGATTCTTCAACTCCAAATCCTATAGTCTTTCTTCCTTCCCCTTCTAACTATAAGTGTCCAAGTTGGGACTCAATAAGAATTCTTCTGCCTAGAAGTGCTTGATTCATACCCCTTAGTTTCCTCCTTTGCAAAATGAGTGGGTTTTCAATGAGATGATCTCAAAGGCCATGTCAGCTCTAAAATCTTTTAATTTAATTTATTAATTAACTTATCTTTTACTTTTTAAAATTAAATTACATTTAAAAATATATTTTAAAAATAACATTTTATTTTCCTCCTGATTACATATAAAACACAATTTTTAACATTAGTGCTTTAAAAATTTTTTTGAGTTCCCAATTCTCCCTCTACCCCTCCTTCCCTTTCCCCTCCCTGAGATGATAAGCATTTAACATGTGCAATCATATAAACCATTTTTCCGTACTCAGCTCTAAAATCTTACCAATCGGATCCAATTTACCCTGTAAACTATGGTGCTTTCCACCTTCATTCACCTTAAATGTTAAATCATCCTAGTGTTCCCAGCAACTTAAAAGCATATTTTCATATAATGAGCCAGGCTGGGTGCAGGAAGTAACTGTCTTAATTTTCTTTATTCCCTTGGAGTAGCCATTGGCACTGCAAAATCGTGCTCTTTCCATGGGTACCTCTCCTCATCCTTTGGCCTTTTAAGGCTGATAGTCATACTTGATTTAACACTCCAGTATTCTAGTAAACACTGAATATTTATGGAGCCTTGTGTAGGACTGGGGTGCACTTGTTATTTCTGATTGTAAACAACGGAAGCAAGGGGCATGAATTATTTTAACAACAAAAGGAGATCCCAGGATGGGGGGATTTGAGGCAGATGATGAAACTTGGTGAGATCTGGGAGCCAGAAACACGAGCTCACCCTGGGCTACAGCCTCCAAGATTCCCCGGGTCAGATGAAGGGTCACAGATTTAGATCCAAAAGAGACCTTAGAGCTCATTTGTCTATCCCCTCGTTTTAGAGCAAATAGCTCACTTTTCTATTTACAAAGCACTTTCCATACATCATCATTTTTGCCACCTTTGTGAGATAGGTGCTTTTATTATCCCTATTTTACAGTTAGAGAAACTGAGGCTGAAAGCAGTTAAGAGACTAGAGTTACACAGCTAGTAAATCTGAGACAGGATTTGAACTCGGGTCCTGACTGCAAGCCCAATGCCATCCATTAACTCAATAGGTGACTTGGAGCAACCATGATATAGCAAATGATTCAAATTGAAGTAGTGTCTTAAGATTCACAATATCCCTAAGAGGCTGATTAGTAGCAATACTAATAATCATCATTATACCAATAGCATTTAAAGTTTGCAAAGTGCTTTACCTATGTTAACTCATTTAAGTCTCACAGTGAACCTGTATGGGAGATGCTATTATCATCTCCATTTTACAGATGAGGAAACTGAGACCCAGAAAAGTTAAATGTTGTGTCCAGGCTCAAATAAGTAGAAAATGGAAGAGACAGAATTTGAACTTGGGTCCTCTAGTGAGAGGGAAAGGAAAAAAGCTTTTATATAGTATCTACTATATTCCAGGCACTGTGCTAACCACTCCAGAAATATTGTCTCATTTGATCCTTACAAGAACCCTAGGAGGAAGATGCTATTCTTACTCCTATTTTACAGGTAAGGCTACTGAGATAAACTGAGGTTGAGCAACTTGTCCAGAATCACACCTCTAATTAGTACGTGTCTGAGGCCAGATTTAAACTCGGGTCTCCCTGACCCCAGTCTCAAGGCTGTATCTGCTGGGAAACCTAGCTGCATGTCTAGTGTATCACAAGTTGCAGACATATATGATGTTGGAGCAGGAAGGGACCTTAGAACATAGGCTCACAGGTTTTAGAATCAGAAAGGGTCTTAGTTTCCTTTTTTAAAACAATTGGGCTGAACCAGCTGCTACTTTATGCCCCAAAGTGGGGAAATGATGTGCTCATAGTCATACAAGTAGTAAGACACAGATTTTGTTGTTCATTCATTTCAGTCATATGTGACTCTTCATGACTCCCTTTGGAGTTTTCTTGGCAGAGACACTGGAGTGGCTTGGCATTTCTTTCTCCAGCTCATTTTACAGAGGAGCAATTGAGGCAATCAGGGTTAAGTGACTTGCCTAGAGTCACACAGCTAAAGTAAGTATCTGAAGTCAGATTTGAACTGGGGAAGATGTGTTTTTACTGAGTCCCAGAGCTGGGCTTCAAATGAAAGTCATTTGCTTTTAGATCCAGCCCTCTCTTCCCCAAGAGAATACTCATAGAATGTTGAAACTGAAGGAAACTTTAGAGATCATCCAGGAAAACGTGTCCATTTTAAAGACAAAGAAATAGTTACTCAGAGAAGTGGACCAATTCAGATAAAGCCCCTTAGATACTAACACATTGTTAGTGTAACTATGACTGTGGGGCTATAAAACTGGGCATACCCTTTGATCCAGTAATCCATTACTGGGTCTGTATCCCAAAGAGAAAATAAAAAAGGGGAAAGGACCTACGTGTAAAAGGAAATTTATAGTAGCTCGTTTTGTGGTGGCAAAGAATTGGAAATTGAGGGGATATTCATCATTTGGAGATTGGCTGAACAAATTGTGTTGGTGATAGAATACTATTGTGCTAGAAGAAATGATGAGCAAGATGATTTTGGAAAAAACAGGAAAAATTGGAACAAATGGATGCAGAGTGAAATAAGCAGAACCGGGAGAACATTGTACACAGTAACAGCAATATTGTATGATGATCAACTGTGAAAACTTGGCTACTATCAGCAATATGCTGATCTGGGACAATCCTGAAAGTCTCATGATGGGGAATGCTATCCACCACTAGAAAAAGAACCAGTGGAGTCAGAGGGATGCAGATCAAAGCATACTATCTTTCATATCAGTATATTTATGGTTTTATTTGGGGGTTTAGGTTTTGTAGGAGCGAGCTCTTAAAACAATCACTAATATGGAGGCGTGTTTTGCACAATAAAAAATAAAGCTCCTCATGTACAAAACGGCAGCAACAGAAGGCCTGGGTTCATCTCCTGGGTCCAATCCTAGATTAAGATGTGATTTCCATTAATGATATTCACATGAATTGAGGATAAGAATAAATATGTCCACCCTATAGGTGGAAAGGGCAGAATGGAGCCCACCACCTGCTCCCGTGATGCTGAAATGAGAACTCAAATCAACCTAGCCTTTTAGATGCTAAACAATTTCATCTTCTTGCCTCTATGGCTCAGGCAGTAGAAGTAGGATTTTTTGAATCTAGGGAACTTCCCTAAGTTGTTTTGCCCTGATGATGGAGTGTTTGATGGGAAATTTTATTGTAAATGAAAAGCAGCAGGTTTGGAATTCTTCCCTTCATTCTCATCCCCCACTCTGAGTTGTCATGTCAGCTGTGGAAAGCATTACTGATAGATGCCAATTTTTTAGCTCTGATTTGAAATGAACCAAGATAAGTTACCCTCATGTCTCCTAAGCAGCTATTAGGGTCAAATACCAAAGGGCCATGCACAATGGAGCAGCTAAGTGATGTAGTGGATACAGTGCAGGTGCTAGAGACAGGAAGATATCTTCCTGAGTTCAAAACTGATCTCAGACGCTTCACCCTTTTTGCCTCAGTTTCCTCCTCTGTAAAATGAGCTGGAAAAGGAAATGGCAACCATGCCAGTATTTCTGCCAAGAAAACCCCAAATAGGATCAGGAAGAGTTGGACATGACTGAAATGACTGAACAACAACAACAATGACTGTCCTTGGCATATTGGAGAAAGTGCTGGGATGGGAGCCAGAAGTCCTGGGTTTGTGTCTTTCTTCTGCTACTTACTAGCTATGTGACTTTGGGCAAGTCATATTAGCCCAGTCTCCTCATCTATAAAATGGGGTCAACAGTGCTTACATTCCCTCCCTCAACTGGTTGTAAGGAAATCACTCCCAATCTGTAAAGTATTACCTTCCATGTATTCCTAATGGGTCTGAATATTGGCTACTCAGGATAGCAAGTTTGGGAAAACAGTGTTGTTTTTTTTTCCTCTCTGTTTATTTCTTTGTATATTTTCCCTGTAAAAGTGATCTTTCCTTCCTTTATTTAGGGGAAATATAGTCAATATAAGTAATTTTTATTTTTTTAAACAACAATAAACTGTGATCTGATTTCAGTTACTCAGGGTGTTCCTAGAGAACCAGCTTGAGATGCTATCCATTGCATAGATATCTGAATGTTAATAGGAAACTCTTGAGGACAATAATGGCCTTAAGAGCAGCACTAATGGTCCCTAGTATGCCCAGCTTTACGTGGGGAAAATGAACTCAGAATCTTGGTCTCCAGATGTCCTTACAAATGACTGGCTCGATGAGTTTTTGATGTCTATGCCTTTTCTATCGTGGCCTAGCATTAGCTTAACAGCTTTAAAGTCTTCAAGTTTGTGGGTTGGAAAGGACTTAGAGAAAGCTGTTCCAAGATGGGAATGGTATGATATGAATCTCAAGTCAGTAGATCTGAATCGAACAATAGCCAGTTGATCTCCCTTCCTTTCAGGTCTCTTCCCTCTCCAGTCCATGCTCTCTACTCTACTGTCAACTGATCATCTGAAAACCCAGGTCTTATCATGTCACCTGCACCCCATTCAATAAATTCCAACGACGCCCTATTTTCTCCAGAATCAAACAGAAACTCTTCTTTTTGGCTTTTAATGCCATTCACTACTTATTCTCTACCTATCTTCTCAGTCTTCTTATTCCTGAACTCCCTCCTACCTCCAAAAAACTATGCAATCAAGTGATACTGGTCTTCTTGCTCCTCTTTACACAGAAGACTCCATCTTCCATCTCCAGGCATTTTGACTCATTGTTCTCCACGCCTGGAACACTTTCTCTGTCTCTGTCTCTGTCTCTGTCTCTGTCTCTGTCTCTGTCTCTGTCTCTGTCTCTGTCTTCCTCTCTTTTTTTTTTTCTCTCTCTCTCCCCACCTTGTGTCCCCCTCCTTCTCTCCCCACCCCCCTTTCCCTCCCCCTCTCCATCCCCTTCTCCCTCTCCTTCTCTGACACTTATTATGGGATATTCAATCGATGTCTATCATGTCCCACAATCTGCTGCTGGTCTACACCCCTTTTAGAACTTTCTTCAGCTCCTTTTTGTGTGCTTTGCAGTGTTGCATGACCATTCTTTTTTCCCTTTATTTCCTGTTATTTTTTTCCATGACTCTTATTATCCCCTCTCTGTCCATACCCTCCAAACAAAAAAACCCTCCCTTATAATAAGGCTAGTCAAGCAAAACAAACCCACACGTTGGCCATGCCTAAAAGTGTATGCTTCATTTGGCACCTCCAGTTCTCTGCCAAGCGACAACCCAGAGGCTTTTAAGATGATGAACATTGACTTGCCATTACCTTTAAACAACAATTCTTAAAGAAAGATGAGTTAGTGACCAGTCTGGGGAAATGGAGAATTTCTCACTACTAAGGCTCGTAGGTGTAATTTTCATACCCAAGGCTACTTATCTTTTTGTCAGACCAAGGTAGGTGTTTTTGTCTCATGCCGAATTGAGCTGCTCTATGATAACCTGGCTAATGGACCTTTACCACCTCTACAGAGGTGCTTTGTTAAACACACACACACACACACACACACACACACACACACACACACACAATCACACCTGGAAAGTTGAGTACAGTAGAGGGAACCTCAGAATTTTAGAGCTGGGAGGAACATGGAAAGATAAAACAATTTATTTCATTTTTTTGAAAAAGAAAAAAATCACTTTTATTCTGAACTTGTGAACAAACACCAAATAAGATGAGCATTTCCATTTTGTGAGTGGCTAGGTTGTATAGTGGTTAGAGCACTGGTTTGGAATCAGGAAGATTTTAATTCAAATCTGATCTCTGATATTTCTTAGCTGTGTGACCCTGGGCGAGTCCCCTAACCCCTTTTTGTCTCAGTTGCTTCCTCTGTAAAATGGGAATAATAACAACAACCCCCCTCTAAGAGTTGTTGTGGGGATCAAATGAGATAATATTTATAAAGTGCTTAGCACAGGGCTTGACATAGAATAGAAGCTCAATAAATACTTGTCTCCTTCCTTCCACATGCAAAATAGGACAGAAAAAGAGAATTGTGTACAAAACTGCGTGGTATTATATATTTTTACATATTTATATAGCTTGCTTTTCTCTTAAAATAATAAATTTAACCTGTTGCTTTCAAAGCTGTCCTATTCATCTATTATTTTGACTATCCTTTTCTCTGCTTTAAAAAAAATGCCTCAGTGATCTTTTCTTTCTTTTTTCTACTTTATTCCTAAACCTCATCTCCCTATTCTCTACACATTGAAGAAAAAAATATCAAAGCTCTTTTTAACAAATATACATTGTGAAATAAAACAAACTCTCGTATTAGCCAAGCCTGAAGATGCCTGCCTCTCAAGTCCATCACCTCCCTGTCAAGAGATGGATAGCACACTCCAGCCTTCTTCTGCTGGCTTGGTATCATTACACTGATCAGAGTTCTCAAGTCTTCCAAAGTGCTTTTTTCTTTATAACAGTCATTATTGTATAAATTATTCTTCAGGGTCTGCCCACTTTGTTTTTTTTTTTTTCTTGCTATGTTTCAGTTCATAAAAGCCTTGTCAGAGAACAAAGATTTTAGAGTGGGAGGAGATCTTAGATATTGTCCAAATATTTCAATTTACAGATTAGGAAACAGAGGCTTGTTAGGAAAGCATGATGTGCCTGAGCTCACACAGTGCATTAGTGGCTCTCTATTGTTTTTAGGATAAAATAGAGACCCCTTCATTTGGCCTTTAATAAATGCTCCACAATCATGTTCCAGCCTGACTTCCCACACTTCTTCTACATGGCTGCCCTTCATACAGTCTTTATTCTGGATAAACTAGATTAGTGCTATTTCCTGACTTTTCATTCTGTCTCTGTTCTGTGTGCTTTATGCAGGTTGCTCCTACTGTCAAAAATGCCCTCCTTAAATGTTGTATCACATCCAGTGTGCAATAAGTCCTTAATACATGTTGCTGAATGAATGACAATAGTCTAGCATACAACTCAAGGAGAACCAACTTCACCTCATGACTTTCTAGGCTGACATATTTGCTGCTTTACTCACTGGTGGACATCTATCTAGTCCAGAACTGAAAATGACTTCTCTAATATTGAAACAGTCTTAGAAACTCCAAGGAATATGACATAAGACATTGTAACAGATATGTGTTAAGAAAAAGAAATAAATCAAAGGGATTCCGTAAGGGATGTGTCAACAGTAGATGTCATAATTAGCCTTGTTTAAAGGCATGAGATTTTTAAAGAATGTAGAACAACTTTTTTTATCCTCATTTTATAGATGAGGAAACTGAGATAAATAATGAGATTAATAAATGTCCGAGGCTGGATTCAAACTCAGGTCTTCCTTAGCCCAGGTCCAGGACGCTTACCTATTGCATCACCTAGCTTCCTCTGAGTTGTGGAGATGAGAGTTTAAACCTGGCATCAGACACTTACTGGCAGAGTAGCCCTAGTGACTTGGCTGAGTCAACTCCAAAGTTTTCAGTCTAGCCATTTACAAAACGAAGGCGCTAGACTCCATGATCTGCAAAGCCTTTTGTATCTGGGAGTCTGAAAAGCTAGGATGCTAAGTGGTGCAGTGGTTAGAGTGTTGGGTCTGGAGTCAGGCAGTCTCATCTTTATGAGTTCAAATCTGTCCTCAGGTATTAGCTGTGTGACCCTGTTCAAGTCACTTCACCTTGTTTGCCTCAGTTTCCTCAAGTGTAAAATGAGCTGGAGAAGGACATGGCAAACCATTCTAGTATCTTTGCCAAGAAAACCTCAAATGGAGTCACAAAGAGTCAGATACAACTGAGAAATGATTGAACAACAACATAATTCTAATTGGGTTCTGGTTTTGGCTCTGGCTCTAGTTGTGGGCAAGTTACTTTACCTCTGTGGACCCCAGTTTCCTTGTCTCTTAAAAAGAGGTTATTAGTCTAGAATTTCAATGATTCCCAAAGTGGGTGCTACCGCCCCCTGGTGGGTGCTGCAGTGATCCAGGGAGGTGGTGATGGCCACAGGTGCATTTATCTTTCCGATTAATTGCTATTAAAATAAAAAAAAATTAATTTCCAGGGGGCTAAGTAATATTTTTTCTGGAAAGGGGGTGGTAGGCCAAAAAAGTTTGGGAACCACTGGGCTAGATGATCTTCAGGGTCACCTTCAACTCTAATGTTCTGTAGTTTAGGTTTTGTGTGTGTGTGTGTGTGTGTGTGTGTGTGTGTGTGTATACACACACACACACACACACACACACACAAGTTCATGCATCCCAAGTTAAGATGTACTAGTCTGCTGGGTGACAGAGGAGCTGGCATGTTAGACTTAGACTGAGATAAACCTTACTTTATTTTTAAAAATGAATTAATTTTTTGTTCCATTAAAATACCCAGTTAATTCCCTCCTTCCTCTCCTTATTAGAGAAGGGATCATTTGATCAAAAGATTCTAGGTAATTCATATATGTATATATATACATATATATATAAATCTATATTTTACTTATTTCTATTTATCAGTTCTTTAAAACCTTTCTCACCAATTTATTAATTGCTGATTAATCACTCAACCTTCTCAGCCTTGGTTCCTCATTTGTGAAATGGGGATAATAGTAGCACCTGTCTGCCAGAGTTGTTTTGAGGATAAAAATGAGGTAATATTTGTAAAATTTCCTAAGAAGTACTACAGAAATGCTATTGTTATTATTGTTATTATTATTAAAATGGTGAGAATAATAGGACTTATCTCACAGTATTGTTCAGATAATGAACTAATACATGTAAAGTGCCTTGAATGGCCATATTAAGTGCTTCTGATGTGCCAGGCACTGGACTAAATGTTAGTGGTCCAAAAATCAAACTGGACAGCCTTCCCCTCAAGGAGTTTACAATCCAATGGGGGAAAACCACACATAAGGAAGATATAGAAAGGAAGAGGGTTGGGATTCCACTTGAGTATCTGGGTTTGGAAGTGGACCCAGAGGCTTTTCAAAATACTATATAAATGTTGGAGTTATTTTTTATTTATTATATTTTTATTTATTATATTACATTTATTAAGCACCTGCTATGTTTCAGGCACTGTGCTAAGTACTGGGGACACACACACAAAAAAGCAAAGAACAGTCTCTGTTTTTGAGAAACTCATGAAAACCTAGTGAGGAAGACTCCCAAACATAAAAAGGGTAGAGCTTAAATTTTGTGGTTCTATTGTGATTCAGAAGTCACTGTAGGATCTCATACTTCCTCGGGGGCATTATTGCTAACTTCAGTTAGATTATACTACAAATGAACTTGGAGAACTGGTTCTGTATTGTAACAGAGTGTTTTGTAAGCCTTAAACTGCCAGAGAAAAAATGATTATGAGAAAGTTCAATTAAGCATAAATTAAGTACCTACTGTGTTCATAAAAAGTGCAGGCTAGGTCCTGGTGGTACAAAGGATTTCCATGATGTCCCTGAATTTGAAGATCATATGTATATTAATATACATAAATATATACTATAAATATACATATATATTAATTAATTGCCATATTTTGTTTTTACATTGTCTAGATTTCCCCTGTATCCTTTGGTCCCTTCCTCTTCCCCTGTAGCCATCCCTTATATATGATAATATTTGTTTCTTGTTTATTATTTGAAGAGAAAGAAAAGAAAAAATGTATCAAACTGATTAATACCTTGTAGACAACACCAGAGCTTTTGAATATTCCATCCCCTTGGAACCACATATCTATAAAAAAGCAGAGGCAAGTATCTTCAGGTAAATTCTCATAGCTCTTCCTTGGAGGCTAAGCTTGCTTTTCATACTTTCACAGCCTTGGGATTCAGTAGTTTTATGGTGATTGTTGTTATTGCTCACGCCACCTCAGTTCATTCTGCATTCTAAGCAGGTAACTGCCTATCACTCTTGACCCAACATGGCTGCTATTAAATTTCTTTACATTGTTCATCTCATTTACATTTTTGCTGTCATTGTATATGTCATTTTTCTAAGCTTTGCTTACTTCACTTTACATCAGTTCATAGAAATCTTTCCATGCTGCTCTGTATTCATCATGCTCGTTCTTTTTTATAGCACAGTAATTTTCCATTATGTTCATGAACTAATAATTTAGCTGTTCTCCAATTGATGGGCATCCATTTTATTTCCATTTCTTTAGAGTTTATAGTCTTAAGGAGATTGGGTAAGGGGACAGGGAGATGCCCTGTATATAGATGAGAGCAGTGCAAGACAGAGGAAAAGATGGGGCAGAATTCCATTGAAAAGAAAGTTCAAGAAACTGCTTTCCCATATATTTGTTTCCACCAGGTGGCAAAACTTTATCAATGAGAGCTCTACTGTATTGTTAAATCTCATCAAATAGCAGAATATATTTTCTGTTGGGCAGAGTTTTGGAGTTTGCTACCTTGACCATGACTCCTTTTCATAACATCCCCAATAAATGGGGATCATCCAGACTCTGCTTGAATATCTCCTGTAATGGGGAACTCAACTATTTTATGATATCCCTTTCCAGTTTTGGACAGCTCTTATTATTAGGAAGTTCTATGTATAAGGCAGATAAAGCATTTATCAGGTTCTTTCTCTGTGCCAGACATTGCAATAGGTACAAGGAATATCAAACAGAAATCTACCCAAAACCAGTCTGCCCCCTTTTATACATAAAAGTTTTTCACATATTTAATGCCAAAGATTGTGTCTCCTCTTTATCATGCTGAAAATCATAGTGTGGTAATCTTCTGCTTCTCATAAATGGGTAGAGCCAGAAAAAATCAGAAGAATAGGGTACATGACATGTAAATACTGGAAGTAAAAAAAAAAACTCTAGGGTTTTCCTGGAGATATGGGTAGTAGAAAGAAGACCAATACACTTGAACCCAGATATTCTAACTCATAGTCCCAGTTCCGTTGCTTATTGAGTGTACTGGGGCATGTTACTTTGTTCCTCTGATTTTCAGTTTTTTCAACTCTAAAATGGGGATACTTGCACTTACACTAATTCACAGAGTGTGTTATAAGGATAGTATTTCTAAAAATTAAAGTTAAAATTAATAGAATTATGAGATGCCCTTAGTGTAGAATTATGGAATACCAAAGTCAAAAGAATCTTAGAGAATATCTTATCCAACCTCTCCATTTAACAAATAAGGAAATATATCAGAAGAAATGATGTGACTTGCCCCCAAACCTCTGGGCATTTTAAAAACAACAACTATTTTTGTTACTTTGGGGTAAGTCTTAGAGGAAAAAAATGTCAGGAGTGGGTAGCCCCCACACCCCTAAGGAGTATCCTGGAGAAAAACAAGGCTGCCTGCGGTGGGGAGGATGCACAGAGGGAACCTACTGCAGATACAGGAGGAAGAGAGTGCCATCATTTGTGGGACTTAAAATGAACACCACAGGAAGAGAAGTGAACATGATGGGATTGACTCCATACACATGCAAGAGAAATGGGCATGAGCAATAGTGTTACTTTGGTTCCTCCTTCTTCTCATTGACCTTTTCCCTTTTTTCTGCTTCTGCTGAATGATCTATGAGTCCTTCTTTGGCAACAGCAGAGAGCCCATTGCTCTGGTTTTTTCCCTTGCCATAGTTTCTTTGCTTTTTCATGTTCTTGTGGGCAAATTCACACTGGTTACTTTGGGTCATGGAAACAGTTGTAGCTCTCCATCCATAGGTTTTTCTTTTTAAAATAGAGTATAAAGGAAGAAATAATTTCCCTAGGAAATGGGACCATTTCTTCCTATAGGTTACTGCCATACAACCTTGGCAGAACCAGATGTAGAGCAGAAGGAAAGATGGAAAAGAATTGAATTTGTTTGGAGCTTGGGGGATGGAACTAGGAACAATCAGTAGATTTCAAGACAGAGGCATATTTAGGTTTGATATGAGGAGAAGAATGTAGCATGGTGCAGTAGAAAGATGACTGGCTCTGGAGTCAGAGGACTTGTGTTTGAATGCTACCTTTTACATTTAATACCAATATGACCATAGGCAAGATACTTATCATCTCTGGGATTCAACATCTTTATATGTAAAATGATAGATTGGACTAGCTGGCCTCTGAGGTCTTTTCTAGCTCTCAATCTATGATCTTATGAATTTTTTAATAATCAGAACTTTCCAACAGTGAAGTGGACAGCCTTGGGAGATAGCAGTTTCCTATTTTTATTAAAGGCAATAATAATAATATTTGCATTTATATATAGTTCCTTAGGGTTCAGAAAATACTATATAGGTTATCTCACTTGACCTTCTTCTCAACAACCTTGTGAGATAGGTGCTATCATTACCCCCCTTTTAACAGATGAGAAGACTGAGGCAGAGAGAGAGAAGTGATATGCCTAGAGAAACATAACTAATAGATGCCTGAGGTAGGATTTGAACACTCAAGTCCTTCTAAAGTTAAGCCTGGACCACTTAGTTACCTTAAAGATCTTCCAAGAACAATGGGATGATCATTTGTAGATGTTGGTTGTATACAGATTACCTAGAGCACCTCTGTGTGTCTTTCCAACTCTGAGGTTCTGTGATTCTGATTCTGTAGAGAAAGGAAGGATATGAGATTAGCCAT
The DNA here is from genome assembly GCF_016433145.1 of Gracilinanus agilis. Taxonomy (NCBI): domain Eukaryota; kingdom Metazoa; phylum Chordata; class Mammalia; order Didelphimorphia; family Didelphidae; genus Gracilinanus; species Gracilinanus agilis. Next base: position 693,793,810 of record NC_058130.1, on the reverse strand, counting down.
CAGGACTGTGTATGTGGGAGAAAACAGAAGTCCTTCCACAGCCATAAATTAAAATTGTAATTTCATCTTGGAACTCTGCTGACATTAACCAAATGTTCTAGCTTTGATCTGGTTTTAACACTGAGTTCCCATCATGAGATGATACCCACATTATAGGAGTGGGCAATGGTTATGGCCTGTGGGTTGCATGCCCTGCCAACTTTTCAGAGTTGAATTCTGGTGATTCAAGACATATAATAGAAGGAAATAAAGGAGCCACCTTTAAAATTTAGTAGGGCTAAATAAGGGCAACAAAATAAATCCAGTATGATAGGCTATCAAAACGCATATTTGTATTAACAGACACCCCTTTTTGCTTTGTACTCTCAATCAATCCACAAGCATTTGGCAAGCATCTTCTATATTCTAGGTATCATGCTAGGTATTGGAGATCACAGGATTATAGATCAGACTCTTTCAGGGCCCTCCAAAGGCTATCTGGTACAATATTCTTATTTTACAGACAAGGAAACACAAGGAAGCCACACAGCATCATTTTCCTTTTGAGCCATTTTTCAGTTAGGTACAACTTGTTGTGACTCCACATGGTGTTTTCTTGGCAAAGATACTAGAGGAGTTTGCCATTCTTTCTCCAGCTCATTTTACAAATGAGGAAACTGAGGCAAATGGAGTTAAGTGACTTCTTTAGGGTCATATAACTAGTAAGTGTCTGAGGCTGGATTTGAAATCAGGAAGATGAGTTTTCCTGATTCCAGTCCTGGTATTCTATTCACTGTGCCACCCAGCAGCCCATAGAAAAGCATCAGAGGGGGCATTTAAAATTAGATCCTCTAAAACTAGAACCAGTGCTCTTTCCATTGTGACATGCTGAGGATCCAAAGGCAAAAAAAAGAAAATCTTTGCCTTCGAGAAGGATACACTGTATAGTTTTGTTTATACCTGTGCCTTATCTGTCCTACTGGATTTCATGCTTCTTGTGTAGAGGATCTATATTTACTAAGCACCTACTGTGCACTATGTCAGGCTCTAGGGGAATTATAAGAAATCTTAGAAAACTAGGACTGGAAGGGACTTGAAGAGTTGGGTTAGACGAACCTTAATTCTACATTCAAGAAGACAAAGGATAATGGGTGAGAGAGAGATGGGGAATGAGGTGGCTGCCAGTTTTTCTCACAAGGTAAGAGACAACAAAGCAAGAGGAAAGAAGTAGCTCGAAACTGGGTTTTTACATAAGACTTTCTCATAGACTATAGCTTTTAGTAACTACTATTTACATTAGGACTTTGGCAAGAATTGTCTAATTCTGGAACAAAAGCTGCTGAACAAGCAAGTAAGTAGAATCACATTGTGAGAAAAAGCAGGGAAAGTCTCAGAGAGAAGTAGGGGAGTCTAGTTTAGGAGTCCACAACCAATGAGGTGTCCTGGTGCATGACAGGACCTGGCAAACAGGTACAGCCAGCAGCCATTCCGATGTGATGGTTAACCATCAGGACTTGCACAACGATGGTGAGAGAAACTTAGAGCTCAATTGCAGCGAGTACGGAAGATGAGAGGAATTTTCCAGGTTGCTGCAGAGTGTGTGCTGTCTATGTTTCTGCCAGTGGCAAGTAACAGCTACATTAATACAATGCAGGTTGGTCTCCCTCGCTAGAATAGGTGAAAGGACTCAGAAGTACTCTTTACAAGTCATGAGGAAGAATGAAATGTTCTAAGAATCAATTGAAGCATTTTAAAAAAATGTTCTTTTAAAGAGAAAACAAAGAAAAAGGAATCTGAAGAGGTGGACTGGAAAATACCATTGTCACTATTATTTAGCCCCAGTGAATTTTGAAGGGGGGTTCTGATTCTTTCTATTATGTGTCTTGAGTCACCAGGACTCACTTCTATGACCAGAGGTTAGAAGGTGGAAGAATTTGACATCATATTCCTTAAAATGACGAATAGGATTCAAGAGGCAATCATTGGGGAGATGCCATTTATTACTGGTCAGAAGAAGAAATGAGTCCTGGTGACTGGTGACTCCTTGCCGAGGGTTATGAAAGTGTTCATATGTCAATATGACTTATAATGATGATGAATGAATGCCATCTTTCTTCGGAGACCCACTCAAGCCTTGATTGAATCCTTGGTACCTAGGAAACACTCAATGCTACTCATCTCTTGACAGAAAAATGGAAGACTTAGGAAGGAAAATGAGGCATACATTTTCAGATGCAGCCACTATGAGAATTTGTTTTCCTTAATTGTGCATACTTGTTACAAGAGAGTTTCTTTTCTCTTTTGCCAGTGGGGGACAGGGAAGAAAGTTGAAGAGGAGATTGAGATAGGTTAGCAACTAAAAAAGAGGTAATAGCATTTTTTTTTGAAAATAGAAGGATGAGAAGAAAAGGAAGGCCAGAAAAGCACAGACAAGCAGGATGACTTTGAAAGCTATGGGTTGAATTTATTATATACTTTAAAAAAGCAAGCTGTACATAATAGAGCTCTGTAGTTGCATGTACAATATTCCTTTTCTTTTTTCTTATGTATAAGGAAATGGTCATTTTATTTGATGTTTGTTAAGTTCAGAATTTTTTAAAAATAGTAAATGCTTAGTAAATGTATTTTTAATTTCAAGACTGTCTTTGCCTCAAGGAAGTTACATTTGTATTTTCCACAGTGCCAATACCTTTTATTTCACTTTTCCTCCCAGATTTAGCCTTTATTTTCCCCTTCATTTCACTACACTCATTTTTTAAACAGTATATGATAATATTTTACACATTACTTTCAAATTTGTCCTGCTTGTCTTTGCTTTCTGCTGAATTTCCTTTCTCTTCTGTACATTTAAAAAAGTGTTATAGTAGCCTTTTCTTTTAGCATCTCTATTTCTAACCTCCTTCTTCCCCTGACATTTTCCCTATTTGATTAACTGAAAAGAAAACAAAAACCTCATAACAAATAAGCATAGTCAAGCAAAATGAATACACACAATGGGCAGGTACAAAATTGTGTCTCTACCTAGTGTCTATCATTTCTGTCAGGAGGTGGGTAACATGCTTCATCATAGGTCTTCTGGAGATATACATGGTTTTTCATTGCTTTGATCAGAAATCATGGAACCTTAAAACTTGTTTTTCCCTTACAAAATGTGTTGTCCTGATTCTGCTCACTTCACTCTTCATCAATTCATACTATCCAAGATTCTTTGAACTTGTCTTTTTCATCTTTTATTATGGCCTAATAGTATTCAATCACATTCATATGCCACAATTTGTTCAGTCATTCCCCGGTTGTCTAAAAGGCAATATAAGGTACCATCTTACCCTAGTTCTTTTCTTTTCCTTTCCTTTTCCTCTTTTAATCCCCTCTTCAGAACCAGGAAGATTGTTCTGTTTTGTGACTATTCTTTGATCAGTACGATTCTTCCTTCTAATTGCTCCACTGTCCTTTCTTGTTACTTTATTGGGTTTAATATGTTTCTACACCAAACCATGTGTTCAACCCTCTGGCCATTTCAGATAAGAGGGAATTTAATCTGATGCCTACCCCTAACCCTTATTCAATGTTTGCATACTCATCTTCTTGACTCAATTATGAGAAATAGTTTTACCTCCTTTTTGTTCTCATGTGCTCATTAGTGTAATTTTACAATTTTATTTCCCCCCTCTTAAATCCTTAGAATAGAATCAATCAACTCCCAAGAACCTATTTTTTTTTCTTATTTATTTTCCTTAATTCCAAAATATTAAAGTCCTAAAAGGATACCGTTCTTCTTTTCCTCTTAGAATGTTAGTGTGACATCATCATGTAGCCCCTTCCGGTCCCTCTAATCAATTTGATTTTTCCCTCAAAACATTATTACAGGACTCATAGGTTTGTATTTCAGAGTTCATGTTCAGCTTTAGTGCTTTTCATCAGGAATGCTTAAAAGTCCTTTATTCCATTAAAAAGAAATTTTTCTTCTTTTAGGATTATATTCAGTCTTGCTGAATAACTTATTCTTGATCGTAAACTTCTCTTTGCCTTTTGGAATATTGTATTCCAAGATCTCCTCTGCTTTTAGCTAGCAGCTTCTAAATATATGTGAACCTAACTCTAGTTCCTCAGGACTTGAACAGCTTCTTTCTAGATATTCTTAGTATCACTTCCTTGATGTGGGAGCCCTGAATTTTGTCTACGACATTCCTGGGACACTATCCTTTTTTGGAGGGGGGGGCGGTCCATTCCAGGAGTTGATTAGTAGATTGATACATTCAATTTTTGCTTTGCCCTTTGTTTTTTTAAACACAAACATATATGTATATCCCAACAATGATACAATATGTATTTTTTTATGATTTAAAATTTTAATTTATTATCTCTTGAAATGTATTCAGTTTGTTTTTTAAAATAATGTAGCTTTGAGGAAGTCCAATGATTTTTAAATTATCCCTCCTTGACCTATTTTCTATGCCAGTTTTTAAAAATGCCATTTTCCCTATTTTTTCATTACTTTGTTTTTGTTCTAATATTTCTCACCATCTCATTGTCACAAATTTTTCTTTGGTCTATTCTAGTTTCCAGAGATTCCATTTCTTGGGTAAGATCCAACACTTTGTCTCCTAAGCTTCTTATTCTCCTTCCAATTCTTTCCAAAGGACTTCATTTCTTTTAGGTATTTTGATGGTCCTTAGGGAAAATCAATTTTTTCTTTGATTTCTGTTTGCAGTTGTTATGGATTTAGATTTGTAATAATTTTTATACTAGTTAAAATTTTCTTTGATTAACTCATCTCCACCTAGTTCTTGAAATGGGGCTTAGTGTCAGGGTTAGAATCTGACCCCTTGTTGCATTTTCAAGTGTGGTGATCACCTTTTGGGCTTGCAATGGGTCTCCTGGATTCTTGTTCTGACTTCTGCTTCCTGGAGTTCAATTCCTCTGGATCTTTGAGATTTTGATTGTTGATTTTTGGGACCTTTTATGCGGGTCTCAGGACAGATCATTAGGGACTTCAGAGACCCTAAGCTTAGACTGTATTCTGACTGCTGTAGCATCATGGTCTGGGTCACCCTGGGGTTTCCAAGATTGTACCTTGAGGCTTTCTCACACAAGCATTGCACTTCCGCTGCCTTCCAACACAGAAGATTTTACAGGTTTCAGGTGCTCCTGAACACCACTGGGGTGATACTGGAATGTATTCAGGCTTTGGGGGAGAGGCTAGGGGTTGTGGCTTATCTATTGCCTATGGATTGTTGCTATAGCCTGCCAATCAGTTGTTCACCTCTCAACTCTTTTCTCTCTCCATTCCAACTTCTTCTACACAACTGTCTGAAAATGTTTTTTTTCCTAAATCCTCAATCTAAATCTTTTCCTAAAAATTTCACTTCTTCATTAAGCTCTTCATTACCTACAGGATCAAATATAAAACTTTTGTTTGGCATTTAAAGCTGTTCACAACCTGGCCACTTCCTGACTTTCAAAGTTTCTTATACTTGACTCTCTTCTTCACGCTTTTTTCCCCTTCTTCTACATACTCTTAAGATCCAACTACACTGGCCTCCTTGTTTTTTCTCATATATAATCCTCCATCTTTTGTCTCTGTGACTTTGTCCTGACCCTGCCTCCTCCTATCCATCTCTTAGCTTCCCTATCTTCCTTCAAAACTGACCTCAAATCCTTCCCTATATAGGTCTTTTCCAGCCTCCCTGCAACCCATCTGATACTGCCTTCCTCCGAGAGATTACCTTCCATTTATTTTGTATAAATCTTGTATGTATCAGTTATTTAATTATTATCTCCCTATTAGAATGTGAATTCCTTGAGGGTAAGGATTGCTTTTGCTTATGTTTGTATCCCCTGGACTTGGTACTGCTCCTGGCACATAGTAAGTGCTTAATAAATATTTGCTGACTGACTCAAATATGCATATATATGCACAATAATAGTGCTTTCAGATTTGCAAAATGCTTTACAAATATGATTTCACGGAGAATTATCTGGAAAGTTCTGAATCCTTCATAAAGGAAGGCTTTGGGAGGAGTTTTTGCTCCTTCTGATTGAGGAGAGGAGCAACCAAGGAAGCAGAGAAACTATTGAGTATCAAATTCTGAGTTAATCTGCATGTTGATGAGATTTCTGGTGATCAGCTTACTCTAGGGGAGACATAATATTCTGTGGAATTGAAACCAAGAAAAGCCATGATGAAAAATGGAGCGTAGGAGATAGGAAATTACATAGGAAAAAAAAAATAAAACACCATGCTAAGCACTTTACAATTGTTATTGTATTTGATGCTTACGACAATCCTGGGAAGTTGGTACTCTTATTATTCCTGTTTTTTACAGGTGAGGAACCTGAGGTAAATAGGGGTTAAATGCTTTGCTCAGGGTCACACAGCTAGTAGGTATCTGAGTCTGGATTTGAACCTAGGAAAATGGATTTTTCTGACTCCCAGTCCAGCATTTTATCCACTCTGCCATATAGTCATGAATGAAGAAAATTAGTAATTCCCAGGAGGCAATATTCAAGAAGAGATGGAGTAACAAATCAGGTATTTGTATGTAGACATCACACTATCAGAGTTATGCTTGATGGAAGTGGATGAGTACTATATACTGGGAGGGAGATCAGAATGGTATCTTTTCCTCTATCTGTCCCCTTGTCTTGAGATGCCTAGAGGGATTAGTGTGGGAACCATAGAAGAAAAAATAGAGGGTATTTGTTTAGGTTTTACTCAACTCAGAGTACATAGGTAAAAGGAAGGGTAAAATAACATACATACCTTTTAGGCTAAATAACTGAGGTCTTCAGGATGGGAAAGATGGTAGGAATTTGGGGACATTCACTCTAAACAGTGATGAAGACAACGTATATGGTTGAAGCTATGGGAGACACAGTACTCGGAAAGTTCCAGTTTGTAATCTCTATTCAGATGCCTCTGTCTCCCATTTCTAAAACTTTCCCTGAACTCTCTTCTCATATTTCTAGGTGGCAGTAGTGGATGTTCCAACTGGATAAGCCTGAGCATTGAAAACTCAAATTATCTTTAACTGAGCTCATTGCTTTTCCTCATGGACTGTCCTATCTCTCAACTTCCTATTGCTGTAGATTGCTTTGTCATCTTCCCAGGCACACTGGAGTCACCTTTGACTATTAACTCTCAGTCACTCATACATCTAATAAGTTGTCAAATCTTGTCAATTCTATCTCTGCAATGTCTCTCAAGTATGTCCCTTCTACCGTGACAGGCATTTGTAACCTTTCTTTTGGTCATGGTCCCTCTTGGCAGTATGGTGTAAACTTTTCAGAATAGTTTTAAAAATGAATAAAATAAAACATGTAGGATGAATAATGAAGCCAATGAAATTGATTAAATTAAAATAGTCATTCAAATATTAAAAAATAAAACAAGTCCATAGATTTCCAAGTTAAGAGCCTCTACCCTGGGAGTAATCACTTGAGCAGAATCTTGAAAAGGAAATTATTGTAAGAAGAGATGAGGGAGGAGTACATTCAAGGCATGGGGAATAGCTGGGTTTGTGAACGAGAAGGTGAGAATTCATTGTCAATTAGGGGAACAGAAAGCAGACAATTTGACTGAAAGGTGGGATGTGTGGTGACTTTCCCCTAACTCATAGGTTAACCTTTCTTGCATAATGGATCTGTTTGACAGTCTGGTGAACACTATACATCATTTACCACACTAATTCTTTGTTTATAAAATAAGACGCATAGGATTACAAAGAAAATCAATTATACTGAAATAGTTATCAAAATATTTTTTAAAAAGATAAATTTAGAGGCCTCAGATTATCAACCTCTGTTCTACACTCACATGATCACCACCATAGTTTAGAATTTCACCTCTTCTCACCTGGACTGTTGCTTTAGCATCTTTTGGGAATTATATAATCATCCTAGGTTATCTTTTCCTTCCAATCTATCCTCGATACTGCAGCTTGAATCATTTTTCCAGTGTGCCCCTCTGATCATTTCTACTGCCCCACCAGTGTTTCTTTCTCCACAGTTTTATGGCATTAATTTTGGTGAATACTTTTCTACAACATGGAAACAACCAATTTCTGCTAACTTTCTATGTGAACCCTTGGTAAATATTAAGAAAATTTTGTAGACCCAACCTTCCTGTTTAAGATTCTATGAACATACTCAGAAAAACCGCCTTTGAGGTAATTTAGTTCAATTTCTTTATTTGACAAATGTGGAATCTGCCACCCAAAGAAACTTATTTATTTAAGAAATATTTAATAAACCTCTAATGTATGCACAGTATTATGCTAAGTGGAGAGAGAGAGAGAGAGGGAGAGAGAGAGAAGTTGAGATAAGAAAAAGGCCTTGCTGTCCTGTAGTTTAAATCACTTGCCCAAGGTTCTTTCCAGCTGTTCCTTTGATGCATTATTTGATGGGTCGGTGATTTTTGCTCTAAAAAAAACATTCTAAGATAAAAATAGAGCCTTCCAGTTATTTTCTTGGAGAATTTGGAAGCAGAATCATAACAAAAAAATTTCCAAAGAAAAAACTAACACAGGGTGAGTGATCTCAGGGAATTCTCTCTGGGTGAAATCAACAAGGGAATTTCAGAATCTCAGTATGATATAGTGAATAATGGCCCCTCGACCAGAGACTTGCTAGCAATTTATTGATCTACTTTCTTGGCTTCTTATTTTCCAAGCACAGTTTCCAGACAGACACTTTCCCCTTCAATCTGTAAGAAATACAACCCACCCACAGCCTGACTTTTGTCATCTGGAGAGTTTCTACCTAGGATTAGCACTGACCTCTTTCAAGGAGCAGAGATTACACTCTCTTATCTTTCTTATTTCTCTTTTAATGGACAAATCTAGTAGAATAACTGTGACAGCTTTTTCTCTGTTTTGTTGAGCTAGAGATGTTTTTCTTAATTTCTTTTCCTGCTTCCCTCTCTTATCCTATCAAAAAATGCTATAGGACTTTGCCATAGTATGCTCTATTTTTCTTCTTGTTTTATTTTTTCAACTAACCTGCACCCTTCCCCCTTAATGGCTTATGAAGAATCCTTCTACATTTCTTGCTTTTCTTTTGGGAATGACATAAGCATCTTAAAAAAAAAAAAAGCAGTGTCTGGCAGCATGCCATTGGGGTATTATGCAATGTTAGAATCATAGTTTGTCAGAACTGGAAGGGTCTTTAGAAGATAGAACATATAGCTAGAAGAGATCTTGGGACATAGAACATGATTTTTAGAGCTGGAAGGAGTCTTAGAACATAGAATTTTAGGACTTGGAAAGGACTCTGAAACATTTTGGGGTTTGGACTAGGTTGTCACTAAGACTACTTTCAGCTTTGTAAAATTCACTCATTTTACAAAGCAGGAAACTGAGGCTCAATGAAGTGATTAGTTCATGGTCACATAATGACTCTAAAACAGCGTCTAGAACTCTGGCTTCCCAATGCCAGGTCAATGTTCTTTCAAAGATGTCAGATGATTACTTCTGAAATTGATGAGAATTTTATCTGTGCAATCTTTCCATAATTGCTTACATCTGTGAAGTGATTAGAATAAACAGTGAAAGACTAATCTGTATATAGAAGTACATGTTTTCTTAGAATCATAGAAACTTGTGGTTTGAAGGGACCTTGGTGGTCAGATTTATAGAAAGATTACCTTTCCAGCATCATGCCCAACAAGTGGTTGATATCTTGCACTTGATCACCATCAGGTGGGGCTTGCTACCTTTCAAGATAATTCATTCTGTGGTAGTGTACTATTAATTTTTAGGAAGAACTTCCAGGTATAACCAGAGTGTTGCTATCTCTTAGGGTTGTTATATAAGGTGAAAGACTTCTCCCAATGGGATGGCTCTTCCCCTCTTTCCCAACTTCTCCTAAATAAAGCTTACCTATTGTGTGTGTGTGTGTGTGTGTGTGTGTGTGTGTGTGTGTGTGTGTGTGTGACATTCNTTGTGTGTGTGTGTGTGTGTGTGTGTGTGTGTGTGTGTGTGTGTGTGTGTGTGTGACATTCCTTAGCTCTGTAGTTCTACTCTGTCACTCTCTTAAGTAGTTCAAAAGTTTCCATCTACTTCTGATAGAAGACAATTCTGGGGGTGATTGGGAGGAGATAAAATTGTCTAGTTACTTCCTTTTGAGAAAAAAAAAAACAAACAAAAACCATCTTTGGCTAAGCCTCCTTCACTACTTAAACCTGTTTGCTTACAAACTCTTAGCCTAGGATTAATGGTTGTTCCAGAATCATGTGATTTAGTATTTTGCTTGAGGAGCTTAAAATAGTTATTAATAAATAAACAGTAAAAGGTTCTCTATCATATGCCTGGAGCTTTCAGCCAGGAGAACTCCTTACACCTTTTGGTGTAGGATATGAACCTTGATCCTTTTGCTATCTCTATATAATAATACCAAACATTATTCCTTTGTGCTTCTGCCACCCAGACAGCTTTTGGAATTGTAGATTTCCTTATCTGCAATTAGGATCACTCTTTTGTATCAAATGGGCCAACTTTGCTACTAATTAAAATAGCAAATAAATAATTTTGGAGAACAGAAAGTTCTGAATTTAAATGTCTATCCTTTCAGTTGGAAAGAGAAGGAAAATGTATGAATTCTTTTTAGAGTGAAGGTCAGCATTAACCAGATATGTCTTTAGCTCTAACCTCCTGGGTGAAGGTAGTCTATGGAGACTAAGCATGCTCAACACTAGTTAGATTGTTTCTCTAGCTTCTATCCTCCTCCTTTCTCTCAATTACATGACTCCATTTACTTTTGTGCGCAGTGCCTCTAGCATTATGGAATAAAAATCTATAAACTGAGCTCTACTATGTCTCTTGTAATCCTTTCCCTTCAAATATCTGGGATTACATCTCCCAGAAACTCATCTCCAAAAGCCTGCTAGATTCCTCCCCAGGGTTTGTAATTTTGTGGTCCCTTGCAAAATCAGCTGTAGTGTACTTGACATCTGGAATTTTACAAAACTGCATCAGCATAAATATCAGAACTTAGAACAAGGATAACTACCCTAACTAAGCCTTTGGTACCTCAAGGTGCTATTCATAGCAAATGTACATCGACAATACATGTAATAGACATACATAGGACAGTGTAAAGCATTGCTTGACAGATTGATTCAGTGATTACAAATCTAAATTGCATTTAGCACATAATATGTGCTTGTGTTATAGAAGTAGCTAGCCATATACAGTATATCATATCCATAGAACAAATCAGATTTGCATAATGACAAGTAGAAGTAAAGCAATAATAACATCAGTAAACTTACAAAATAACAAAATACACAAAATCAGAAATATTTGTGCAAACAAATACCACCACACATTTTCTCACTTTCCTCTGATATTCTTCCCATTTCTTCTTCTCTGAGACAAAAAACTACATTGTCGGTTCAAGACTTCATCCCCTAGAAATCTTCTCAGTTCAGGAACTTTTCCCCAAAGTTACTCTGGTATTGAACTGCCTACTGAGCTATTTGAAGGGCCAACCTTAATCAATCAATCAGGAAGAAGCATTTTAAAAATGCCTGCTCTGTGCTACATATTGTCTAAGCATTAGAGTGTCCAAATGAAATGGATCTTTCCCTCAAGAGCCTTTAATCAAGTAAGTAAAGTTTCTTTTCTGCCTTGTCTAGGTCCCCTCTCTCCTTTTAGTGCCTGTCATTCCCAGATGACCAGAGTTCTCATGGTACCCTACCCCCATTCCCCCCATCCCTGTACTAAACACCAATCTTTCTGCACAGTTCTAATATTATCATATTCCTTAACCCTTTCTACTCTAGAACCCCTGGTTAATCCTCTCTAGACCATTTCTAGGTGACTAGGACTGACCTTATAGACCATTTAGCTCAATTCTACCATCAAGAGCTCTTCCAGGTATTCTTTCCAGATATTTATTTTCTTCCTCATTCAAACTTCTTGTTTGAGTCAAGTATTGAACTTAGGTCTTTTTAAATCCAAGTCTGACAGGCTGTCCACTATGCCACCTAGCTAAATTTCATAAGACTTACATGAAAACACTGGTGTATCCTATATCAGACTATTTACCACGTTGGGGAAGATTAGGAGGGAAAGAGGGAAAGAATCTGAATTGCAAAATGTCAGAAAACAGTTGTCAAAACTTGTTTCTACATATAAATGAAAAAAAATTTAATAAAATAATTTCTCAAGATTTAGATCTAAAAGTAGCAACATTAAAACTTATCTACTTATTTTATATGTGAGTAAAATGAGAACTGGAAAAAAATAAATCACTTACCTGATTCCTTGGACTTAACCTCCATTGGCTGGTATTATAACAGAGGTGATGCAAACTCTGGTGGGATTTATTTTATATGTGCTAAGGAATGTATCTCCTTGTTCTTTCAGTTAAATTCACTTTTATGAAGCTCCTACTATGTGCAGAGCACAGTTTGAGATGTGTAGGGTGTGTAAATGTGTAGGCAGGGTATGTAGAAGGAAGACACAACATTTGTATCTGACACAATCTCTGTCATCAAGGTATTTACAGTCTGCTATGTGACTTGTTTACAGAATAATCATAACATAAAACAGTGTGAACAAACATAAATGTGGTACAAAATGCTGTGAGATCATGGGTAGGGGCCTTGACTCATGGATAGAATTGAGAGATCATTTGGCAGAATTGGGGCAGCTAGGTGGCACAGTGGATAGAGTGCCAGGTCTGAAGTCAGGAAGACTCACCCTCCTGAGGTGGAATCCAGCCTCAGACACTTGCTAGCTGTGTGACCCCAGGCAAGTCACTTAACCCTGTTTGCCTCATTTTCTTCATCTGTGAAATGAATGGAGAAGGAAATGGCACACCATTCTGGAATCTTCGCCAAGAAAACCCCAAATGGGATCACTAAGAGTCAGACGTGGTTGAAAAATGACTGAACAGCAACACAAATTAGAGAGCATGGGTATTGTAAGTTTAGGAAATGCTTTGAGTGAGGCATAGAGAATGTGCTGGGAACATTTTAGGAACACAAAAAAAAAATAAGACAATGTTTTCCTCTATGGAGTTTATGATATGATTGGGAAGAAAAGATATTTACACATGAAATAAAGCATAAATTACCAATATAAGAGAGATATCACAAGAGACTAAGCTTCAAAGAAGAAGAAACTACTTTAGATTGTAGTGATTCATGGAAGGAATTTTGGTAGAGATAGAACCTGAGCTGCACCATGAAGGGTGGGTCATCATGTAGAGTCTTTATTCTCAGTCCTTTTTGTATCAGTCCCCTCATTTCCACTCCTAACTCCTTTCTCTGCCTTCAGTCTCTCCCCATTCCAATACATCCTTCGTGCAGCTGCCAAAATAATCTTCCTAATGCACAGGTCTGATCACGTCATTTCCCTATTCAAAAATCTAATTGCTCATCAGATCAAAAAGGTGGAAGAGAGGTGCACTCTAGGCTCCATTAGTCTGGTTGTATTCTTCTCTAGTCAGACTCCATCTGGAATTTGGAATTCTATACTCGGATCTAGGTACCATATTTTAGGAAGCTTTAGCCTGTGTAAAGGAGGGTATCTGGGATGAAAGGGTGACTGATGGCCATGCTCTATAATGATCATTGGAAGGAATTGGAATATTGACCCTGGAAAAGAGGAGACTGGCTTGTGGCAGAGGGTCTACTTGAAAGCAGAACTAGGAGCTTTGGGTGGAAACTGTAGAGAAGCTTTTAGTTAGAACTTCCTAAGAATTTGGTTAGTTTGGGAGGGAAGGAGTTTCTTTTAGTGAGGCACTTTGAAGAGGAAGGTGGATGACTACTTACCAGGTACATTATAGAAAGGATTCTTATTCAGGTAGGAGCCTCCAGGTGATCTAGTCCAGTTCTGAGATTTGATAATGCTTAGTGACAAAAGAGAAACTTTTCAACCCGGTATTCTAGGTATCGTCAATCAGGCTCCAACTTATTTTATTTTCCAGCTTTATTTTATACTACTTCTTGTCACATTTGTCTTTGCTTCTACCTGTCCAGACACCCAATCTTGTCTTGTCCTGTCTAATCCTCATGCTTTTGTAACATTCAATTTCCATGCCTAGGACTAACTGCCCCCATGGCTCTGCTTATTGATGTCTCCTTTAAGTATGATCTCTTCCTGGAAGCCTCCTGATCTTTCCACGTAAAAGTGGTCCATCTTTCCACAGTCAGTCAACAAGAATGGATTAAGTGCCTGCTATGCAAAAGGAACAATGCTAAGAACTGGGAATATGAAGATAGGCAAACAACACCAAATTCCCTGTTTCTCAAGGATCTCAGAGTTTAACAAGGGGAGACAAAATATACACACAATACATTATAAAAATAGATACAATCCATATAGAGATATAGATTAACATCTAGATATGTAGGCTTCTTGTAAAAGGTGGGATTTTAGCTGAGACTTGAAGGAAGCCAGGAAAACCAAGAGGAAAGAGATGAGGGTATTGCAGGTATGGAAGACAAGCCAGTGAAGATGCTCAGAGTCCAGACGTAGAGTATCATGTGAAAGGAAAGGTAATGAGACCAGTGTCATTTGATCTCAGATTATGTATTTTGGGGGAATAAAGCGTAAGAAGATTGGACAGATAGGAGGGGCCAGGTTATGAAGGGCTGTGAAAGTCAAGCAAAGGATTTTATATTGATCCTGGAGGAAATAGGGAGTCATAGGAGTTTATTGAATAAGGGGATGATATGGTCAAATAGGTAAGAAAAAAAGGAAAGGAGAGCCATGAAAATCTTGAGAGAAGAAAGCATCAAGGAGAAGAAAGGGTGTGCTTAGTAAGGTTCTTCTGTTATGCTTATCTGCATATGCCTTTCCCCAACAATGGAGTAAAATTTCCTTAAGGGTAAGACAATGTCATTTTTCATCTTTGTATTTTTCCTTAGTTCTTAGTTAATATCAAATCAATGTTTATTAAATTGGATTGTTTGGGGGAAGGTAGAATGGTGGTAGATGGGGAAAGACCTGGAGAAAAATATAATCCTCTGCCTCAGCCATAGAGAAAACAGGAGCCATGGAAATGTATAACCGAATTAATTTTCCTAAAAATTCCTAGACTGTGGTCATCCGTCTTGACCTGTCTCAGAAAATGGCAAACTCACACACTTGGTTGGCTGGATGGATCTGGGAAGATTGTCACAGCCAGTGGTGCTAAACTCAAATGGAAATAAGAACCACTAAATTGTACACAAGGATTCCTGCAGACTACACTTTGACTTTAAGAGATAACCATATATTAAAATCATCTATGTTCTACTGTATTTTTATTTAATTTTTAAATACTTCCTATTTAGTCTGGTTCAGGCTGTACTCAGGAGCATTTTAGGCCACAGCATGATTGACATCTCAGTTCATAGCTATATTTTGACCATTGTGGTATAGAAATCAGAGTACATAGAACACTAGGAGTCTGGAGACCTAGACTTGAGTTCTAGTGCTGTCTCTACCACTCACTTTCTATGCTACCTTGGGTACCCTGCTGCCTTTATCCGGGACTCAGTCTTGGCATCTGTAAAATGAGCACTTCAGACTAGATCATCCTTAAAGACCTATCCAGCTCTAACAGCCTATATTCTGTGTGGCAACATTTTATACTATACAGCCCCTCCAGTTCTGGTATTCTGTTGATGCCTTGATTCCAAGAGTCATGGAAAAATCTTCTTAGTCTAGAGCGGTCTTCAAGAATGACCAGCAGGGGCAGCTGGGTAGCTCAATGGATTGAGAGTCAGGCCTAGAGGTGGGAGGTCCTGGGTTCAAATCCGGCCTCAGGTACTTCCCAGCTGTGTGACCCTGGGCAAGTCACTTGACCCCCATTGCCTACCCTTACCACTCTTCCACCAAGGAGCCAATACACAGAAGTTAAGGGTTTAAAAAAAAAACAACAGAATGACCAGCAGTAGGGATGTACGAAGTACCTGTTTCATCTTCTACAAATTGGATTTGAAGACCTGAGTCTATTTCTTTTTCATTTTATTTTATTTTTATTGTCATGCAAAACATTTCCATATTGGTTATTGTTGTAAGAGCACTGAGTATTTCTTAAAGTCCATAGTCTGATCATTTATGAAATATTTTATGCTCTCAAAATATTTTTATACCTATGACCCCATTTTATCTTTTACAATGGCCTTTTGTGGTTGAGGCAGAGCTTGGTGTGATCTTTTTTTTTTTAAATTTTTTAAACCATTTATTAATATTCATTTTTAACATGATTACATGATTCATGCTCCTACTTTCCCCTGGTGTGATCTTTTTGCAAGTCCCAGTCTCTGGTTTCTCTGGTTTTCATAGTCTTTATTTACCAACTGAGGCTGCTGGGGTAGATGGCCATTCTGGTTTCTTCTAGTCCCTACATTCCGTGATGTGTTCTATCATTCTGCATTATAAGTATGTTTCCATTCTATTTTAGTATTCTATGTTCTAAGGCTTCTTCCAACTCTGACATTCTATGTTCTACCTTAGTATTCTATGTTCTAAGGTCTCGTTCTATGCTAACTTTCCTTGTTGTAACAGTATGTTCTAAGGGTCCTTCCAGATTTCAACATTCCAACTTCTAAGGGCCATTTTCTTGCTGACATTCTATGATCTTTAAAAAAATTCTGGTTAGTTTAGCATAACCAGTTTGCCAAATCTTAAACTATGGACATAAACTGGGAGGAGCTTATAGGAGTGACCGACATTTTTGCCAATGGGGGGACAATTTGTTTAGTTAGTCCATGAAAAGACACCCAGAGGCTCATTCTGATATTTGGGAAATAATAAATATTGTTCAGAACAGTTTCATTATTTTTTGCATTGTTACAAAAAGAAAAGGTTGCAATTTGGCTTTTTGTTAGCGGCACATTTGCTTCTATTTTTTAATTTATTTTGGCTGAGGCCCTGGAACCTTGCAGAGGTAATTTTCTTCTTGGAAAATACACCCACATACTCTCACTTACTGAGATTTTTTTTTTCTTTCTGTTGAACAGTTCTGTTAATGTAACGGCTTCATTGGAATGGGAATTGCAATTTGCTCATTGTAGTATATGGGAGCATTTTGAAGACTTGGGTTGTAATTTGCTAGAAATGGAGTTCCACCACATTGGCATTTTCTATGTATGACTATTACCGGATTTAGGTCAAGGAGAAATGCGGGTGTTTTGTATGTGTTCAAGGTAGCAATCATAGAATTAGAGAATATTAGAATTTCAAGTGATATCAGAGTCTAGAATATCGGAACTGGAAGTAACATTAGAACATAGAATGCTAGAACTGGAAGGGGCTTCCCCAGAATTACTCAGCCCCAGAACCAAATTCTGCCCTCTTTGAGTGGGTACTTTCCCCTCAGAGCTATGATTGCCTTGTTCTACCTATTTCTGATTTCATTAAAACTTATCTGTCCTGGGTCCTTTCCCTCTGCTTTCCAGGATGAAGGCTACTGATCTGGTATACTCATTAGTACTAACTTCATGAGGGTCAGAATCACAGCTTACTTATCTTTATATTTCCTCCAGTGCATAGCACAGTGGTGTGAATGTAGACATGACATGTATCAATTGTTCAAATTTAGAGATCACTGCTTTTTCTAAGGTAACATCTATTCAAAGGCATCCTGGCTTCCATTTTTCTTTAAGTCATTTATAACTTTTATTTATATCATTTATATATATGTATATATAAAACATTTATATAAAATATTTGTAACATTTTTATTGGTATTGTTCAGTTGTTTCTGTTGTGTTGGGCTCTTTGTGAACAGATTTGGGGTTTTCTTGACAAAGATATTGGAGTGGTTTGCCATTTCCTTCTCCTGCTCATTTTACAATTGAGGAAACTAAGGCAAACAAGGTTCAGAGACTTGTCCAGGATCACAGAGCTAATAAGTGCTTGAGGCTAGAATTGGATTCAGGAAGATGAGTCTTCCTGACTCCCTGCCTGGCAATGGAAACATTGTACTATCTAGCCGATCCTCTTTATCTACATATAGTATAGTAATTGACTGATGATAAAAACAATTTATTGATAGTGATTGGGGTTAGAATTTGTCAGAAATGGAATTCTACCACATCATTTGCTTTTTGTGTGAGTTTTATTAAAATTAGTTGAAGAAGAAACTTGTTATTTTGGGTACGGTCAAGGTTACTACAGTAAGATCAAAGATCATTGGAGCTGGAAGGCATCTTAGAAGAAGAATAGGTTGTTAAAATAGTCATTCTGTGAAATCAAGGTACCATGACCTAGGGATGATGAAAGAGACTGACCTTCCATGAAATCAAGGAAGCAGCATGGCACAGCAGAAAGAGCACTGGCTTTTCAGGCAGAAGATCTGAGTTTAAATCCCACTCTCATCATTACTTACCTGTGTGATCCTGGTCAAATCAATTGACCTCTTTGAGCCTTGGTCTTCTCAACTATAAAAAGAAAGGTTTGGGCTAGATAGCTCTGGGGTCCCTTCTAGCTCTAAATCTGGGATTCTATGTTCACCTACTATGTGCAGGGCTCATGTAGGGATGTGGAGAAGCACTTACATAGATTATTGTAAACTCTTTGAAGTTGGGGTCTGAGATCCACTCACTAGTAGTTCAAGACCTCATACAGGTTATAAAGAGTAGGAAACTACAAAAGGAAGAATGTCAGCTGAGAGGATCAGAGTGGAAGAGTGGGCATTTTGGGCTAGGGGGGACTTCCCTAGATAGGGAAGAGGGTAGTAACAGAGAGAGTGAAGATCCAGTATAGAGGATATTTTTATAGGAAATAGAGCTTCCCACTCTGGCTATGACATTGGGCTTGCCCAGGGGGATGATGAAACTGAAAAGAGAAGCCAGAGGTGGATTAAGTTGGGTCAAGCTGAGGAATTTGGATGCTCTCTCCTCAATTGGGAGTGTCAAAGAAGATTCTGGGGGTAGTGGAGTTCAGTGTACAGGACTAAATACAATTCTCTAGATGAGTCCTGAATGATGCAGAGGACAACTGAATGACCATTTATAGGAACTGGAATGTTTTGCCTCTTCCTGAACAGTGAGACTTAGCAATAGAGGCACCTGCTACTGAACACTTGTTATTAGCCAATGAGAAACAGATGGACCTCAAACACAGGAGCTGGTGGATTTATTCAAGAGCAAAATTGAATTGAAGTAAACATTTTAGGCATCTTACCAACTGTGGACCTGCTGTTTGTCTACCCCCACCAACCCCTTTTCTTAAAAATAAATGGGTAGAACCATACAGTGATGGTGCTGTAAAGAATTTTTGAATATAAATTTTTTAGAGCAGCAGGAACTGGTATAGCAGGAAGGCAACTATGTTATAATGAAGAGAATATTGGATTTGGAGCCAGAATATTAACTACATGACCTTGAGAAAGTTACTTTCCTCCCTGGGCCTCAGTTTCCTGATCCATAATTCAGTCAATTGTATTTATCTCTAAGGCTTTTTCAAGTTTTATATACCCTAATCTTAGAAGATAGAATATCGGAGTTAGAAGATAACTCAGACCTGTAGTAGTAGTAGGAGGAGTAATGGGAGAAGAAATAATATGTAGCATTTAAGGAGTTCTTTAAGGTTTGCAAAGCACTTTACAAATATTATCTCATTTTATCCTTATGAGATCCTTGAGAAGTAGATGCTATTATCATCTACATTGTACAAATGAAGAAACTGAGGTTAAGTGACCTGCCTAGAGTCACAGCTAGTAAGTACCCGAGACTGGGTTTGAACTCAAGACTTCCTCACTTGAGGTCCAGCATTCTATCCATTGCACCCCCTGGTTGCCTTCCTTTCATAGATGAGGTTACTGAAAGCTGGCAAAATGACCTATCTTGTCCAAGATTGCATACTAAATCAGTAGTAGAACCATTTTCTGGCAGCCCCATGATTTCCTGCTCTCAGATCTAATGCTTTTCTATTATTCTACTCTGCTATCTAGCTGGCATTTATTGTAAAAAATCCCGTTCCCTCTTCCCCCCTTCTTTTTTTTTGTTTTTAGAGTCCCTCTGATCCAAGACCCATTCACATATGAGAGCTTCACACAGATTCCGAGAAAGTTATACTGAGGGTGCCTGGGGCATTCTCTGTTTTTATAGTTTCCCATAGCACTGCTGCTTCAAATCACATTAGCCTGAGACAGTGAGGTCTTGATCTCCCCCTTGACTCATGCACAAAGAGTCCTGGGGTTGGTGTCCAGCCACACGAGGGCTAAAAAGGACTGCTAGGATATTTGATTTTTGCCTCTCTGCCTGTGAGTGATGCTGTTCACAAAACATCCCGTGGTCCTCAGTCTACCTGACTCACCTGCTGTCCTAACTCCACTAGGCACTCCTTCCCAGATTCTTGAGAAAGACTGAGGAAGGGGGCATGGTGTTGGTAAGGGGAACCGAAGAACTTGCTTTGCAATGTCAGTGGTTCACTTTTTAAAGAAAACTAATTTCATGAAAATTTTACAAAGACATTTTTACATTGGCTAATCGAGTCATAGTGTGTTAGGACTGCAAGGTATGGAATCCCAGAATCTCAGAGTCAGAAGGAACTTTAGAAATCATTAAGTCCTATGCCAAGCTGACTAGGAATCCCATCTACACACCCCAAATAAGTTGTCATTTGGACTTTTCTTGAAGATCTCCAGTAAAGGTTAAATTTTTTATATCCCAAAGCTCACCAGTTCTTTTTTCGGAAAATCCTCATAGGATGTTTTTTCTTAGGTTGATCCTAAATCTGCATCTCTGCAGTTTTCACCCATTGATTATTGTTCTGTCCTTTTGGAACAAGCAGAGCTAAGACTGATCCCTCTTCCATGTGACTGGGGGCTCATGACTATTGCTGTTTTCAAGTATTGGAAGGATTATGTCTTCTCTTCTTTTGGCTAAGCATACTAGTTCCTTCAACTGATCTTCCTTTGACATGACCTCCAGTCCTCTTGCCATTCTGGTTGCGTTTCTCTGGCTGTGCTTTTCAGTTTGTCAAAAGTCTTTCCTCAAATGTAAGTCTCTGAGCTAAGAACAAAGCATCAGAGATCATCTAATCTAACCCCCTTGTTGTCATTTATTTTTACAGATGAGGAGGCTGAGACTTAGAGATGTTTAGTGTCTTGTCCAAGGTCAAACAGGTACTTTGTGCCAGGAACTACGAGTAGAAATAGTCAGTCTTGACTTTTTCTATGACAGTCTTGACATTTATTAAACCGAACTTATCATCTTCCCCTCAAAACCGATCTTTTCTCCCAACTTTCCTTTTTTTCTGTTGATGGCATCATCATCCTAGTCACCCAGGCTGGAAGGCTTAGAGTCATCTTTCACTAATTAGATGTGAGAGATGAGGAAAAGGGAAGAGGTTATTAACTACACCATCACATTCAAGTCCTGCCAGCATTCTGGAGGGTAGAATGAGGCATGGTGGGTAGATCATTCAGGGAGCCTGATGCTACCTCAATTCAAGGAAAAAATCTTTTAAAAGAAGAATCAGAGCTGCCCTGCAAAGGAACAGCCTGCTTTGCAAGGTAAATAATTAGCTCCCTCTCACTGGATGTATTCAAGCAGGGGCTGGCTAACCACGTGTCTGTCATGCGATAGAGGCAGTCTACTCATCCAAAAGGAGTTTGGACTATATCAGAGGTGCCAAACACTCAGCTGCACATGCTGGTTATATTCTTGAATATAGCCTGAACAAGATTAAGATATAATTGGAAATTATTTAATGAAGTAAATATAAAACATAGTTAACATATTTTAAAAACCAAGTCAGGATGAGCCCCACAGGAATGCTTATATATAGAATGTTGTTGTTCAGTCTTTTTTTGAATCGTGTCCAACTCTTTGTGCCCCATTTGGGGTTTTCTTGGCAAAGATACTGGAGTAGTTTGTCCTTTCCTTTTCCAGTTCATTTTACAGATGAGAAACTGAGGCAAACAGGTTAAGTAACTTGCTCAGGATCACACAACTACTAAGTATCTGAGGCCAGATTTGAATTCAGGAAGTGTTGGATGAGATGACTCTTTAAGTCACTTCTAGACTTAGAATTTTATTTCTATTATTTTTACTATTTATTATTATTTATTACTATATATTTCATTTAATTGTGAGCTCTATCACATCTGAAATTTTTTATTTACCTATCACGAGTGGGAAACGCTCCAGAGAAGAAAGATCTCAAGACTGTCTGAAGATCCGAGTTTCTGTATATGTGATTCATGTTTTTCATTCTCAGTTTCCTTATCTATATGTGACATATGCTATCCTGGTCCTCACTATCTGGAAGGACAGGTATATTACATTTCACTCTACCCCCCAGGACCTTCCATTACCCTTAAGAAGATTTAGGGTATCTTGGTTTTCTGCCAGTAGCTCTAACCCTCAGTGTTCTCCCCAAGTGCATGGTAGTCCCCTGCACCCCAGTTCCATTAGTCATGAACAATCAGGTTAGCTTTTAGACAGAAATACTTATTTCTGAAGGTATTATCACAAGTAAATAAATGTAGTCCCCCAATATAGGGGAGGTATAATCCTCCTCCTCCTCCCTTGTACCTACCTCAGTCTCTGGGGAGGGGAAGAGGTTTATATTCATAGCCTAGCTTAGTTCCATCTCCATTCCAAATCAGAAACCCTACTTGGACTCACATCCTAAGTGTCCTGACTTTTTTAGACCTTCCATGCCAGGATGGCTGGTTTCCCTCTCCTATCTGCAATCTTGTCTCCAAGGCTGTGGCTCAAATTCCTAATCTGACACCTGAAACAGAGGAGGATAAACTAACATAGAATAGAAACAAGAACAAACAATGCAACAGAATCACAACCCCCTCCCCCCACCCCCCCCCCCAGTTAAAATTTCTTGGAGCTAGGTAAAATGGATGCAGCCCATAAAATTTAGAGGGTACGGCAGAAGAAAGAATGACTGGCTCAGTCTCACTGAGGAGGCTATTCTCATGGTAGGGGGTGTATGTAGCAGATCCATGTTAGGCAAACTGGGCATGCTCAAAAGGTTTCTCAATAATATTCCATGTTAGAAGAACTAGGCATGCTCAGAGAATCTTGGGTTACCTATAAAATGGAGATAATGATTACTCACCTCATAGCACTAAACATTTAAATTTTTTTAAATTAAGGATTTTATTGATACATGGAATTCTTGGTGAGGAAACAAATTGCTTCAGGAAGCCTTCTAAGATTCTAAGCTGTAAGTAGTTGATATCTGCACTGGTGAAAGGAATTTAATCTTCTCAGTTTATTGTAGTCAGTTTATGTCCAAGTCTGGACCTGAACCTAAATCTTACTGATCCCGAAGCTAGGCTTCTAGCCATTGTGCCTCTCTACAGGATTATTATGAGGATAAAATGAAATAATAATGAGAGCTGACATTTAAATAGAGATTTAAGGTTAACAAAGCCCTTTTTACAAATTATCATCAGCTACTTGATGAGAAATTCATAGAACTGAAGTTCTTTAGCACTGGAAGTGACCTCAGATTCCCCAAATTTTCGAGATCGAAGGGAGCTTGAGTCATCTAGTTCAGCCCTTTTTAAAAAAACGTCAGGAAACTCAAAGAGGTTATTAAGTGACTTGCTTAGGGTCACAGGCAGTGATTTAATAGCAGAACTGGGTCTAGAACCCAAGCTTCCTGAGTGCCAGTCTAGGGCTTTTTCTACTTTCTCTAAGGAAAGAGATCATGAAAAACAAAGCTGATTGCTATGCAAACTTCAATTAGAAATGAAGGGAGGGTAGCCTGGAATGCCAATGTCAAGTCAGTGGGAAAATCAAGTTCTCTTTGGAAGTGGTTTTTGAGACACAGCTGTAATGCACAGAGGCAGCCAGGGAGTGCCTCTCAGTTCTGGGTGCTGAGCTAAAGGCACAAATTCCCTGCTAACTCCCCAGGCCACTTCTCTGGTAAAGATTTCATGGTCCTGAATGCCTTTGCTTGCGTAACCACCATCCTATTAGTTCTTATAAAATGATACATTAAAGCTAATAGGCATTATGTAAAAACAGAAGCAGTGCAGACCTCCAACATTTCTAAATCCAGATTACCCACTCCCCAGTGTGGTTCACAATTTTCTCCTGAGTATGTGGTAAATTTTCTTTCTGTGCTTTGATTTCATGGAATTATAAGATCATAGAATCTCAATGTCAGAAGTGACCATTCAGATAATTTAGTCCTGGGTATGCTTGCTTCTTCTGTTTTCTAGGAAGAATTCTGGACCCTGTATCCTTCTCACAAGTCCTAAACTCCAAGACTCCCTAGGACAGTCACTGAACCCTTTATCTCTCTTACAGGCTCTACATCTCCAAGTCTAATTTTCTAGGAAGGATCCTAAATCTTATGCCTATTTAGGAGTAGTCCAAGATCTTATTTCTTTCCCATTACCAGGGTTATAGCCATTACTTTTTCTCCATGCATTATTGTAATGAAAACTACAATCTGAGAGACCTTCTTTTCCCCTCAGCTTTTTCCAATGATAGATGATAGAAAATGATTCACCAGGGAATAACAAAGTAGGTCTACAATCTCATATAATTAAAAAAAAAAAAGAGCACAGGAAAGGAGACTGACATTCTAGTCCCAGGTTCCTCATAATCATTATGTGACCTGGCTTAAATGACTCCCACTTTCTGGACTAAATGTTTTTTAACAATAAATATGAAGATCTTGGACTTGTGATTTCTAAAGCTCCTTCTAATTCCAATATAACTGGACTTGGAGTTATAGAATCACAGAATCATATATACTCTCAGTTAGAAGAGATCTCATCTAACCCAACCCTAGTGGAGTAAGAATCCATCCTAAAATATACTAGACAATGGTTATCCAACCTCAGCTTAAAAATACCCAAACTAAAAAATCTTTAATCACCTCCTAAATCAATATAGTCTACCCTTTTTGGCCACCATGCCACCATGAATTTTTAAATTCAATAAAATCCCCAGATCTTTTGTCAGATTGACAACTCTCATGCCATGCCTGCTCCATCCCACCAACTTATACATGTGAAATTGATTTTTTTGAACCCAAAAGTAATATTTTCATTTATCTTTATTATATTTTGTCTTGTTAGATTCAATGTTTCAGCTTGTCAAGTTTTTTCTTTGACCCTGACTTTGTCCTTCAGTGTGTTGACTAGACCTTCTAGCTTTGTTTCATTAACAAATATGATAAGCATATCATTTATACCTTTATTCAAGCTACTGTTAAAAAGTGTGGAACAGCATAAAGCCATAGACAAATCCTTGGTTTCCTCTAGAAATGTGAGTGGGAAAAGGAGCAATCTGTGAACTAAAGAAGGAAAAGAAATTGTGAAAGATTTAGGAATTGTGAAGAAAGTGAGAGGTTCAGTTTGGGGAAGGGAAGTTTGGAAGGGTTTGGGATGTTGAAGAAAGAGGGGAGCTAGAGCTGAAGGAGAAGGATTCAAGGAGGAGGACTTGAATAGGACTACAGGAGATAGGAGAATGAGGAACAGCGGATGGAAGTTGGAGAGGCAGATTTAATATTAGTAACAGTAAAAATGTCCTAGTAAATTAAGGGTTCTCCAAAGTGGAATGGATTATTTTAGGAGGCAGAATCCTTCAAATGAGTGCTGGATTACCACTTTACTATATAGATGATTCCTGTATAGCTGAGAATTCAACTACATGGTCCCTTTCAAACCTGAGATTTGGTTATTCTGTGGCAAGAATTCTATATATATCCTTATGCAAGTCATTGATAAAATGTTCAATCAAATAAGGACAAAAATAGAAACATTCTACCAGAAACTCTCTCTAGGTTTATATTGATTCATTAATAATTACTAGAGAACAGAGCATCAGTTTGGGTTTTGGAGGCAGATAATCATAGAATCACAGATTTAGACTTGGGTAAGCCTTTAGAAGTTATCCAGTACAACTTTTTAATTTTACAGATGAGTAAACTAAGGCCCAGAGAAACTAAATAATTTGTCTAAGGTCATGAGTTAGAAGTGGGATCTAAAACCAGGTTCTCTAGCTTCAGAGCTAGTGCTTTTCTTCTGTTCCAGAACAAGTTGGAGGGGAAATCTAAATATATTTGACCTGAATTTTTGTCAAGAATTTGCCAAGTCTCTCAAATTATTATGATGGTCAATATATGCTTGATCACATATTGTTGGACTTTGAGATTGTCTTCTGATTCCAGAGGCACTACTTTCTACTATTCAAATTTGATTTTGGCCATTCTACCAGGTTTTTTTTTTTTTAAACACTTGCTTTCTTAGAATCAATACAGTGTATTGGTTCTAAGGCAGAAGCGGAGTAAGGGCTAGGCAATTGGGGTTAAGTGACTTGCCTTGGGTCACACAGGTAGGAAGTGTCTGAGGCCAGCTTTGAACCCAGGACCTAGGTTAGAACTCATCTCTAGGCCTGGCTCTCAATCCACTGAACCATTTAGCTATTCCCCCCCATTCTACCCTGTGTTTTCAGTCTCACATATCTCTCCATCTTATTCACAAAGGTTTGTTAAATAACTTGATAAAATTTCATGCATAGTAAATTAAGGACATTCAACTGATTTGTTGATTCTAGGGAATGTTTCTCATTTGTTTTTGAGAAATGCTTGTGGATTGATTGTTCTGAGAATATGAAAGAAATGAGGTTAGTCTGGCATGATCTGTTCGTAATGACATCATGCTGGTTCTTGGTGATCATTGCTTCTTTGAGTTCCAATATCTGAAGCTCTATCATCTGGAAGAAGAATTAGACTTGACTCCAATAGACAAAATTAGAACTTGTTTTAGGAAGGAACCATAGTCAGTTTTAAGGAAGAACTTTCCATCAATCAGAACAATTTCACAACAGACTGGGCTGCCTAGTTAGGGTGTTTCGCATCACTGAGATGTTCAAGGAAAACTTGAATGGCTCTCTTTTTAGAGATTTTCCTGCAGAAAGTAATACATTGGACTAGGTGCTCTCTGTGGTACTCTTCATCTTATTTATTAATGATGCTATGACCTGATCATTTCCTTCCCTAGTTGACATTAGCAAATGCTTAAAAGGACATAATTAGGGAACCAAATACAAGGGTTCTTTCTGGGTGTTTCTTTAGTGCCTGAGCTGCCCAGTCCCTGAAGCATGGCTTCACACTTCATTTCTCCTTTGGCAGGCTGTAGGCAACAGGGCCGTTGCCATAGGAATTGTGTATTTTGAGATTATTTTGAGAAGCAGTTTGTACAATCAGATTTTTTTCTTAAACTTCATCTATTTGTGACAGTTTTTTCTCTAATAGCCTGCATGGGATATATATATATATATATATTGACTAGAGTAAATTAAGAGGAAAGGTAGGGAGGGTGACTATATGAAATTATAACAACGATGTCTTTAAGATGCTTTTTCTTTAAGTCTATAGAAGATGAGTTTATATTGCAACACTTATCCAATTACAAAAAATATCAGTCGTTTTCTCCCACTTTTATCAATCTATAGAACATTAAATATAAGCAACTGACTTGTCCTTAGAACACTTCTATTTGAGTGCCATTAGAAAAGACAAGAAGAATGAGATCACAACAAAAGAAAAAATACTGACAAATATTTTATTCATATTAACTGAAGGAGGTCAGGTACTATGAGTTATCTTCATTTTACAAATAAGGAAATTAAGGAAGGTTCAGGGCTATTAAGTGTCTTCTCCAGAACCAGTTATAGGAAGAAACCAGTTAGTAAAGTAGCTTCCTTTATAAGGGAATAACTGCTTCTTATCAAGCTCCACTCTTTTTTTTTTTTTTTTTCCAACTCTACTGGCATAAACCAGAATGCTATGAAAAAGAACCCTGGGCTGGGGCAAATAGGTGGTCTCAGCTCTGTATTTCTTGGCTGTGTGACTCCTCTTGACCATGGTTTTCTTACTTACAGAAGTGAAATAATAATAATTAAGCTAGGGGATAGGGGCAATGAAAATGAAAAGAGCATGTATGAGAAATTTTTCAAAGGAAGAATCAGGATTTTGTGACTGAATAAATATGGGAAATGAATTAAAGAGAGGAATCAAGATTGTGCTAACATGTCAAACCTGAGTGATGTGGAAAGTGGTAAGAAGGAAGAAAGAAGGAAAAGAAAGATATAGTAGGTGGTTAGTAAAATGCATAATGAATTGCATCTGTAGAGGAGGAGATTTGATAAGAAATGTGACAAGGTCATTTTTGGACATGAATGAGATGCCTATTGGCAAATAGTATGGGAGTAACAGAAAGAAGCAAAACCAGGAATAGGTTGGGCCTCCATTTCCTCATCTCTTGACTATTCTAATGGCTTAGATGAGATAGAAGTCATCCACCCCTTTTCTTTCAGCAAGATATAAGACCACTGCCTTTTCAACTGCTCTTCCTCCATGCTTTCCAGCCCCATCCCCACCTCTATCTTTCCTACTGATGTAATCTAAGAACCCCTGGATTTTGTAGTCTATCTTGCCCCTAAATCCTTAAAACTTCTTGGTTTTCCCATCCTTATAGCTGAAATGTGTCCTCCTGCCCAGTTAGAGTATAAGATCTGTCTCTTTTTATCTAATTCTTTCTTCAGGGCTTAGTACAATGCCTGGCATATTACAAATGCTTATTAAATGACTTTCCATTCATTTAAACAGTTTAAGTTTCTAAATTTCAACATTTTATTTTAGAGGCTACCTCCATCTATCTTACCCTATCTATTCAAACAACAATTACCACTCTTTTGTCCCTTATCATTTTTAACACTGAGCAATTATAATAGTCTCCTAACTGGGCTTCCTGCCTCTAGTCTGTTCTCTTTCTAGCCCATAATTAGGTTGTCATCCATGTCTGTTATCCATCTCTCTCTCATCTTCAGCAGCATATTGAATATATACTCATGATCATAATATTAAAGATCCTCAATTCCTTGATACTTATATTTCTGGTCTTCTTTGCCATGATTCCCATTCATTTTCTCTGTTTTAGCTAAATGGGAGTATGATTTGGCTTCATCCTCACATCTTGTCTTCTCTTCCTTTGCTCAAGTCATTTCCAATATCCAAAATGGATTTCTCCCCCATTTTCATCTGTCTCTTTCTTAAAGCCTAGCTTATATGCCACTTTTCCCATTAAGTCTTCCCTAAAACATCCTCCCTCCCCAGGCATCCCTCTTCAAATTTCCTATCACTATTCCCCAATGCACTTATGTACACAAATGACCATGATGTAAAGCAGAATGTGTTTTTCCCTCACTGTATTATATTGTAAGCTCCTAGAGAGAAAGACTTATATTATACATTTTTTTAACTCCCAGCACTGAATATGTGGCCTTGTACATAACAGGCATTTAATAAATTGTTGTTCAATCATTCAGACTTATGAAACTCTTCCTGATCCCATTAACCACAGACCCTTCTATCCTCCACTGTTCTCTGGAAGTCTGTCCAAGTTCATTGTTTCTATGACACTAGTATCCATCTCATTCTTTGCCATCTTCTTTTCCTTTTAGTCTTCAATTTTACCCAACATCAGTCTTTTTTTTTTTTTTAAAGCCATTACCTTCTGTCTTAGAATCAATACTGTGTATTGGTTCCAAGGCAGAAGAGTAATAAGAATTAGGAAATGGGGGTTAAGTGACTTGCCCAGGGTCACATAGCTGGGAAGTGTCTGAGGCCAGATTTGAACCTACTACCTCCCATCTCTAGACCTGGCTCTCAATCCACTGAGCCACTCAGCTGCCCCCTAACAGAGTCTTTTTCAATGAGTTCTAGCTTCTCACCATGTGGCCAAAGTATTTAAATGTCATCTGAATTGAATTGAAAGGGGCAGAATTATTTTCAAAAAGTTTCCTGGGTATTCATGTATTGTAAAAACTGTAAAAGAGATAAAAGTTTTTTTGGGGATCATGGGCTTTATCACAGCTGTCTAGTCCCACTGGCACTAACTTAATTATTATTATACCTGTACATGTAAGGTGGCCTAATGAGACTCAGCAAAAGCTCCTAGTCTGGAAGGGCTAAAGGACCTAGATGCTGAAATATAAAAGGAAGGCCACCAGAGCAAGAGTCAGAGGCTTGAATAGCTTAATTGCATATGAAGAGGCTAGCCAGACAATGGACTTTCCTTCAGGGCACAGGCTGTATTCATACCTTTGTTCCTAGATTCATCTACATAAAATCCCCAAAAGGAGTGTGGGAGGTGGAAATGATCTGAATTGGAACTGATGACCTTAAGACAGGGGTTCATAACTTTTTATATTTTGGTCCTCTTTGACAGTCTGATAAAGACTATGAACCCCTTCTTAGAATAATTAAAAAAAATTCATAAATGAAGGAAATGCTAAATTTAATTTCAACATTGGTGAATATAAAGATATCTTTTTTTCCCTCTTCCACATGTATGACATTATGAATTCTAACCATAGGAATGGGTGGACCCAGTTAAGAATATTTTCTGTAATGCAAGGTACAAGGAAGATAATTCCTCAATGAAGGATGGGGCCTTTGAGCTCCAGGGAGGATTGTTAAATAGGAGAGGCTAGCCAGTGATGGCAAAACTTTTAGAGATTGAGTGCCAAAACTGCAATCCTTACAAGGCATATGAATACCCCTCCTTACCCCATATAGGGGAGGGAAGAAGTGCTCCTGTTGGGCAGCTGGGCAGAGGGGTGGGTCATGTGAGAAGTGTCCTCAGGTGCTCATGGAGAAGGGGAAGGGAGCAGCCCCCTTCGGCATGCAGTGCCATAGGTTCGCCAGCATAGGGCTAGACTCTCTACGTTCTACTTTCTGGAAGTGACAAACACCCTTGGTGTTTTACTTCTGAGAGTCAGAGCTTCTGCAGATCCTAAGCAAATGGTTGTTGCTCTAGTCTAGCTGAAAGAACATCATAGCATTCTAACTGAAAAGATCATTGTGATACTCTAACTGAAAAGATCATTGTGATACTCTAACTCCGGGGTTGGCAACGTATGGCTCTCGAGCCATATCTAGCTCTTTTGAGGGCCAGATATGGCTCTTTCTGCAGGAGCCATAAAGTCAATTTTTTTTCAGGCTCTGTTACAGGAGCGGCACTGTGAGCACTGTACGGCTCTCACGAAATTACATTTTAAAACATATGGCATGTATGGCTCTCATGGCCAAAAAGGTTGCTGACCCCTGCTCTAACTGAAAAGATCATTGTGATACTCCAACTGAAAAGAGCACAGTAACATTTAGCTAAGCCAATGGCTGAAGGTGGAAATGATTGTAGCTTCTCATTGAATACAGGGAGTACAATGGATTGGCTCATTCAGTTGAGATACTCTACTATGAAAGGAGCCCAATGGCAGTACTACCCACATGGTCCAGCCTAGAAGTAGCTGACCATCAGCAGAGTAATCTGTCCAGCTCTGAGAGGAATGACCACCTACCCAAAAGAATCTTGAATTCAGTGTCAGTGTGTCAAACACTCATTCTAATTCATCTTCAAGAGAATGGGTATTCATGAGCCTGTGTTACAAATGTTACAGCAAGCAAGCAAGCGTGAAGTGAGGATGCTCACAGACTTCCTTTTTAT
>NC_058130.1:693721096-693757856 GCF_016433145.1 Gracilinanus agilis | reverse complement strand
ACCACTACTCCTACTCCTACTCCTACTCCTACTCCTACTCCTACTCCTACTCCTACTCCTCCTCCTAGTACTACTACCACCATCACCACCACTACTACTACTACTAAATTAGACAAAATGGAAACAAAAGAATTTTAGAATCTTAAAATACAGCAGTAGCAGTATATAAAATATAGTAATTTATATAGAACCTTGTAGTTTCCACAGTGCTTTTTATATGCATCATCTCACTTGCTTCTTATAGCAATTCTGAGAATTAGCAGTTATTTTTTTTCTCCATTTGATGAGCAAGTTGAGACACTGAGAAGTTAAGAAATTCACCAAGGATCACACTTAATATACGTAAAAAGTGTGAGAGTTAAATGTTATAGGAACAAAGATCACTGGATTTTTTAATCCAAGAACCTGAGTTTGAATTCTGCCTCTGCCGCTTCCAATGTGACCTTGGGAAAATCATTTATCCTCTCTAGACTCAAGTTTTCCCATCAGTCAAATGAAGAAATTGGATTAAATGGCCTCCCAGGTCTAGTCCAGCTTTAAATCTATGAATTTATGAACCCGGGTCTCCCTGGCTCTCAGCCTAGCACTCTATTCTTCATAGGCTGAAAATGGAAGATAGATCCCCACTTGCACCCAGACTCTCTGGAAAAACAAATAGCAACTGGTCTTTTGAACAAATACAGGCTCTAAAACATTATAGATTTTATATTAGGCCCCAGAATAAACCATTTGTTTATCTGTATGTTTCATAAGTGGCAATATGATGATGTTTCTTGAATGGAATCAATCATATATTAATTATTTATTATAAGCAAGGGCTTGCACTGGGGATAAAGAGGTAAAAAATTGTGAGTCTTGCCTTCATCATCTCTTAGAAGTGTGACCTTGAATATATCCTCCTTCATCTTTATCTGTAAAGTGAGCATAATAATACCTGTCTTGCCAAACTCACTGGGTATCATAAAGATTAAGTAAATCATAAATATGGATTTCTTTTTTTTTAGTGTTTTTCTCGATTATCAATAATTTACTTTCATCTCTCTCATGCCTCTTCTACTCCCAAGGGGAAAAAGAAGAAAGGAAAGGAAAGAAATTTGGAATGCATACCATATACACTTTGTCAAACAAAAACAAAAGTCTGCTTTGGCTATGTCTAAAAATTCATTTCTCATTCTGTATATTAGTCCACCATCTTTCTGACACCATATCTTCCTATTTATATTATACCCATGTTTGGTCTGTCCATTCAGTGATCTCATCTCATCTCGCCTTGTCTAGATCTCTCAAAATGTTTATGTTCTATTTTGTAGTAAAATTATTCGTATAAATGCCTTATTTCTTCTGCTAAACTGTAAACTCCTTGAAGGCAGAAGTCAGTTAACAAGCTTTTGTTTAGCACTCTCTGGGCTAAGCCACAGGGATACCAAACAAAACAAAAAACAAAACAAAACAAAAAACCAGTTGCTGCCATCAAGGCACTTCTATTCTACTAGGCGAGAGGTCCTATTAATTAATTATTTAGGTACTGACAAGATATTTACAGAATAGTTGGAAGATAATCTCAAGGGGAAAGTATGAACAGTTTGGAGGACAGTGAGCTGAGGAAGGAAGCTCAGGAAACTAATAGGTAGCTGCATCATAACCTTGATTGAGTCCTTAGCAATGGCAATTCCCAAGAGCAGGCACTTAGTAAATATTTCTCAAAACAACTCAATGGATGAAAGAGTGAACAGATGAATCAAAACACAGAGCAGTATATATTTGGGTCACGCAGGACAATGGCAGCCCCAGAAAGGTATTTTGGTTTCAGAAATTATTGGGAGGGTGAATAAATCCATAGCAGAATTAAACAGAGACACCCTTTTCAGTAGCAATGGCAGTATCAATTTGAGCATGGCTCTGGCCAGGAGGTAGATCCAGGAGAGAAGATGATTGCCACCATATACATATATTGAGTTGAATGCAGCACCCTCCCATCAGGAGACCAGTGCCAGGGCAAGGGAGGGACAGGAGTTTTGGAGCTGAAATCCTGATGGATTTGCTTTAGGATTTTAGCACTATAACAGGAGTAGAAGTCTTTCTTCTTCCCAGGGACTGTCCTCATAAAACTATGTCTTTTCTCAGCCCAGATTAAGCTTCTGTGAACTGTAGCTCCTGCCCTAGAATTTTTATCTTTGTTCCTTCCATGATAAAGACAAAACAAAAATAAATAAAAATCCTCCATTCTTTTAGTTCCAATATTTGGAGAGGTGTTCTGCTTAAACAGAAACCTTTATCTCTAGTTTCATATTGACTCAGAAAACCAGAAATTGACATTATCTTTGTTGTATTGCACTTTTATTAGTCTCGTTAAACAGTTTCCAATGACTCTGGTTCAGGCATCATTCTGGAGTTTTGCAGGCCATTTGGTGGAAAGAGGTCCTTGACCTCTGCTTTAAGAGTCTGGCCCCTGGTCTGAGGCTACCTGCAAAGTCACTCTTGAGAAGATAACTAGGGCATACTCAGGTATATACTTTAGCAGCTGTAGTGCAGAGAGAATTGCATATTTTCCTTGCTACAGGTTGAAAATAAATCTTTCCGGGTAAGACCTTATCACTGAAAATACCAAAGAGGGGACTCTGGACCCGAGTTCAGTGTTCTCATTCCGTCGCTGCTACTGATTTGGCTTTGAGCCAGACAAAGTAAACCAAGACCTCACTCTCTTTACTAGTAAAATGGGTATAATAACAGTATTTGACCTGCTTACTTGGTGAAGAGGAATGTTGTGAGAAGAAATTAAGAGAACAAATGTGAATATGCTGTGGACAAGTTAAAGGGAAAGTTATTCTCAAAATCTCATTCTAGATATATTTAGTTTTTAAAACGTAGATTTTTCTAGTGGATTGAGAGAGGCCCGAAGATCTCAGAAGGACTTCCCTTGAAACTGTTATAGTGTTAGACAGAGTTTTTACTGAAGAAAAAAACATCTTAGAATATCTTATTAGAATCAAAGGATATTAGAGTAAAAAGGAATCTTAGACAAAGAGCTGGATGGGATCTTAAAGGATCACTTCCCAAAGTGTTTTCTGAGGATGCTTGGGGGCCCTTGAGACCTTTACAGGGGGTCCTCAAGGCCAAATTTATTTTCACATTTACACTGAGATTCTTTATTAAGATACTCCTTCCTTTTCCAACTACAAACCTTTATGAGGCCAGATTTTCTTCATATACTTCATTGAGAATAATATATCACAGCAGATTAAATGAATAAACACGTATGAGAAGCCGTCTTTTCTAATAAGTCATTAAAGAGATTTCTAAAAATATGTAAAATAATGCCAATTTATTACCATTTATTTGTTTGGGAAAATAGTATTTTTCATAAAAACAAATTGGTAACTTGTTATTGATCTATTATTTTAAATGAATGAATAAATATTTTAAAAGTTATTAGTTTTCATTTTGAATATGATAAATATAAATTGATAGAACCAATGTAAATAAAAGCTCTTTGGTGGGCTCATTAATATTTAAGAATATAAAGGGGTCCTGAGACCAAAAAAAAATTGAGAACTCCTCAGGACCTTTGAGCAAAGACTCAGAATGTAGAATTTAAGATCTGGAAGAATCATAGAGGTCCATTTAAATCCAATTTGCTAAGGGACATTTGGGCTCAGTTTCTTTATTTGTTAAATGATTAGAAGTGACTTGTCCAAGGTCACCAAACTAACTAGCTGATGGTAAAGCTGATAAATAAACCAAAGTTTAAAGACTTTAAATCCTATGCTCTTTCCATAGTGTTATACTGTTTCCTCATGACTTTATAGATTCTCTGGATGCTATTTTTTTTTTACCAGAAAAAGACATTTTCACATTTTATACTATGTTTGATGGTTTGGGGAGGGAGGATTTGAAATATCTCACAATGGAGGACTTTCCCAGAACCATCTCATGAAGAACTAAGGCAAAGGTATTTTTATTCCCATCATACATATGAGAAAACTGAGGTTCTGAGTTATTAAACATTTTTTTTTTCATGGCACAAGTTAAGTGTCAGAGTTTGATGAAGAATTGCCTCTACAACTTTATGGATTTTGAGTGGTGGTGTGATAGAGTGCTGGATTTGAGTTTAAATATTGCATAGTCATTTACTAGCTGTACCACCCAGGCAAGTTGCAACTTCCCTCAGCCTCAGTTTCTTCATCTATATATAGGACATAATAATGGCATCTGCTTCTCAAGATTGTGGTGAGGATCATATAAGATAATATTTATAAAGTGCTTTGAAAATCTTAAATTCCGATATAAATGCCAGCTATTCAGAGTTTCTTTGAAGACTTTCAGTGAGTGGCAACCCACTACTTCCTGGCAAAGCCCTTTTAATTTTTAGATAGTCCTATTTATTAAGAAAAGTTTCCTTATACTGAACTTAAATCTGTCTGTTTTTTTCCATAAATCATTTCGGATCCCTCCTTCTGGGAGGAAGTACAGAAAGCCCAAGTCAGTTCCTTTTTCTTCACATTCAATTGTGTCTAGTTCTTCCTGACCCCATTTGGGTTTTCTTGGCATAGACACTGGAGTGGTTTGCTACTTCCTTCTCCAACTCATTTTACAGATGAGGAAACTGAAGAAAAAGGCTTAAACAACTTACCCGTGGTGTCATAGCTGCTGTCTGAGACTAGATTTGAATCCAGGTCTGGTTCTCTATCTACTATGCCACCTAATTGCCCTTTTCCTACGTGATAGCCTTTTGAATAGAATAGAGTACTGGTCCTGGAGTCAGGCAAGCCTATGTTCAAGTCTTAGCCCTAATAATTATTAGATTGGTGACTTTGGGCAGGTCACTTAACTAATGTATCAGAGCCTCAGTTTTCTTATAAGTAAAATGAGCATAATTATAATAATAATTATAATAGTTGAAGTACCTATAACACACTGTTGTTGTGAAGCTCAGATTAAACAATATATTCTTAGACTATATACATGCGAGTTTTACTTGAATACAGTGATCATGTTCTCCCTAAGTCTTCAATAGGACATGACATCTAATCTTCTAATTCATGGGGTAGAAATGGCCTCTTTTATTTCTTATACTTGAGATGTTTCCTATCTCGATGATACAGATCAATAAGTGTTTTATTGATCCTTTTTACACAAACAAACAAAAGAAACATATCATTTCCCAGTGATATACTCACTCCACCTCCCCCCAACAGAACCCTCCCTTGTAACAAATAAATCAAATTAAGTAGTCAAGCAAAACAAGTCAATGTATTGGGATATAGATTTAGGGGGTAGCTAGGTGGTATAGTGAATAAAGCCTGGAGTCAAGAAGACTCATCTTTCTGAGTTCAAATCTTGTCTCAGACACTTACTAGCTCATTGTTTCTGATTAAGTCACTTAACCCCTATTTGCCTTGGTTTCTTTTTCTATAAAATGAACTAGAGAAGGAAATGACAAACCACTTCAATATCTCTGCCAAGGAAACACCAAATGGGGTCACAAAGAGTCAGACATGACTGAAAATGATTAACCAACAGCAAAGATTTAGGGCTGGAAGGGACCTCAGAGAACAGCTAGTTCAACTTTCCATTTTACAGATGAGGAAACCAGTACCTAGGGATTTCAAGTGACTTGTTCAGGGTCACATAGGTAGAAGGAAACAGAGATGAGGTTTGAATCCAGGTTCTCTGACCCCAGAGTCACCGACTTTACATTGTACCATTCTACCTTCCTATGTCTCACTCTGTATCTATAATTAAGCTCTATTAGGGCTGTGATGGGATATTTTGCCTCCTTAGTTCCAGATAGCCTCTTTTCATTGCCAATCCAAATCTAAATTTGAGGTAGTCAGCCCCAATTGTGCACACTTCAGCCACAGAATGGAAATTTTCTTAGATAAGCAGAACATCAGATCCAGAAAGCATTTCCTTATTTTTCTTAAGTTATAAAATGCTTCTGCTTTAAAGTGTTTCCTGGGAGGTTGAAGACACACCTCACCATCAGTGCTCTGAAGTCATGTTTGAATGTTGAAATACTTCCAGGCTCTAGTCAATGGAATGATATTTACCTTTATACTGATGCAGTCATTGTGTAGCTTGTTTTTCTCATTCTGTTTGTTTCATTTAGCATCAATTCATAGAAATCTTCCCAAACTTCTCAGAATCTAAAATTTTTTCATCATTTCAATACAATAAATATTCCATTTCCTCCTAGAAGGGCACTTGCTTTCCTTCCAGTATTCTCTTCTATGACTTGGTATTAGTGAACTTGGCTGACCTACTGAGGGGAAATAGTGTCCTGATCTTCACTAAATCATTCAGGGAGACACCTGAAGGACTTCCTTGGTTCTATCAAGAGCTCTTTTTCAATTTTAGATTCTGTGATCATAAAAGATATTTAGTCTAAACTCCACATTTTGAAACAAGGAAACAGGTTCAAATAAGTAAAGTAAGTCAGTGCATTGAGTGGAAGACCCAACATTTATATTCAAGCCCTCTGACTCCAAATCCAGGGTTCTGTCTACTCTATTGCTCCCATAGTTTTTATTCTCCTCTTTCATTTGGAATGTCCTTGTAACAAAGACCTGTATTTGGGAGGAGGAGAGGAAGAATCATATTTGGATCAGGCACCAGATGGAAAATTGGAAGAACAAGCACAGCCAGGTACAGGCTATTTATGGAGTTTCCAAGGGTATTTTTTCTTTCTCTTATTATCCCAGTGACCCCACCCTCTTGCTATTGACTGTTTTTTTAAGAAACTAGCTAGAAAGCTCATTAGATCCTAGGAAGGGATCTGCATTTCACTTCATTCAACCAGCTAACTTTTCAGAGAAGGAAACTAAGGTCACAGAATCACAGAATTCAAGTGTTGGAAGGGACTTTAGCAGTCATTTAGTCCAAACTATTTCCAAAAAGAATCCCTATTATAGCAAATGTTAACTTCTTCTTGAAGACCTAAAATGAAGTAGCACACATTAGTTCCTGATCTGTTCCACTCTTGGACAGCTCTAGCTGTTAGGAAGCTTGTTTAGGATTGAGAATAAGACCTGTGTTTGGATTGTGGCTTTGCTACTTATTTTCTCCCAATGTGACCTTAGGCAAATCACATCCTCTCTTGGGTCTCAATTTCCTTACTGTAAACAGTTGAACTTAATGATCTTCTTTGTTCCCTTCCAAGTCTAAGTCAATGGTCCCTTCTATCTCTGGTATTCTATGTTCTAAGGTTCCTTCCATCTCAATGTTTGGTGCGTTAACATACTTTGTTTTAAGATTCCTTTCATCTCAAACATTTGATGTTTCTTTCTCTCCCAATCCTCAAGTACCCCATATTTGTGGTCAATGACACATTGTTCCTGGCCTCAAGGAGCTTATCATTTCATTAGAGAGATGAGACAAAAATTAGCAAGAAGTTAAGTGATTATACATGATTGCAAAAATTATTTAAAATAATAATGAAAGAGGCTCATAAATTGATTATAAGACTTATTGTTAAATGGGGGCTAGAAACAGTTTTTTTTTTTAAATTTGCAAAAAATTTAATTAATTAATTAGTTTAGAATGTTTTACCATGGTTACATGATTTATGTTCTTTCCCTGCCCCTCCTCCCCACTGTAGTCAATGTGCAATTCCACTGGGTTTTACATGTATCATTGATCAAGACCTATTTCCATATTATTGATAATTGCACTAGGGTGATTGAGAAACAATTTTTTGATGAACAGTTGTTCTAGTTTTTTAGGCATAGTAAAATCTTATTTTACCTTGGAATTCCATGGGTACTCAGATTATTTGTGCAGTTATTTCAGTAGTGTCTGATTTGTTGGGACCCTATTTGGGGTTTCTTCTGCAAAGAAGTGGTTTGCCATCTCTTTCTCCAGCTCATTTAAGATAAGAAAACTGAGGAAAACAGGGTTAAGTGACTTGCCCAGGGTCATATAGCTACTAAGTATCTGAGACTGAATTTGAACTCAGGAAGATAAGTCTTCCTGATCCCAAGCTTGGTACTTTTCCCACTGTGCCACCTAATTGCCCTGGATACTCAGAAGCATTGAATAAATACAATTATTGGATCTAGAGCTGGAAGGCACCATAGAGGTTTTGCAGTATAATCCTTTCAATTTAAAGGTGTAGAAACTGAGGCCCAGGGAGGTTAAATGACTTGCCCAAATCCACATGGGTAGCAAATGTTAGTGGCAGGATTTGAGCCCAGGTCTTCTTATTCCAGAACCAAGGCTTTTCCTAAAGGTTAGTCTAGGAGAATGATGATAATACAGTTTATATGGATTTTAGCAGAGCACTTGACAAATCCATTGTGCTATTATTATGGACAAGTTGGTGAAGTGTGGTTTAGACCTGAGGTGTCAAACTCTGAAAAACTCTTCAACTGGCTAAACCAGATTAAAATGTAATTGGGAAGTATTTAACAAAATAATTAAAAATACAATACAACATAATGTTAATTTGTGGTTTTCTAAGTCAATATATGGGCCACCAGGGTATGTTTCTATTTGAGTTTGACACTGCTGGTTTAGATGGTCATTTATTTGAGTAAATTCAGAACTGATTGAATGGTTGTACCCAAGAGTAGTCATTTATTAATGCTTTGTTGTCTACCTCTAAAGAGGTCTCTTAGTAGAGTGCTTATAAGAATATGGAATTGACTGCGCGTTAAGAATTTTATCCATGACCCTGGTACCAAGACAAATGTCATGATCATTACGTTTTTAGAAGAGATAGTTGACTAGTTAACTCACTAGATGACAGAACCAGGTTCCAAAAAGATATAATCTAGCTATAACATGGTCTCAAATCGAATAAGAAGAAATTAAATAGTGATAAAATAAAGTCTTACATTTGGTTTAAAAAAATTCAACTTCAGGGGGCAGCTGGGTAGCTCAGTGGATTGAGAGCCAGGCCTAGAGACGGAAGGTCCTAGGTTCAAATCTGATCTCAGACACTTCCCAGCTGTGTGACCCTGGGCAAGTCACTTGACCCCCATTGCCCACCCTTACCAATCTTCCACCTATGAACCAATAGACAGAAGTTAAGGGTAAAAAAAAATCAACTTCACATGTACAAGGTGAAGAAGAATTCTAGATTGCTAGAATTGCTAGAGAGGAATTCATCTGAAAATGATCAGGGAGTTTCAGTGGACTACAAGCTTAATGTCAGCTAGCAATATCATGTGGCAGCCCCTCCCCCAAAAGACAGAGAAAGATGATATCTAGGACTAAGGGGAGAAGTAGTCCCACTATGCATTGTGCTAGTCATACCACACCTGGGATTCTGCATTAATTTTTGGATATCATCTTTTAGGAAAGACTTTGAAAAATTGGAGAGTATTTATAGGAGGGCAACAACAATATAGCCTTGAATTCATGACATAGGAGGCTGTATGAAAGGATCTGAGATATTTAGCTTGGAAAACAGAAGATTTGGGTAGGGATGAGTGGAAATAATAGCTGTCTTCAGATATTTTTATTATTTCTTTTTTGGGAAAAATTGAACTAATTAATTAAGAATGTTTTTCTATGGTTACATGATTCATGTTCTTTCCCTCCCCTCCCATAGTCAATGAGCAATTCCACTGGGTTTTACATGTGTCATTGATCAAGACCTATTTCCATATTATTGATATTTGCAATAGAGTGATCACTTAGAGTCTACATCCCCAATCATATCTTCATTGACCCATGTGATCAAGCAGTTGTTTTTCTTCTGTGTTTCTACTCCCACAGTTTTTTCTCTGGATGTGGTTAGCGTTCTTTTCCATAAATCCCTCAGAATTGTCCTGGATCATTGCATTGCTGCTAGTAGAGAAGTCCATTACATTTGATTGTGCCCCAGTGTGTCAGTCTCTGTATAACTCCAGGTTTGCTCCTTTCACTCTGCATCAATTCCTGGAGGTAGTTCCAGTTCACATGGAATTCCTCCAGTTCTTTATTCCTTTTAGCACAACAGTATTCTATCACCAACAGATACCACAATTTGTTCAGCCATTCCCCAATTGAAGGTCATACCCTCATTTTCCAATTTTTTGCCATCACAAAGAGCACAGCTATAAATATTTTTGTACAAGTCTTCAGATATTTTTAGGATTGTCATGTAGAAGAGGGCTTGGACTTGTGTAGCTAGACCAAGGTTGAGAGCCAGGATTAGTGAGTAAAAGATGAAAAGAGGAAGATTCAGATTTGAAGTAAGGAAAAACTTAGAATTGGAACTGTCCAACAGAGGAATGGGCTGTCTTGAGAGGCATTGACTTCCCTCTTACTAGAGGTCTTCCAACAAAATAGTGACAATCACTTGGGTATGTTGTAGAGTGGTAGGATCAAACTCAAATAGAAACAGATCCATGGTGGGCCCACATATTAACTTAGAAAACCACAAATTAACATTGTATATTTTATATTGTATTTTTATTTATTTTGTTAAACATCTTCTTGATTACATTTTCATCTGACTTGACAGCACTCAGCAGTCTCAACTTAATACCTCTGGATATTCTTGTTCAGAAATAGGTGGGTTTCAGAGTCTATGATTAGATTTTTTTCATCACACTAACCAATAGAGAGGTCCCTAGCTCCCTGGGGATTGTAATATTTGTCAGATGGTAACTGAGTCTTGAATGATATGTACAATTAAGTTTTCCAAATTTATTCCCCTTCTTCCTATCTTCCTCAGTATAGAATCAGAGCTATTGCTATGGAAAGACTCTTAGAGATCACCTAATCAAACCCCCTCAATTTGCAGATTTTACAACACAAGACTCAGAGAATTTAAGTGACTCCCCTATGGTCATACAAGTAGTACAAGGCTAACTCCTCCTTGACACATCTCTCTCTCTTTCTTCTCTCTATTATTTTTTATGATACATCACATACTGCCTTATATTAGTTATTTATATAACTCTTGGATGGCAGGGACTGTATCTTTTTCATCTGTGTCTTTTACAGATTAGGACCTGGGCTTTGTACCTAGTAGTGAATATTTATTGAACCAATTTGTTTTGTTGATGTGAATTATCAGTACATGATGAATAAATAATAATAGCTCACATTTATTTAGCATTTAAAAGGTAACAAGTGCTTTCCTCACAACAAACC
The DNA here is from genome assembly GCF_016433145.1 of Gracilinanus agilis. Lineage (NCBI taxonomy): Eukaryota > Metazoa > Chordata > Mammalia > Didelphimorphia > Didelphidae > Gracilinanus > Gracilinanus agilis. The sequence continues at coordinate 693,746,771 of NC_058130.1, read as the reverse complement.
TATGAGTGGTATAAGTCATATTTATATCAAGGAGAAGGGAAACAGAGGCTCAGATCTATGAAGTCACTTAATGTCACATAATCAGTCCATGGTGAAGTCATGAACTCAGACCAGAGACCTGCTTCCTAGTATAAGCATCATGAAATGGACCTTCAAGTAGACTTTTTTTTTTTAATTTTAGTTTTTTTTTAAATTTTAAACCCTTAACTTCTGTGTATTGACTTATAGGTGGAAGAGTGGTAAGGGTAAGCAATGGGAGTCAAGTGACTTGCCCAGGGTCACACAGCTGGGAAGTGTCTGAGGCCAGATTTGAACCTAAGACCTCCCGTCTCTAGGCCTAGCTCTCAATCCACTGAGCTACCCAGCTGCCCCCCTTCAAGTAGACTTTTAAAGATAAATCCATTTGGGCTTGGGGAGAGACATTGGACTTTGGATAATAGAATACATGATCTGGTGAGGTTCAAGACCTCAAGATTCTTCCTTGCTGGGGAAGTAGGGAGAGGTAGAGACTCTAGGACAGTGATGGTGAACCTATGGTATGGGTGCCAAAGATGGCATACAGAGCACTCTCTGTGGGCACACAGCTACTCCCCCTCCCCTCCCCCCCAGTTCATTACTAGAAAGGTAGAGGAACTTAGGTAGAGCTGCTCCCCTCCCCTTCTCCACTACACTACATTTTTTAGCATCACCCGCCCTTGCCCAGCAGCCCAATGGGAATGCTTCCTCCCTCCCTTGTGTGAGGTAAGGGGTGGGCAGGGTGTATCTGGCACTCTTATCTCTAAAAGGTTTGCCATCACTGTTCTAGGACATCTCTAGGCAGCTAGCTACTAAGGGAGGAAGCAGGGCTGTTAACTCACCTGGACTGCAGCATACCATTTGGCTTTTTCCTGTTTTAACTAATTATTTTTCATAACTAGTTGCTAAATTCATTTGATCCACTACCTGCTGAAGGGGTCCAGGTGCTGTTAGAGCTATCTCAGTTTGCCTACCATGGGGCAAAATGCTGTTCCCTAGTACCTCCCTCCTTCCTTCCCAGCTTACTTGCAGCTCTACCCAGAGGCATGCAGAGAAACTCTGGGATATTGTAGAAAGAACACCGGAATTTGAATTAAAAGACCTTGATTAGAGTCCTGTCTCCTGAACTTTCTAGTGGAGTGACCTTGGGCAAGTTAATTGTCCTTCGTGATCTCACATGAGATGATGTATAGAAATCACTCTGTAATCACAACATGTTCTATAAATGGGAGTCACCACTGTGCATGTGGTGTAGGGCTTCAAAGGTCCAGGCCAGTCTGGATTTTCCCTGGTTGCCAAGAGGGAGCCCAGGCAGGGAACTGAACATTGGGGGGGAAATCTGCCAGCACTGCAGGAAAGGGAAAGGATGTTGGCAGGAGGACTAAGGCCACTTGGCTTCCAGCCAGGGGAGAGAGAACAGGGGCCAGAAAGCAGAAGGCTGGACAGTTGGAGAGCTCATACATCCCCTCCTGGGGCATAGCCTGCTAGCAAGGGAATAGATTTTCTGTTCAGGCTACATATATAAATTAAAAGGGAAAGCAAGGAAGGAAAAAAAAAACAACAACTTGGCCAAAGGCTGCTTTGTTCATACCCACCCTTGCTCAAACACCTGCCTAGCTCCCCACTGCCTAGAAGATCATATTTATTTCTGTACGTCTTCACTGAGTTCCTGTAAAGTGACCAGTGGGAGGTACAAGATAGGAGAGAGCATAATATTTTTGTTTGTAGTTTACATCTACTCAATACTTAGCTCAGAGTGAAGTTGGTAGGGCAAATTTATTTTATCTCCTTTTGTGGCTAGGAAGATAGGAGCTAAAGTAATTTGCCCAAGGTCATACAATTTGATAGTCATGGGTTCCATTGAATTACTAGCAGGAAATAGTTAAATAATATATATAAAAACAATAGGAATACCTTCCCACCTCCCTGTTTTTGTTCCACAAACAAGACCCTCCATCTCTTAGCTCTAGGTATTTTTCTTATACCTGGAATGAATGCTTTCCTCTTCTTCTCTGACTTCTGACATCCCCAACTTCCTTTTATTCTCTGTTAAAATTCCACCTTCTCCAGGAAGCCTTCCTTAATCCCAGTGCTTTCCCTCTCTTAATTATTTCCTATTTATCCTGTATGTAGCTTGCTTTATATATATATATATTTGTTTACATTTTGTCACCCCCATTAGACTGCAAGCTCCTAGACCACAGGGACTTTCTTACCTCTTTTTTGTATTCCCAGCACTTAGTGCAGTGTCTGGCACACAGTAGGTGCTTAATAAATGTTTATCGATTATTTATTGGTTGGTATTTCTGAAATCCCAATCCTACTACCTAGGTCTACCCTCACTATTTGACAGTCTATCTACTGAGCTGGAAGGAACCTTGAGGCCATTAAATAGATGAGGAAACTGAGACACATAGAGGTTCAATGACTTGCTCATGACTACCCTGCTAGTGTTTGAGGCAGGATTTAAATTCAGTTTTTCCAGAGTCTAAGCCCAGCATTAACCATCACCACAATGCCATCTAGCTAGCTCACCTTTAAAGGGCCTCAACTGTGCCATCTGGCCATATCCAACCTAATGTTTCCAGCCTCATCTTCCAAGAACTTCCCTGTTTTGTAGGATCACAGATTTAGAACTAGAAGGGACCTAAGAGGTCATCCAGGTCAGCCCATTCATTTTTCACATAAGGGAACCAAAGTTCAGAGAGGTTAATTGACTTTTCCCAATTATGCAGAAAGAAAGGGACAGAACCAGGATTTTAATTCAGGCCATCTGATTCCAAACCTAGTACCCTTTCTTATACTCTCATCTAACCTCCTCAGGCTCCCTTGTTTTCCTGCTTTTGAGTTATCTTACACATAATTCTCTGTGCAGAAAATGCCCTACATTAAATGTTTCCCTCCTTGAAGTAATATTTTTCTGTCATTTGACCTTTTATCAGGGCTTAGCTCAGAAGCCACCTCCTTCATGAAGTCCTTCCCATTCTCTCCTCTCTCCCTAGTAGAAGTCTTTTCTTCTTCCTTTGAACAACCTTTAACACTTTGCTTAGTATCCTTTTATTATTATTATTATTATTATTATTGTTGTTGTTATTATTATTACTGGTTCACAATCTTCTTTGGGTTCCAGCTATTTCTTATCTCCCTTCCTAGAATGAAAGTTCTTTGAGAGCCGGCCATGAACTTAAATTTTCTTTATCAGTAAGCATATATTGGAGCTCCATGTGCAAGGCCCAAACCTGGGAACTGTGAGAGATAAAGTGGCCAAATAAGAATGTGTATAAAATACTTTATAAACCATAACGTGCTTTTATTTTGAAGAATTGCTCTCATTTGATCCTCACTATACATTTTGTGAAGCAGATATTTTGAGTATAATTATTTCTATATTTCTATGTTGCGGATGGTTAAACTGAAGCCCCAAGATGAGTGGCTTGCCCAAGATCACTTCTCTAGGGCTAGAATGCAGACTTTAAGTCAGTCTTTCTGACTCTGACACAGAAAATCAGCCCTATTGCAGAGGTTCCCAGACTTTCTTAGTTCACAGCCCTGTTGGTATCTTAATCATTTTTTTTTCACAGAGCCTGTAGAATAAAATAAATAACTGACACTTCTGTTTATTAAGCAACCAGGTTAAAAACTTAAAATAGTTGGTGGCTCCCCTTGTCAGATTACTGTGGCATGAAGTTTGGAAACTGAGGGACTGACCGTAAGATTTTCACTTAGGTGACATAGTGGAAAGGTCTCGAGTTAGAGAAGGGAGAGGTCAGTGTGGGCTCTATTAGCTGTGGGAGACTTCATGGAAGATGTAAGATGGACATTGAAGCCCCAACCATTCAGATTTGAGCACCATCTTGGATCACACCATCATCTTCTGGTGATGTGCCATGACTTTGAATTAGAATTGTGGGTGACCAAGAAAGACAGAGACAAGGGAAAAAGAGAGAAGGGGAAAGAGAGAGAGAAAGATAGACAGACAGAGACAGATACAGGGGGAGATAGACTTGTCAGGAATAAACTGGCTGTAGCATATTACCAGTCCTGACTTGAAGGTGAGAAAGATGTTATCCAAGAAATGTATGATGGGAAAAGGTGATGGACTGGTATTGTAGCTACAGCCAAGAAGAACAGATGGTCAGCCTGAGTGTTTCACTGGCCTCCACAAAATGTTAAAGGAGGTTAAGAAAGGCCTCTAACTGTTGGATAGACCCTTTTATGAAAGATCTGTGGGATGTCAAGGAAAAGAATTGCACAGATGATAAGTCATGGATGGGCTCTGATCTGTAGCACTGATGAGAATGTAAGTATGCTTATAAATGAAGAAATCAAGACTCAGAGAATTTAAGCTACTTGCCCATGGCCACACAGCCTTGAAGCTGGATCAGAATTTGAAAAACCTTTCTATTGCACCACAGTGCCTCTCAGTAGGCAGACATGAGTGATGAAATAGTTTTGCAATAACAGATCTCTCAGGATTTCTGAGGCCGATCAGGGACTCAGACCCAGGTCTTCTGAGCCTAGATTCTGGTGTCTTTTCACTATACTTCACCGTCTGTTCAAGTTAAGCCTCTGATCCCTTAAGCACATGACTATGTGGATATATTTATGCCAGAGACCTTGGGCTCAATAAACAAATTATAAAGTCTTGCCTTATGGCTTCAGAGACAGAGAAAGAAGGGGAAAAAGTACTGTCACCAACCCTTTGTCTTCCTTCTCTTTCTCTTTGCCTCTCTGCCTCTGTGCCTCTCTCTCCAATTTCAGCCTCCTTTTCTGTCTCCTAGTTTGGTCAGGATACCTGGAGAGTAGGTTGCCATGGAGATAGACAGATGCAGAGAACAGTGTGTAATGGCTGGAAGGTGCTGGTTTGCAGTACACCTGTTCTGAGCAGAATGTATTTGGTCTGAGGCTCTTCTTGACAGATGCCCATTTCCCTCTTGTTTCAGAGGACAACAGTGGTGGGATAATGAAAGATGCCTTTTGACAGTCTCAAGACCTGGGTTCCAGTTCTGCCTCTGCCACTAATGTCTTACATGTCAATAATCAATTAATATCACCTCTCAGGGCCTCAGTTTTCTCTTCTGTATAATGAGGCAGCTGTAGTAGATTGTCTCAGAGGATCCTTTTGAATATAACCTTCTGTGTTCTTGCACTCTATTTTTCAAAGTCCTTTTGAAATTTTTTGATACCCTGAAGCTGTTATTTTCTCTCTCCCGCCTCCCTTTCAGGGCACTGAGAAGGTGGATTACTTTTACTAGGGTCCTCTGGGGGAAGGAGCCGAGGAGAATAAAGTCCTGGGGCCATTTGGAAGTATCAAGTCAAAGACAGTGGGATTATATGCTTCATTTCCATGGAAGAAACATTTATTATACAACTCATATGCTTGAGCACTCTGTGCTTGACCCTTGGGGGATGCAAAAATAGACTACCATCTTAAGGGGTTTATTTGCTGCCCTAGTGGAGAGCAGGACACACACAAACAGCAATCGATTAATTACTTTAGTTCAATTTGAGAAACATTTATTAGACAACAGTTGCAGCTGAATACCTGGTGCTGAGCCCCTGGGGATACACCCTGGAAGAACTTGTTGTAGAGAGGAAAACATTCACACATAACAGGACGCAGGGAAGAACAAATGGTTGGGAGAGGGCCAACAGAGAGGGATGATTTACTACTAGCGAGATCTTGGCTAAGTCACTTCCCCTCAGTTTTCTTCTCCATAAGAATGAGAAATTTGGATATGATCATTCGGTATCCTGTGTCACTTTCCGCCCTAAAAATCTATTGGAAGGGGGGCAGCTGGGTAGCTCAGTGGATTGAGAGTCAGGCCTAGAGACGGAAGGTCCTAGGTTCAAATCTGGCCTCAGACACTTCCCAGCTGTGTGACCCTGGGCAAGTCACTTGACCCCCATTGCCTACCCTTACCACTCTTCCACCTAGGAGCCAATACACAGAAGTTAAGGATTTAAAAAAAAAATCTATTGGAAGGCTCCTTTGAGCTTGAATAGTCTTTATTCTGAGGACCCTTTCGATTTCAGCATTGTGTTCCAGCATCTCTTGCATTCTCACCTTTTGGGTTCCAAGATCCCTTCCAGCTGTAAAACCTCCCAATTCCCTGATTCCTAAGATTCTCTGAAAAATTTTCCATTAGGAGAAAGTTCCCGGCGCCTTTGTACTTTCCAGCAGAGGAGGGGAGGGGAGAAGAAAAATGATGTTTTGTTAAACTTTCCATGATCCTCCCCATCTCCGCAATTGCAACAGCTATCAACAGTCGGCCAAGGCAATCATCTTGATAAATCAACCCTCCCTGGGTTTCCAAGAATGCCAACAGGCTGCCTCGGCAGAGAGGAGGGGGCGCCGGAGAACTGGGGTGGAGGGCACGAAGGCTCCTGGATATGGTCCTGCCTTTCTGTGCAAAGCCTCTCAATGCCTTGGGATGGCGGCTGCCAGAAGGGCGAGAAAGGCGCCCCGGGAAGCACCGGGGTGAAGAATGGAAAAACAAAGAGACTCCGTTATCACCGGCCTTTGTGTACTTTAGCTTTGGATGGGGAACATCGGATATGAGGCGCTGCCAGGAGACATACGAGCGGCGCTCTAAAAACCTCCTCTTCTTCCCAAAGCCCCCTCCCTCTTCTTTCTTTGGGAGGGGCTTTGGGTCTGTCAGGCACACGGACTGGAGGCATAGAATCCCCGCCAGGCAGCGCTGCGAAGGACCTTAGAACGCAGCATTTTAGAGCAAAGTAGAAGGCATTTTGGAGCTCGAAGGGATCTTAGATGATAGAGTGTTTGAGCTGGAAGGAAACTGAAAATACAGAAGGTAAGCACAGAACAGAATAGTCAGTCAGCCATTCAACGTTTATTAAGTTCCTACTGTGTGCTAGGTACTGTGGTAAGTCCTGGGGTTACAAAGGAAGGCAAAGTCCTGCTCTCAAGGAGCTAACGAGGGAGACGATCTTCAAACTCCAAAGAGTGGGGGAGACATCAGGCAAACAACAGACAAACAAAAACATGCGGGATACAACTGGGGTAATTATAGAAGGAAGGCACTAACATTAAGGGGGATCAAGAAAGGCTTTTTGAAGAGGGTGGGATTTGAGCTGGGACCTGAAGGAAATCAGGAGGCAGAGATGTGGAGGGAGACAATTTCAAGCATGGAGACAGCCAGTGTAAAGTTCCTGAGACCAGAGATGGAGTATCTTTATGCAAGGAACAACAAGGGATTTTTTTTGTTGCCATTCAGTCATTTTTCAGTCGGGTCCCATTTTTGATGACCCTATTTGGTATTAAAGGTACAGGAATGTTTGCTATTTCCTTCTCCAGTTCATTTTACAGATGAGGAAACTGAAGCAAACAGGGGTAAGTGACTTGCCCCGGGTCACATAGCTAGTTAGTGTCTGAGGCTAGATTTGAATTCCAAAAGATGAATCTTCCTGACTCCAAATCAGTGAATGCAATACCCTCACTATAGAGAGGAAGAAATGGAGTCCAGGAAGGGATAAGTGAAATATGCAAGATCACACAAAATATTTCAGATCTCTACCTTCTCCCTTCCTTTGCTTTATGAGCTCTGGAACCTACCAGATTAGAATTGCCCTGATGCCATCTCATATTTAGAGAGTGCTTTAAGGTTTACAGATCACTCTCCTCCCAACCACTAGTGCAGGATTTCTATACACAGCCTACAAATGAGGAAACCGAGGTTAAAGAGAGGGAAATGAGTTGGCCAAAGTCATACATCTAGGAAACAGCAGAGTTGAGATTCCAACCCATATTTCTAATTCAAAATCCAATGTTCTTTTTACTTCCACAACTGAGTTACCTACCAATCCTGTTCTAGGCATAGCCAGAAGGACAATTTCATTTTAACCCTCACATATTTTTTCATACATTTTAAACATTAAAACATTAAACATCTTAAACATTGTCTCTGCTGAACATTGCAAGGCTTTGTAAGACTCAGACTTTTAAAGCTAAAAAGGACCTTAGAGATCTATTCTAAACCCTTCTGTTTGTCCATGAGTAAACTGAGGTCCCAGAAAGTTCAGTGAATACCTAGTAAGTTCGTGCAGTGGGGAGTGGAGCAGCATAACCAGACTAATAGATTAAGATGATATCGTAAGCATAGTTTAGCTAGATTTTAGCAAAGTATTTGGCAGAGGTTCTTGAGTCATCTGTCTACACAGGATGGACTGATGTGAAATAGGCAATGATATTCTTAGGTGGATTCCTAACTGGTCGAATGGCCCAACACACACACCAAAAGTCATCACTTTGGGCTCAATAGGGACGTAAAAGGAAGTTAAATGGAATATCCCAAAAGTTTAGCCTTAGCCCCATTCTTTTAAAAAATATTTTTATTAGTGATGGCATCAAACTCAATGACCATGCAATCTATGCCTTTATTCAAACTATAAGGATAATGAATATGTTGGAAGCCAAAATCAGGATCCAATAAGATTGCAACTGACAAGAATGATGGACCATCATATGCTTATAGGTGGAAAAGATGGTAGAGGGGATGGATGCCTTCTTTGTACACACGAGGAAGCTAAGGCCTATACTGTGACTTGTCCAAGGTCATACAACTGGTAAGTAAATGAGGCAGGATTTGAACCTAGGTCTTCTTGATACCAGGGATCTATCTATTATACAAATCAAACTGCAACTGTAAGATGAATACATATGCATGTGCGCACACATGCAAATATCCCCCACATATATAGACATAACCCACATATGATTTTTGAGTACCCTGCATGTATAACGATATATCTATATTTGTGTGTACACATGTATATATGTATAAAAATATATAATTTATCCACTTTAAAACCCTCTAGGTCTGATTCCGATGAGCCCCCTTCTAGCCATGTCTCTCTTATCTCATACTTGTGTATACAAGGTGTCCCCAAAGTCTTAGTGCAGTCTAAAGTTTTAACACCACAATGTGCACACATGTGTATTTTCATACATGCACATATACATATAGACATGTATATGACACATATACATACATAATAGAAATGTTTATATTTCATGTGTACAGATATATACACATAGATATTTTATACATGTGTGAATTATCAAGCACATGTGTATATGTAGGAAAGATAATAAACATTTAAGTGCATACTCTGTGACAGGCACTGTACTCTATAAGAACCTCACAAATAACCTATTTGGTCCTCATAGAAACCCTGGGAAATAGGTGCTATTATTACCCTCAATTTAGAGTTGAGGAATTGAGGTAGACAGAGCTTAAATGACTTACCCAGAGTCACACAGCTAGTAAGTGTCTAAAGATAAATTTAAACTCAGATCTTCCTGATTCCAGCCATAGCATTCTATTTATTGTGATACCTAGTTCTCTGTGTGTGTGTGAGTGTGTGTGTGTGTGTGTGTGTGTGTGTGTGTGTGTGTGTGTGTAGTGATCTGTATTAGGGAGTTTCTTAAAAAAAACACCTTCACAAACACAAGATTGGAGAACCAGGGATAAATAAGAATTCACTGGGGAAAAGGTCTGGGTTTTTTAGTGGATAAGTTCAATATGCATCAACAGCGAAAGATGGCAACCAAAAAAAGTGATGCAATGTTGGGCTACATTAAGAAAAGAGTCCTGAAACAGCAGGGGATATTCTAGATATGGATTTGGGCAGAGCCAAGCAGAACTATTTTGTTTAGTTCTAATCACAAAATTTTAATAATGACATTAATAGACTGTAAAAGGTCTTGAGGTCATTCTACAGGGAGACCAGTTGAAGAAAATTAGAGATATTATAGCTCTGTGGTGGTAAACTTATAGCACATGTGCCAGAGGGGCACCCAGAGCCCCTTCTATGAGCATGCATGCCTTTGTCCCAGCACAGAGTTCACCAGAGTTCATTACTAGAAAACCAGAGGGAGGCTGGGCCAGGCTGCTCCCCTCCCCACTTCCATGTACACCTGAGGACATTTCTCACACTTCTAAAAGGTTCACCATCACTTGTCTTAGGGATATAGCCTGAGAGAGGAAAGACTTGCTAGGAGGAGGTAGGAATAGGAGACATAAGTGGCTCCTAGTATATGATAGGCTGTCCTATGGAGGAGTGTTCAGACTTGTTCTGCTTGGGCCTCGAGGGCAGAAATAGGAGAAAATACTGGAAATTGCAATCAATTAATAAACATTTATTAAGTACCTACTATGTGCTGGGTATTGTGCTAAGCAAAGAGGATGATTTAGTATTAACGTCAAGAAAAATTTCCTAAATAATTAGATCTGTCAAGAAGTGGAATGGATTGTCCCAGGACCTAGAGTTCCCTGTCCTCAGAGATCTTTAAACAAAAGCTGAATATTTTTATTTTTAAAAAAGGCTCTCAGAGAAGGTTTTTGGGAGGTGATTCCTATTCAGTTATGTTTAGGGCTCAGATGGATTTTGAGGTTCCTTTCTTCCTGATTTGGAGGCACCCATATTCTTAGAGAGTGATGGACAGATGGCTGGAATTCTGGTCTGAGACCCTAGAAGCCTCAACTGAGAAGAGAAGAAGATGGAGAACATGTTCCTTTTTCTCTCTCCTCTCCCAGGCAACAATTGACTAGCATTATAAGATGATTGCAGTAATTGGCTAATGGGACTGATGTAATTTGCAGGGCTTTTATTGGTATAGTTATATACACACACACACATACACATTTATGTTTACATACATAGAGACACATATACACATTTCTACTTACCTACCTACCTATGTACTATCTATGTATTTATGTATCTGTCTCCATACTCTCTCTTTCTCTATTCATCCATCTGGCTGTCCATCTGTCTATCTCATCTATCTCATCTATCTATCTATCTATCTATCTATCTATCTATCTATCTATCTATCTATCTATCTATCTTTTGATCTATCTATCCATCTCTATCGTCTTTCCATCTTCTATCTTTATCTATCTATCTATCTATCTATCTATCTATCTATCTATCTATCTATCTAATCTATCCATCCATCTATCCATGTATCTATCCATCTCTCTCTCTCTACCTATCTAATCCATCCATCTCTTTCTCTCTCTCTCTCTGTTTCTGTTTCTGTCTCTGTCTCTATCTCTTTCTCTTTCTCCTGTCTCTGTCTCTGTCTCTCTCTGTCTCTCTCTCTCCATCTCTCCGTCTCTCCGTCTCTCTCTGTCTCTGTCTCTCTCTGTCTCTGTCTCTCTCTGTCTCTGTCTCTCTGTCTCTCTCTGTCTCTGTCTCTCTCTCTGTCTCTCTCTCTGTCTCTCTGTCTCTCTCTCTGTCTCTCTCTCTCTCTCTCTCTCTCTCTCTCTCTCTCTCCATCTCTGATAGTAACTTATTCCCACTAGTGATATTTCTAGCTGGGGTAAGACTAACAGCTTATGGGAGATATTGTCCCAGAGGACCAAAGTAGGAGTCATAGGTAGGGTTTGCAGAAAGGAAGGTTTTAAAAGCTCAATATTTATCTAACAAAGTCAACCACACCAAAACCTTCCTAGTGATAGTAGCCCTCCCAAAATGGGGTGGATGACATCAGGGATTAGGGAATTTCCCATTATTCCTTCAAGCAAAGGCTGGATAATTATTTTAAAAACAGTGTTTTATTGATACTTTAAAAATTAATATTGCTCACATTTCCCAACATCACCCCTCCAATAGGACCCTTATTGTTAAAAAGAAAAGGTTAAGCAAAACAAATCAAAATATATTCCATGCCTGAAAGCAGATATTCTACATGTGTAGTCTACAGTCTTGTAGAATGAAAGCTGAATTTGGAGTCAGAAGATTTCATTTCAAGTCCCGGCTCTGCCACTTACTCCCCTAATGATCCTAAATATAGGCAAGTTGCTTAACAGTTCAGGTTCTCAGTCTCTTCAAGATTCCTTCTAGTTCAAAATCTTTTGATCTCTTTGCTCCCAGAAGGATGTTATGCTTTACTATCAGAACTTGTGTCAATTTTTATAAGTGCATTTCCAGAGGCAGGACAATGGGATAGAACATCCATAGGACAATGGATAGAACATTGGATCTGGAGTCAGGAAGTCTTTGAGTTTAAATCTGGCCCCAGACACGTTGTAGTTTTATGCCTCTGAGCAAGTCACTTAATAGATATCTGCCTTAGTATCCACATCTGTAAGATGGGGATAAAAATAAGCACCTACCTCCCAGGATTGTTCCAATGATCAAATGAGATAATATTCATAAAAATGCTTTGCAAAGCTTAAAGTGTTCTGTTAATGATTGTTATTATTATTAATTTGCTTTATGTTATTGTGGTAATTGTACAGATTATCCCTTTTGCTCTCTGCATCAGGTCATATAAGTCTTCTCAAGTTGCTCTGAATTCTTCACAGTGAATAAGAATTCTTTAGAACGTCGTAGAGAGGATTAACATTGCATTAGATGGCTACTGGGGTCCCATTCGATTTCGATATTCTTTGATTCTGTTTGCTAAGTGGAATAATTTTTGTTAGTCAGTGTACATGTGGAGCTATCCAATAATTCCAGAGTTGGCGGGGGAGGCTAGCTTTTAGGGAGATCGGAGAGGCCGAGAAATAATAGGCAGTCCAATTTGGCTAGAAGACAGGTTTTAAAGGGAAATAGTGGGTGAAATGAGCCCAAGAAAGATAGGATAGATTCAGACCACTGGAGACCTTGAATGTCAGAATAAGTTGGTTTTATTTTATCCCACAGGTAAGAGAGGGATGTCTCAGGGAATTGTCTGAGAGTTTCAAGGGAACTCATAGGTCATCTTATCCAACCTTCTGTACAATGGAGGAAACTCCTCCAGTTAAATTTAGAGAATATTTATTAGATACTTGTGGTAAGTAAAGGCACTGTCCTCAGTGCTGGGAATATAAGGAAGAAAAATGACCCTATTCCTATTTTTGAAGGGTTTTTACATGCAGGGTCATATAGAATTTTAAAACTGCACTAAAACTTTTGGAATAAGTTATATGTCCAAATAAGCATAATCCAAGCTAGAATTTGGAGCAGGTAACAAAGACATCCAGAGAAATACTTTAAGGATGTTTGAGGAGGGAGAGTCCACTTATGGTTTGGAGTGATAAGGAAAGGCTTCTAGGAGGAAGTGGTTTTTTAAATAGATCTTGAAGAAAGAAAAGGATTTTAACAGGCAGATAGCTCTACGAGATCCCTATCAGATACTAATTAAATATAGTTATAATAATAATAATAGCAGGTAACATTTATATAGTACCTACTACAAATATTATCTCATTGATCCTCTCCACAACTTTGGGAGGTAGGTGCTATTATTACTCCCATTTTGCAGATGAGGAATCTGAGGTCAAGTGCTTTTCCCATGGTCATAATTTTCCTCCAGATTCTGAAATGCTTTCATATCTGTTATCTAATTTCTTTAAACCCTTACCTTCTATCTTGAAACCAATACCAAGTATTCGTTCCAAGGCATAAGAGAGATAAAGGCTAAGCAATTGGAATTAAGTAACTTTCCCAGGGTCACCCAGCTAGGAAGTGACCGAGGCCACCTTTGAACCCAGGACCTCCTGTCTTTAGGTCTGAGCCTCTATCCGCTGAACTAGCTAGAGCCCCTCTGCTATCTAATTCCATCTGATTCTAGCCTGAGTTTCCAGATGGGAAACTCTGAAGGCAGAAGCTCCTTTTAAATGGGTGTTTGAGTTAGAAGCGATTTGGTAGGGTGCTACAGCCAGCTCCCACTGTTAAATTTTCATTGGAGGTTTTTACACCTTGGAAATTGGCAAACACTGCAAATCAGGGCATGGTTTATTGTTTTATTGATTGTTTAGACTTAAGAGAGTGATGGGCAAAATAGTAATAGTGCAGATTAAACTTGTGCCCTGCACACATGTATATACACACATACATGCACATATATGTACACATGTGCACACATATGGAAAATATATTTTTTTCATTTTGGTGAGTCAATTAAACATTTACCAGTAGACCACTGGAAAAGATCACCCTTAAAGGTGGCATTAGTGGGAAATTCTTCCTTATATTGAGTCCAAATCTGCTGCTAGTTTTCTCTCCCTCTCGACTGGTCCCAGTTCTGTCCTTTGTGGCTAACATGGAGGGAAAAACCCAGTAACCACAGAAGTTCTTCCTTGTGTCTTTTGGCCAAGGTTCTTGAGGAGCCGCCCTGGAGATTGCCCAAGATCTTCTGGCATCCCATCTGCTGCTGTCCAGGGCAACTCCTTGTTTGCATACTGCAAGAAAAGGTTCTTCATCCTCTTTGGAATCCTGGTTTAATCAAACATTCTTTTAGGATGCTGAGGACAATGTGGCGTGCCTCAATAAAGATTAATGGGCCAAAGGGTTCCATTCAGCATTTAAAATGGGATAGGCTGCCTTTATCCTGATTGCTTAGCAGTTTGCAGAATGGGAACTGGGCCTTTCCCAAAGAGACATAAAGAAACAATCTACATGCTGGAGCCCTAGGGGAAACCCTAAATGGGGCAGCTTACTCAACCCAAGAGTCATAAAAATTCTAGTTAGCTTTTAAATAGCACCTACTGTGTGCTGGGGGGTGGAGGGACAGCTAGATGGTGCAGTGGGTAAGAGCACTGGGTGTGGAGTCAGGAAGACCCCTTTTCTAGACTTCAAATCTGACCTCAGACATTTACTAGTTGTATGACCCTGGGCAAGTCACTTAACCCAGTTTGCCTCAGTTTTCTTATCTTGTAAAATGAGCTGGCAAACTACTCCAGTATTTTTGCCACAAAAAACCTGAAACAGGGTCGCGAAGAGTCAGACAAGACTGAAAAACAACTGCAATGACAAGGCACGGAATTAAATGCTTTACAAATATCTCATTTGATCCTCACAGCAACCCTGGGAGTTAAGTGTTATTTTTACCTCCATTTTGGAGGTGAGGAAACTGAGGCAGACACAGGTTAACTCTTGTCCAAGGTCACACAGCTAATATCTGAAGCTGGATTTCAACTCAGGTCTTCTGGACTTCCCAGCACTCTATCTTTTGAACCACCTGGCTGTCTCATGATTTGTCCTCCTTCCCTCCAAATCATTTTCTTTTGATTTTGCATGTTCATTTGTGCAAATGTGGCTTCCTTAATAGACAAAAATCCAATAGTATTTGCCTGAAAGGGGGCTATATTCTTTGCATCCCCAACACCTAGCCAGAATGGCTGGCACATAGTAGGCACTTAAGAAATGCTTTTGGGTTGATCAATCAATTTGCTGAGGTCTGCCATCTTCAAGGTTCGTGAGTTAGCAAAGCATCTATTTTGATTTGCTTTCTTAGAGAAATCGACAGATTCCATTGAGAGGCAACATGGGATATTGGAAAGAACATTGATCTTTGTGTAAGAAGACCTGGATTTATGTCCTAGCCAGGGACCATTACTAGCTGTGTGATACTTAACAAGCCTTTTTATTTTTTTTTTTTTAAACTCTTACCTTCTGTTTTAGAGTTCATACTGTGTATTGGTTCCAAGGCAGAAGAGCAATGGGGGTTAAGTGACTTGATCAGCTAGGAAATGTCTAATGTCAAATTTAAACCCAGGACCTCCCATCTCTAGGGTTGGCTCTCAATCCACTGAGCCACCTAATTGCCACTGGGACAAACTTCTTAATTTCTTAGAGTCTTAATTTTGTCATCTTGCATTCCCTTGCCTCAGGGAGTTGTCATGAGCAGCATATTTTGCAAACCAAAAAACAGGACAAAAATGTGTTATTATTATAAACTTTATTTTGTTTGATTTTGTTGTTGTTAAGTCATTTCAGTTGTGTCTAACTCATCATGATCCCATCAGACATTTTCTTGACAAAGATGCTGGAGCAGTTTGCCATATTCTTCTCCAATTCATTTTATAGATGAGTAAACTGAGGCAAACAGGACTAAATGATTTGCCCAGGGTGATACAGCTAGTATGAATCTGATGCCAGATTTGAACTTGCCTTCTTGACTCCAGACTAAGTGCTCTATCCATTGTGCCACTACATTTTATTTTGTTTAATTAGCAAGCATTCATTTCTTTCTCACCACTTCCTTCCAGGGTGGGGAGGGAAACAAATCCTTGCAATAAATAAGCAGAGTCAAGCAAACAGATTCTCACATTGACCATCTTCACAAATGTCTGTTTCATCTTATTCCTTGACTCCTTCACCTCTCTGTGAGGAGGTGAATATTTAATCATCAGAATTCTCGAATCATGAATGACCATCATATCATTGTGAGCTATTATTAGAACACTCATACACAAAAGTTCCCAGATCTGTCACCTTGGGCAAAATACATCTCCTCCTTCTCTGGGTCTGTTTCTTTCTCAAATTCCTGTATTAATGTGAGGTATTTTTTTTTATTAGTCCTCCCTTCCTAGCTCTGAGGGATGGAGTAAGGATCAGATTAAGTGCCACAGTGGATAGATGCCCATCCTGGACTCAGGAAGATCTGTCCTTAGACCTGTGGCTGTGGGACCCTGGGCCAGTGGTTTAGCCTATTTGCCTTAGTTTTTTCATAAGAAAAATGAACTGGAGAAAGAAAGGCAAACTACTCAGTATCTTTGCCAAGAAAACCCTAAATGGAGTCATGCAGCATCAGACATGACCGAAATGCCTGAACAAGAACAACAAAAAAGGTTGTAGTAAGCATCATTCTGTAGAACAGGCCTTATTGTTCTTTTATATTCTATAGCCAGACTGTCACTTTCTTAAAGGCAAGGTCTGTGAGGGTTAAGTTTGGGTGAGGATGGGCTCAGAAATAAAATAAGAAAACCTCTAACCCATGAGCTCATCAGCTTTCATGCAAATTATTTTTATGTCCTGATTCCCTCTGGTACAGAACTGGCCAGGAGGTAGGATTCTATTATAGGCTGGAAGCTGGGTGGTACTGGGCAGATACTCCTTATTTTAAGAGTCAACAGTAGGGCTGCAAACTGAACATTGGGGGCTTCCAATATTTCATTTCAAAAAATAATTCAAGTGAACATCAAAACCTTCAAAGGCTTCTCCGTGTGATAAACCCTTACCTTCTATCTTAGTATCAATTCTAAGAAAGAAGAAGGCTAGGAAATCAATCTTGTCCAGGGTCACAGAGCTGGGAAGTATCTGAGATCAGATTTGAATTCAGGTCCTCCCAATTCTAGGCCTGACCCTCTATCCACTGTGCTGCCTAGTTGTCCCTCCCCATGCATTTTTATCAGTGGGTCCTACTCTCATTTGTAGTTTTTAAGAGCCTGGAATATATTTTTCCTTTAGACCAGTGAGTTGTTAACTTGAGGTTCATGAATTTGTTTTTTTAAAAAAAAGATATCCTGATAAATATATTTCAATATAATTAATTTGCTTTTTAACTCCAAAGATTTTATTTTATGCATTTAAAAATTTTATCCTGAGAAGTGGTCTGCAGGCTTCATTGGACTGCTAGAGGGGTGCATGCTACAAAGAAAATGTTAAGAGCCTCTGTCTTTGACTTAAACTTGTTTTTTTTTAAATTTCTAATTAATTAATTAATTAAGAATAGTTTTCCCTGGTTACAAGATTCATGTTCTTTCCCTCCACCCCCCTTCTGTAGCCGACGCGCAATTCTACTGGGTTTTACATGTGTCATTGATCAAGAACTATTTCCATATTATTGATATTTGCACTAGGGTGATCGTTTAGAGTTTGACTTAAACTTATAATGGATGATGAGGAGAAGAATAAAAATTATAGTTAGCATTTTTTATGTATGTTCAGGTTTATGAAATGTTTTATAAATATTATTCAATTTTAGCCTCCCAACAACCTTGAGAGGGAAAGCAGGGAACAGGTATTTATGGTAAGCCTAATTTGTGCCAGGCCCTGTGCTAAGAGCTTTTAACAAATATTTTATTTGATCCCTACAACCTCCTTGCGTGGTAGGGGGTGGTGTTATTTCTATTTTCCAGTTGAGGATACTGAGGCAAACACAGGTTTAGTGATTTGCCCATAGCTAGTCGATGTCTGAGGACAGATCTGAACTTGGGTCTTCCTGACTGTATTGAGGGGTCACTCCGATGTACTTCCTTGGTCCCCTGAATGCCTCTTGTTCCCATAATGTGACTAAAGCCAGTGCTAATGTAGACTCTTTTTCTGAATAGTTTAGGAATTCATAACATCTCCAGTTTGGCTTTCTCCATCCATTGATGCCAGTCAGAAGCCTTCCATGTGTTAGAAAGGTTTTCATGAGTTGCTGTGGTTGAAAAAATTCAGCCTCTGCTTACCCACCACAATATGAGTCTCTTCACATGCCCATTGCATCCTGGCCCTTCTCAGAGGATGTTCTAGCTTCATAGGGTGGGCCAAAATTTTCAGACTATATTGCCCCAGGAGCCAGGGCCAGCTTTCAGATCACTAACTGGTGACACGATCAGTTGTTGAAGTTCAATAGTTTTTCAGTTGTGTCCAATTCTTTGTGATGTCACTTGCATTTTCTTGGGAAAGATACTGGAGTGGTTTGCCATTTCCTTCTGCAAATCATTTTACAGATGAGGAAACTGAGGCAAACAGAGTCAAATGATTTGCCCAGGGCCATGTAAACTGACCCCAAGGCAAGCTGGGTATAGGGCAAAGAACAGAAAGTTGGCATTTGAAGACCTGGGTTTGAATGATGACTTTGATAAATTTACTGTCTATGTGATAGTAAGTCATCTAATCTCTCTGAGTCTTAATGACCTCATCTGTAAAATGGGCATAATAGATACTCAGGCTGCCTGCAACATATGGCTACCTGGAAGAAAGGATTTTGTAAAATTTGAAGGGTTATTAGTTGTATTTTATGTGTGACAGATTGGGACGGGATGGGAGAATCAGTGTGCCTTCTACAATCTTGTTGGTATTAGATTTCTTTTCCTTTATTCTCTCTTGTTTGAGTTTACATGGTGCCCTGTGGTTTCTCTCTGATGGATTCAACCCATGAAATTAGTCCCATCTGTCTGTGGAATATAGCAGTCAGGTAGGTCACTATAGGAACCTGCCTTTGATGAGATTTGTCCCCAGACTCTGCTGATTATTGGACACCTGAGAGTGTCCCTGAGGCATTTCCTTTTCCCAAACCAACAGAAGATAGTGGGAAAGGAGGAGGCACTCATGGAAGCTAAATACTTTGTATAATAACTGCAGGGTCAGAGGCTTCCCCTTCCTCCCTCCTTCCCTTTCCCTTGTCCATCACCAGTCTGACCTCCCAGGATGAGTCCTTTAGTGAAGGTAGAAGCTTACATTTGAAAAGGGGAAGGGATGATCAGGAAGATCCAAGGCAGTAGCTGGCGGAGAGGAAAAAGAAAGGAAGAGGAATTTGGTATATAATGGAAAGAGCTCTGAACCCAGAATCAAGTCACTGGGGTTCTAGTCCTAGCTCTTTCACTAACTTACCTGTGTGACCATAGGCATATTATTTCACTTTCTGGGTCTAAAGTATCTCATCTATAAAATGGCGAGGGGAGAGGGCCCTCTCCAGTCTTTTCTAACTCTAACATTTTCTAATCCAGCATTCCGTATTTAACTAAATTCTATATTTTCAAGTTCCTTCTCGTTCTAACATTATTTGTTCTAAGAACCCTTTAGTTTTGATATTCAGTGTTCCAAGATCCTATCCACCTGTGACATTCTGTGTTCTGAGATCCCTTTCACCTCTAACATTCTGTTTTTTAAGATCTCTTTCATCTCTAACATTCTGTATTCTAAGATCCTGATCTGTGTTCTAAGATCCATTCCACTTTTGACATTCTTTTTAAGATCCCTTCCAGATCTTAAAATTCCATGTTCTAAGGTCATATCTTCTGACATTCTGTGTTCTAAAATCCCTTCCACTTCTGACATTCTGTGTTGTTAGGTCCCTTTAGTTTTGATATTTGGTGTTCCAAGATCCCTTCTACGTCTGGCATTCTGTGCTCTCAGATCTCTTCCTTCTCTAATATTCTGTATTCTAAGATCCTGATCTGTGTTCTAAGATCCATTCCACTTCTGACATTCCTTTTAAGATCCCTTCCAGATCTAACATTCTGTGTTCTAAGGTCACATCTTCTGACATTTTGTGTTGTAAAGCTCCTTCTAGCATTGTCTGTGAAAAACTTGTTTTCTCTCTGTGTTTGTTTTTGTTTTTGCTGAGCAGCGCAAGAGGTAGGAACATTTTGTTGTTTTTGGACCTTCCTTTGAAAGCCAACAAAGGTTTGAGCTGGTGAGACTGGAAGGCATAGGAGTGACCCAATTCCAATGAAGACAGAGGTTGAAACTGGAGCCCCTTGCTCAATTCCACTTTGTAATTTGGAACCATTCTAACCCCCCTCTAGCTTGTTTCTGAACAGTGAATGAGAAATAGCAATTTAGGATTAAGGGGGGTTAGAATGGCAGGGAGGAAAAAGTTTCTCACTGAAGCAGGGTTAATGACTTCATTAATAGCCAGTCTTGGTGATTCTCAGTAGGAAGTTCTCCCAGGAAGAGCTGAGTTGGGGCTGGGGGATGGATGCGTCATGGAGAGATGAGTCAGGCAGCTTGCTCTCTTGCCTGGCATTACCCCTGCACCTCCCCTGTTTGAAAAGCTTTAATTTTACCCAGATTCATCATGTAAGTCTCAGAACAGACGGATTTTCCTGAGATGATAATATTACCTTACTCTGGTGTAGCAATTTATATTTCTCCAGAATGATTTCATATCTCCCATCTCATCTGATCATCCTTATTTCCCTGAAAGGAAGGTAGGGCCAATATTTTTTTTTAAATCCTCATTTTGCAGAGGCCAACACAGGGAGAGTGAGTGATGATTGAAAATCTTTCCAAAAAAAATCAGAATGTTCAAAATGGGAATGAATAACCATAAGGAGGTAGTGAGTTTCTCATCACTAGATGTCTTCAAGAGGAAGAGGAAGGAGAGAAGGGAATATATATTTATTGACATAATTGTGTACCAGGCACTGTGTTAAGTGCTTTACAATTATCATCTCATTTGTTCCTCAAAGCTGCAAAGGCTGGTGCTTTTATTATCCTTATTTTACAATTGAGAAAACTGAGGTAGACAAAGGTTAAGTGACTCATTAGAGGATTACCTCTAAGAGGAATGTGGAGGGTGTTCTTGATTTAGGTGGTAGTCAGACAAAATTCTTTCTGAGATCCTTTTCCAATTTGGAGTGAGTGTTTGTGTGACTTGGGACAAATTATAGAATCTTAACCGTAAAGTGTAGAGAGTAGAGAAGTCAAGACTAGAACCCAAGACTCCTGCACCCATTTCCCTTTCCGCTGTAGTTCACTCCCTCCTGTTATTTCAGGGCATTATTTACTAACCTCAATTTCATACCCTTGAATGCAAAAAGAGCCCTGGATGCCTTCAGAGACCCAAAGGGATTGTGTTGGGACTTTACTTTTGCCTTTTGCCCAGCTCAGAGTGGATATATTTGAAGTGCCAAGGGAGGTCTATTTGAGATTCTCTTAGAATCATAGTCTCAGAGTTAGAAGCTAGTATCTATATAGCATTTTAAAGTTTACAAAGTGCTTTTCATGTTATCATATTCCATTGTCACGATATCTCTGTGAAGGAAGTGCCGGTATTATTCCCATTTCATAGAGGAGGAAACTGAGGCTGAGAGTGGTTCAGTAACTTGCCCAGTCCTGACACACAGGTGGAAAATATATGAGGCAGAATTTGAAGTCAGATCCTCTTGACTTTAAGCCCAAGGATCTATCTAACCCTATTTCTGTCAGAACCATGACAAGTGGCCATCCAACCCCTACTTTGAGATTTCCTGAGAGGGGAAAATCATTACTTCCTGAGACAGACTATGGAAGGCTTCATGGAGGAGTTGACTTTTAAATAAGACTTTGTGGGCATCCTGCAGGTAGAGGATCTGATAAGGGGAGGGTTGGGAGGAGGGTGAGTAAGGGCAGTCTTGGGGACAGGGAAAGAAAGGAAGTTACAGAAACTGATCTTTACCCTCTGGAAAAGGTTGGAAATCTTAGGTAGACAGGAAATATGAAAAGGAGTATCTGAATTCAGGTACCTTTTATGGCCCCACCCAGGCTGCCCAATCAGCCCCTTTTGGTTCACGAGTGACACCACATCTCACTCAAGTACGACTCCCTGTGGGCAGGGATGGGCAGAAAGCAGTCCTGGTGTGCTCTGGATTGATTAGAACACTGGCTGCTGGCCCTTCCAAAAGGAGGAAATTGAACCACCAAAGAGCTTGAAGGAGAAAAATGCCATGGGATGATTTTTTCATGTTTTTAGAGTCTCATAAATACACACAGCCCCATGCATGAGATTTGTGTCAACTTCGAAGGGAAACAGATTCCACTCTCTGCGTCCATTCTACTCTCTGGCTTGGCAGCAGCCTGGGATTTTCCCTAAGGTGAAGGGGTGGATCAGCCTGCGGTGGGGAGGGGACCTGCTACTCCCTCCAGTCCAGGCTGTTGGGCGGAAAATGTTGAGAGGAAAATGAGTTCCCAGGAGGGGGGTGTTTATTTGTCCACGGTCAGACAGATAGGAAACAGGTATCACAATTTGACTCTGGATTATTTGAATCCACATCTGACATTCTTACCCTTACATCATTTTCTAAACCTCAGTTTCCCCATCTGTCAAATAGGGATAATAATCCATATACTTATGGGGTTGTGAGGAAGGGGCTTTATAAACTGTAAGACTGTTTGAAAACATGAGCTGTTATTGTAAGGAGGAGGCAAAGTATAGAAAAGGGACTGTCACTCTGCTAATGGTCCTGTGAGGCAGTGGATAGGGCCAGCATTAAAAAAATATTAATAAGTAGCATTTACATAGCACTTTAAGGCTACCTTAAAGAAAGAGATGGCTACCTCCAAATAAAGGTAGATTGTTTAGGAAAGGCCTAGATGGATGGGAGATGAGAAACACCCACCTAGGGGCCTCCCCAGGGTCAGTAAAGCACAAAAACCTTGGGCTTTAGAAACCCAAGTTTATTTTGATAATTGGAGTAAGGGAAAAGGGTAGATAGGGTCCTAACACTACCAATCTAGACTCTACCCAACTTCTATGCACCTCACAAGAGAGGCTTCTTCTGTAGGCCCTGCCTCTCCACTCCCTGCTCTTATCTAAAACTCCAAATGTTATCTATCTGCTAATCTAACTACCCAGATTGTCCTTAAGCAGGCAGAGGAGACAGGATTCACGGTTAGCCTGAATTCCCTCTCTAGCTTCCTAGGTAACCCAGAGTCCCAGGTGACAAAACCCTTGGGATTACCTTAGTCAAGTTGATCTCTGACCAGTTGATCTCTGACTCCAGGGAAAAGGCAGTCTACTCCAAGGCAATTCTCCAACCCAGGAATCCCTGATCTTTCCACAAGATTAATTCTCCCAAGGGTATGGCAGAGCAATGATCCTCCTTCCAGCTCAGTGGAAAGCTATATCAGGAGGGACAGTTATAAAATGTCAACTCCTAAGATCCTCCTCTCCTTCCAGAATCTTCTCCCAGGATTTGTATCTAAATTCCTTTTCTTTCCTCTTAAAGACAATCTATGAATTTCCCCTTATCTCTTATCACTTATCCTTACAAATTCACAATGCTTATGTTATCTCATTGGATCCTCACAACCCAGAGAAGTAGATGCTATTATCTTCATTTTTACAGATAAAGAGACTGAGGCAGATAGAGGTTGCCACTTTAGGAGGGCCCCATAATTAATAAATGTGAGGCAGAATTTGAATTCAGATCTTCCTGACTCCAGATTCACTGATCTTACAAAATCCATTATCTACTTGCCCCGCAATCACAGCATCTCTGAGCTGGGAGGGATCTCAGAAACCAAATAGACTAACTTGTCCCATATCAAGATGGACCAATGGCTATGTGGCATTCCCTTGAAGATCTCCAGTGATGGAGAACTCATTATGTTCTAGGGCAGCCTATTCTACTTCTGAGCACCTCTAATTATTTAGAAAGCTCAATGAACTCTAGTGGCTCCTTATTACCTCCAGAATAAAATTTAAAAGATCTTTTGGGTCATTTTTTTGTTGTTCAGTTGTTTTAGTCTTGTCTGATTCTTCATGACCTCCTTTGAATTTTTTATATTTTAGCAAAGACCCTGGAGTAGTTTTTCTCTTCTCTAGCTCATTTTTCATATGAAGAAACTGAGGCAAATAGGATTACGTGACTTTCCCAGGGTCACACAGCTAGTAAGTATCTGAGGTCAGATTTGAATTTTTGGCATCTAAATCTCTTCTAAAGCATAGCTAAGCCATTCCTAACTCTCCAATGTTCTTTCTTATACCTTATTTACTTCTAGGTTCAATCCAGCTAAACTAACCTATTTGCATTTCCTCTAACCTGGTTTTCCATCTCCCATCTCCAAGTCTTTGGCCTGGATGCCCCCCACATTTGGAATGTTTGCTCCATTTCCTTCCATCTCTAAGTTTTCCTGGATTCCTTCAGGACTCGTCTTCAATCCCACCTTCTTCAGGAGACATTTCTAGTTTCCCACAGCTGCTAGTGCTTTCCCTCCATGATTCCCTCCACCTACTCTGCGAACATGTATCTTATTTGTGCCTAGAAAGTGAGCTTCTTGAGGGCAGGAACAGTTTTTGTTTGATTGTTTTTTGAGCCTGGCTTTATATCCCTAGCACTTAGCACACTTCCTGCCACATGTAGCCATTGTTTAATAAATATTTGTTGAGTGACTGAGCTGAAATATGCCTGGCTCCAACTTCAGTCCACAGCTCTCAGTTCTATATTCTGGATCTATGCATGACTGTCCTTTAAATACATAAAGACAACCTTTTCCTAATCTTCCACTCCCACCTCATTGTCTCTCCTCTACCCTAAACATCTCCATCACCTTCAAACAATCCTCATTTGGCATGGTCATATTTCTCCCCCACCCTTCCTCTTCCTTCCTATTTTAGAAGTGAAGAAACTGAGATAGAAATGAAGTGACTTTTCCATTGTTGTACAGTTGCAGAGATGGGACTTGAACCCAGGTCTCCTTATCTCAAATGCTGAGTCCTTTCTTCCCCACCACACAGTCTCCCTATGATGCCAAAAGCATTGCTAAATAAAGATTTCACAGGGAGAATACTCATCTTGCTTCAGATCTTTCAGCATCTCCATGAGGATACTGCTAGTCCTGCTTAATTAAAGTACTTGTGAATGGTAATGAAAGCCAAAGTCTCAGATCTAATATCTTTGAACAATTCTATCTTTTCCCACCAGCTGAGTTTTTTAAAAATGGTAATTTAACAAGAGTCTATCCATCTTCTGTGAAAAAGGAAATTTCTGCTCAATCTGTAGTTGAAGGTCATGAAATATGAAGTTACTGAGCCCAAGAGAAAGCCCAGAGTACTTGGGATACCCCCTCGTGGATTTTCAAAGGATAAATATTAGCTCAGAGTTCTTGATTTGGGGGCGTGGGAGGGGTTGGGGAAGGGGGAGCTCATAAAAGTAAATACATTATTTCTATTGATTTTCATTATTTAGTCTTTGATATGATTAAAAATATCAGGATGACCTGCTAACCATGGAAGTAATTATAAAGTATATAATTGGAGAAAGTCAAGGAAGCAAGTAGAGAAGGCAAATTCATCCAGCCTTGAGCGCTTGGTGCCGTCTTTTAGGCTATAGCTGTCATCCATCCATCCCTCTCTCTCTGTAGCTCTTATTCTCTCTCTCTCTCTCTCTCTCTCTCTCTCTCTCTCTCTCTCTCTCTCTCTCTCTCTCTCTCTCTCTCTCTCTCT
>NC_058130.1:693708166-693720767 GCF_016433145.1 Gracilinanus agilis | reverse complement strand
GCTCTCTCTCTCTCTCTCTCTCTCTCTCTCTCTCTCTCTCTCTCTCTCTCTCTCTCTCTCTCTCTCTCTCTCTCTCTCTCTCTCTCTCTCTCTTTTGTTTTTATGTTTGATCATTAGCTGGAAACATTAGATAGATACAGAAAGAAAGATTGATCAGCAAATTGTCAAAAGAAAGGAAGGGAATAAGTATTTATGTAATGCTTTATGTATACCTGACACTATGATAAGTGATTTTACAAATATCTCATTTGATCCTCACAAGGTGCTATTATAATCCTCATTTTACAGTTGAGCAAACTGGGGTAGACAGAGTTTAAGTGACTCACCCAGAGTCATGAACTTAGTAAGGATATGAGGCTACATTTGAACTCAGGTCTTCTTGACTTCCAAGCCCAGCACTCTATTCACTGCACCATTGGCTATCTAGCTCTCTTTCATTCCAACAAGAATTTATTAATTCTTCATTATGTGACAGGCATTGTAGAAGGTATCAAGGACACAAAAACAAAAATGAAGACAGTCCTTATATGTCTCTAAGTATTAATTTCCCAACTGATACCTATATCAATTATACTTACTAGATTCTTCATAAATAATTATTGAATTGAATTTTGCTTGAAAACATTCCTCATTCTGACTCACAACCCTCCTCCCAGTGACCCCAGCTCATCACTTTGGAGGCCTCTTTGACCTTTCTCTCTCACCAACCCCCTTCCTCCATGTTTTCTGTGATCCGGAATCCTCTCACCATCCTGGCTCCCTGCCTCCCATAAATCAATGTACTTTCTACATGAACTGAACACAATACATGAACTCATCCACAGAATTGAACATAGTATTCTAGATATGATCTGACTGGTAAAGACCACAGAGGGACTATCAGGCCTAGAATATGCCTCTCTACTAAGTCCAAGATTTTTTGGCTGCTCCATGATTCTGTTGATTCATATTTAGTTTGTGGTTCACTAACCCCACCAAGAAGGTTGGTTTTTTTTTTTTTTGGTCATCTTTCCCTTAGTAAATTGTAAGTGTATGACAAGTTCAGCACCTCTGGTGGGAGGACTTGCTGAGCCCTTTTTGGGCTTTTCACCAACCTTTGGTGTTCATCTTTCACCCAAATTTCATTTGTGGCTCCAAGGTGCTGAAGCATGTACAGCAGACACACTCCAGTAAAACCGTCTCAGAGATGAACCAAATCAGGTTGAAGGTAAACAAAAGGACTTAAACCCATTGGTGAGTTAGGGAATATTTACCCCAAGCATGTGAAGACCTTTCCCAGTAGAATAAGAGGACGAGAACAGTTTGTTCCAACAGCTAGGAAGGTGGCTGAAACAGGTGCTGTGGAGGGCTTAGATCCTGGTCAGAATGGAAGATGCCAAGGTCATCCACTGTGATCTGGGTCATCGCCAATCTTCCTGACTTTTGTCTTGCCATTGGACTTTGATGACTCTGGGAGAGAGAGTGAGGCTGATGACTTTGTGCAATTCTGCCTTACTTCAATACTCCAAATCATGTGCAAGTCAAGACATCACTCATGATGTCTTTGGTCCTTTTTGAAAGGATGACCGACAACTAACTTTATGAGGATAGAGCCTGGCTGAGACTCATCTTTATGCTTCCTGGAATATAGTCAAGTTTTGATGGGATATAGAATGGAAGGTATTGCCTAAAGAGAACAGGATCTTAAGAGTTCCAAGGGACCTCAGACTCTATCCAATTAGATGGTTAAACCATCTAATCTCAAATCTTAACCATCTTGATAACACATCTGAGAAGAGTTCATCTAGCCTTTGTTTGAAGACTTTCAAAGAGGGGAAACTCATTAATTTCTGGAGTAATCCATTCCACTTTTGGATACCTTCAACCATTAGCTTTTCCTTTCATAAAATCCAGATTTTTTCCCAGGTTCCTATGGCTGCTGCTAATGAATGATGATAACAATAATGATAAGAAGTGAGTATAAACATTCATAGACCTAAGGGAGAGCCTTATCCTTGACCCTTCCCATGAAAGGAAGGCTCACCTGGATAAACCTTTTTTGCTGTTGCTGTCCAGTCATTATAGTCATGACCAATTCTTCATGACTCCAGTTAGGGTTTTCTTGGCAGAGATGGCAGATGAGGAAACTGGGACAAGTAGGGTTGAAGTTCACAGATGTAGGAAATGTCTGTCTGAGGCCACATTTAACCTCACAAAGATGAAATCTAGCTCATGCTTTAGGGATGCCTAGTGTGATGAGTAAAAATTCTAAGAGATATATGAATTTGTTGATTAGGCTAGCAGAGACTATTAATTTATTGGTTATTGCTAGCCTAATCAATATATTGATTTTCTTACCTGGATCCCAATGTCTCAAAATGTTTACTCATCACACTATGTATGTGACATTTATGGAACGCTTTAAAGTTTCCAAAGAATTTTTATAGACTCTCATGATGGCAGCTTAGGTGGTATAGAGTTTTGGACCTCAGGAAGACCTGAGTTCAGATCCAGACTCTGACACTGGCTATTTACAGCTGGACAAGTCATGTGACCTCTCTTCAACCTCATCTATAAAATGGGGATAATAATAATATATACCTCCCAGGGTCCTTGTGAGGATAAAAAAATGAGATATATGGAAAGCACTTTGTAAACCTTAAGGCACAATATAAATGCTAGCTGTTATAGTACTATTAAAGAATTATATAAATGCTACACTGAGCCTTGGTGGAAGCTAGCTGGTATAATGGATAGATCACTGAACCTGGAGTTAGCAAGACCCTCTTCCTGAGTTCAAATCTGGCTGCAGTCACTTAATAGCTGTGTGACCCTGGGCAAGTCACTTAATCCAGTTCATCTCAGTTTCCTCATTTGTAAAATGATTTGGAGAAGGAAATGACAAATCACTCCAGTATCTTTGCCAAGAAAACCTCTAATGAGGTCACAAAGAGTCAAATACAACTAAAATAGCTGAATAATAAAATACTAAGCCTCACAATAACTGTGTAAGATGGGTACCTTAGAGATTTTACCTATTTTATTGGGGAGAAACTGAGTCTCAGAGCTGCTGAATGACTTGCCTATGACTGAATGTAGAAACGGATTAAGGTAGCATTTGAATCCAGACCTTTTAGACTTTAGCTTTAGCACTCCATCTACTCAGCCTTTTGTAATAATACTCAAAATACTTAACCATAGCTATCATCTGTCCGCCTTTTATCCAAAGTCTTCTTTTCTCTAAACAAAATTCTTTTGATTTCATTAATTGATCCTCAAATACAGTGTATGAAGTTCCCTTATTGTCTTGATTGTCCTTATTTGGATGCTGCGTTATTCAGGTGGTCTGCAGCTGGTGTCAAGAAGATCTGAGTTCAAATCCAGTCTCAGACACTAGTTTTGTGGCCTTGGATAAGTCACTTTACCTCAGTTTCCTTAGCTGTAAAATGGGGATAATACTAGCACCTACCTCACAGGGCTGTTGTGAGGATCAAAATGAGAAAATATTTGTAAAGCACTTGGCACAGTGACTGGTGTGTATTAGGTAGGTGATAAGTGCTGGTTTTCTTCTACTCTTATTAATAATTTATTATTAGTCCCACTAAAGTCCCCCAAATCCCACTATTGGGTCCCAATACCAATGAAGAGTTCAAAGACAGGAAGACCCATACTTCTCAAACTGATCAATCTGAAGAACAGGATGATGTCCTTGGAAACCTGTGTGTTTGTGTGGGGAGGTGGATGTGGAGGGTGGCATTGTGTTACCAACACAGGATTGTGGGGAAGGGAAGAGCTTCATTATCTATAAAATGAGGGCAGTTGGCTAGATGACCTCAAAAGTCAAAGAGCGACTCTGTCCACTACACAACTTTGGCCAGAGCTAGCCCTGAGCAAGCTTTCCAAGGTCAGCAAAAAGACGGGCCACAATCCCAAATCTGTTGTCGTTTCTTATCTGGCCCTGTTTCCATGTGCACCCACTGCATATCTGCCCTGGTGCCTGCATGCCAGGGTTTCTCTGAGATGATTAATGTGAATCGGGAGGAGGCTACAGAATCAGTAGGATGGTGTCAGACCCAAATACAGGGGATTTTTTTTTTATGTATACCATATGCTCATTTAGCACAATCAGAAATGAAGCAACATGTTTAGAAGTTAAAAAAAAAAAAGAACAACAAAGGACCCTAGTTTCTTGAGGCTGTTATTTTCCAGCAGTGACTTATACCAGATGTTTCAGAAACCAAGGAGAAGAACCATAGAGAAACAGGGTGTTAGAGGTGGGAGAGGAATTAAAACAAATAATGTTAGAACTGAGAGAAACCCAAGAAGATAGATCATAGATTGGGAAAAGATTGACATGATCTTGGTTATGAAATGCACTGGACATGGGTTGCTTCTCTAATACCTCCAGTGGTCCTCCATTGCTCCTTCCCTTCCAGTCATTACAGAATCATGGATTTTCAGAGATGGAAGGGACTTCAGACTTCCTTTAATCCAACTAGGAACCATCAAGGAATTCTTTTTACACTATTCTGAAGAAGTTGTCACAGAATGTGTTGGAGGATCTCCAGGGAAAGGAACCTCACTACCTTAAGAGGATGATAGCTCCAGTCCATAGCTGTTTTCCTTATATTGATCAAAAACCTTTTGTTGTTGTTCTTATTGAGTCCTTTTAGTTATAGTTGATTCTTTTGACCCCATTTGAGGTTTTCTTGGCTGAGATACTGGAGTAGTTTGCTATTTCATTCTCCAACTTATTTTACAGATGAGGAAGCTAAGGCAAACAGGGTTAAGTGACTTGCTCAGGGTCTTATAGCTAGTAAGTGTCTGAAGCTGACTTTGAACTTAGGTATTCCTGGCTCCAGGCCACTGTGCCACCTAGCCTTAATTGATCCAAAGTTTGCTTTCCTATAATTCTGAACTAACATACTAGTTCTGAGGGCAAGTAGGACAAGTTTAATTCCCCTTTTCACTGATGTTAAAACTACCATGGAAAGGGGGAATTAAACAAATTCATGTTTGTATTCCCAGCTTATAGCACATAGTAGGTGCTTGATAAATGCTTATTGAGAATGATAACACTGAAGACAGTGTTCCTCCATTCCCTGCTCCAAGTTTTCTTTTCTCTAGGCTAAAAGACTCCAGTTCTTTCACCTCCTTCTGTATGAGGTAATCTCTCCTCAGTTCTCCATTTTAGTCTGTCTTCCATTTGGTCTGTTCTCCATTTTATTCTGTCTTCCATTTAGTCTGTTCTCCATTTTACACATCTTCCATTTAGTCTGTTCTCCACTTTAGTCTGTCTTCCATTTAGTCTGTTCTCCATTTTAGTCCGTCTTCCATTTAGTCTGTTCTCCATTTTAGTCCGTCTTCCATTTAGTCTGTTCTCCATTTTATACATCTTCCATTTAGTCTGTTTTCCACTTTAGTCTGTCTTCCAATTAGTCTGTTCTCCATTTTAGTCTGTTCTTCATTTTCTGTCTTCCATTGCCTCCAGCTTGTCTCTTCTAAAAGGGACTGAACTTGACTTTCCAAATATGGCAAAGTGGATGTAGTGCTGGACTTGGAGTCAGTAAGTCTCCAGATCTATTTATTATCTCTGATAATCTGATAAGGACAGCTTAGTTGATAAGGAAATAATGGGACACGGGAGTTGTTTTTTAGCTCATGCTTCCAGCTCTGACTCCAGGAGCACTGAGTTTATTATATATATTTCAAGACTCATTTCACACAAAAGAACCCCCCCGAAACTTTGCAGATGCACAGGAATTACAAATTATGTCATATCAAAACACAAAAGGTCTCATTGGCTTCAGAACAGAACAAGGCCAAGGCTGAATTTTGACTGGGTTCTTATCAGAAAGCCAAGTTGAGGAATATTTTTCTTAGGGTTGAATTGCCCCTGCTAAGGTTTTGGCCTTGGCTGTACCAGGCAGCTGCATTCCTGGCCAAAGGGGAAGAGTGTTAACCCTTTTAACGGCTGGTTAGCTAGGAACTTAAAGCTTTTCAATAAGACCACAATACTTTTCAACAAGAAATCACAAGGATCACAAAAGGAGTCAAAAGAGGGGTCTCATATTTTTATCTATTCTCTTATTGGCTTCCCACAAGTAAGACCTCACTCAAACAGTCAATTAACATTTATGAAGCTCCTACTATATGCCAAATGCTGTGCTAAGAGGTGGGGACATAAAATATGAAAAATATAGGGAGCTTACAGTGTAATGGAAGAAGGCACAAAAGGTTGCTGAAAAGGAGAGGTGGAAGGTACCCATAGGATGGAGTCCAGATCAATAGAGTGCAGCCAAATGGGAAATAAAGAATGACTAACCTGAGAGTCCTCTTTAAATGGAGGCTATAGGAGGAATTCTTTACTCTGCCCTTCAGGTTTTAAATCAGAGGAGCAGAGGGAGCTGATGAGGTATGAGCTGTAGGCTAATGCAGTCTTATAGGAAGATGAGGTTCCTGAGAGGATGATGGAGTCCAAAGGAGTATAGCTAAGTGGGAGTGGAATGACCTGAGTTCAAATACTACCATAGATATTTACCATCTGTATGACCCTGGACAAGTCATTTAATTTCTTTCAGCCCTGAGTAGCCTTATCTGTAAAATGGAGACCGTAAAAACATTTACCTCCCAGGATTATTGTGAGGAGCAAATTTGTAAAACTTTGGAAAACTTAAAAAGTGCTATATAAATGCAAACTTTTAGCTATTATAAAACAGGGCACATAGTAGATGCTTAAGATTTTGCCAAATTTAAATTTATTGAATAACTAGATGCCACACTGTGATCTGGCATCAATCAATGTGTATCTCTGTAATTCAAAGTATGAACATCTCTGGTCTGGTGAAAAGGTCCACAATTTATAAATGAGGTCTCTTTCTATATCTATTTGCTGAGCGACTGGAGGCAAATGATTTCAAATCTCAATCCTCATTTTCCTCATTGGTCAAATGAGAGTAATAACATTTCTAGCATTTGCCTCCCAGAGTGGCTGGGAGGAAAATCTTGTAAAAACCCTAAACCACCGGAAGAGAAATGGCTGGTATTTACTTAGAGCTTTAAACTTTACAGCATTTGAGATGTTTATTATCTCATTTGTCCTTAACAACTCTGTGAAATGGATCTTGTAGACCTTATTACCCCCATTTTACCAATGAGCAAACTGAGAATCAGACAGTTTCAGTGACTTGCGGATAGTCATACAACTAGTATATGGTAGAGGTGGGATTTGAACTCATATCTCCACATGTGTCCAATACTTTATTCGCTGTGTGTCTGTGTGTATAGTTTAAGTTGTTAATCTACATTTTAGCCTGACGCAAACAGCTATGTAATTAGAAATCTTGAACCCTTGGACTCCATCTCCCAGAATTATCTTTCTTGTCCCCAAATTCCTTTTCCTCTCTCCCTCACGTTGTGTCCTCATGTATTGTATATAAGTTGGCTGTAACCCTGCCTTTGCGCTCTCTCTTCTCTCGGGACCATGGCTAGGTTAGCTCCCTCTTTACTCTAGCTTTTTTTATTTTCCTTTACTTCAAGTTATTCTTAATAAATCTTATTAAATACAATACTTAAGAGGTATTGTATATTAACTTTTAAGCTTACGCAGCTGTGGAGCTGTGTCAAGCGAGCTAGACTTGTGCTCCACGTTCTTCCCCATTTTCTATGTGCAGTTCTCTTTCGTGTCTATACTCCTGACTTTTGTTTTTGTTGGGTCATTTCAATCTTGCCCAACTTTTCATGACCCCTTTTGGAGTTTTGTGAGTAGAGGTGCTGAAGTGATCTGAATATTTCCTTATCCAGCTTATCTTACAGATGAAGAAACTGAGGCAAACAGAGGTTTTTTTTTCCATTTATTTATTTATTTGTTTGTTTATTAACATCATCCATTTTTGAGCAGGAAAAGATCTGAGAGATGATCTAGTCCAACCAATTCAGAAAAGGAAACTGAGGCCAACAGGGTTAAGTGAGTTGCCCAGGGTCACACATGTTAGTGTCTGAGGTCAGATTTGGACTCAGGAAAGTGAATCTTCTTGGCTCCAAGACCAGTGCTTTATCTACTGTGCCATCTTGTTGCCCTCAGCTTTTCGACTGAGTACAATTATTTCCCCCTTTTCATAGGCTTATAGAATCATGGAATTCAGTTAGAAGGGGCCTTTGAACTCACCCAGAACCATACCCTCATTTTTAGGCAAGAAAACGGAGTCCTAGAAAAGTCAGCTTACTTGTACAAGGTCACATGTTGAAGTAAGGGGAAAAGGGTGATTGGAACAGAAACCTTTCAGCTCCAAATCCAGTCCTCTTTCCAGGGCAAGGGGGGATATTATAAACCAGAATGTCCTTCTCTAAATCCCGGACACTGCAGCCCTAGGCTTCCTTCTTTTTGCTTGCATTGTCCAGAGGCAACCTCAATAACTTTCCTGAATTTTGCCCTGAATAGAACCATAAAAATAGTACCACCTTAGCCTGCCAACGGCTCCATAGTCCTTTGCTGTCCCAATTCAAGAGCAAGTTGCTGCACTGAGGGCTGGGATACTCTAATTTGACTTGAAGTGTTGAGGGAAGCCTGCTAGGGGTAATACTGGAGACTCTTGGAATTGTAACATGTTAGAATTGGAAGAAGCCATTGATCAAATCCTCCCTCTACCTCATGTTACAAAGGAAGAACCTGAGGCTTGAGAAAGTAAAGTTACTTGTCCAAGGTCATACAGAAAGGTATTGGCAAAATAAGGACAAGAGCTCGGGCTTCTTGGCTCCCAACCCAGGGCTCTTACCACTCTACTATGCTGCTTTTCTACTGATTGAGCTGTTGCTTTATAATCACATTCTAATTGTGCCATATGCAAAATTTTGCCTTCCATCTGGATTATAAGCTCCTTGAAGCCAGAGGTTAGATTTTTCTGCTTTTTCTCGAATGCCTTTGGTCTGTTTGAGAACTTTGTACACAATAAAGTGGATGGATGGCTGAATTAATCATGGATTTATTTATTAACTAAATAGGTAAGTATTCAACAAGGAAGAAAGGAAACGGAGATTTTTTTTAAGTGCCTACTATGTGCCAGACACTGTGCCAAGGACTTTATAAATATTCTATCATTTTCTCCTCCACCCATAGGGTTCATGCTAGATAAGTTTTATTGTTCAGAAGTAACTAGATGGTTCAGTGCATCAGGCTGGGAGTTAGGAAGACCTGAGTTAAAATGTGAAGTTAGACACTTTCCTAGCTGTGTGATCCATGGCAAATTACTTAACTTCTATTTGCCTTAATCCACTGGAGAAGGAAATGGCAAATCACTCCAGTATCTTTGCCAAGAAAACCCCATTGCCGGTATTGGTGTGATGTGGTCCATGGTTTCATGAAGAATCAGACAGGACTCAACAACAAGTATTGTTATCCCCATTTTATAGATGAGGAAACTGAGGCAAATAGAGATTAAGTCACTCACCCAAGGTCATAAAGCTAATATGATCTGAAGTCACATTTGAACTCAGTTCTTCCAGACTCCAGGTCTGGCACTTTATCCCCTCTATCACCTTGTTGCCAAGGTAATGTAACAGGGACACACAGAAGAGAATATGACAGTAGCATCTGGGTTCAGAATCTACTAAATAAGACTCTGAGATGTACAGACAAACACTGACCTAGTTCATCCCCTCATTTTAAATATGAAGAAACAGAAATCTATAGTAGGTACTTTCTAAATGCTGATTGATCAGATTCATTCATTTATGCCTTCATTAATCGACTCTTTCATGTGTTCATTCATGCATCTATTCATCCATCCATCCATTCATCTCTTTATTCATTCATCTAGTCCAGTGGTTCCCAAACTTTTTTGGCCTACCGCCCCCTTTCCAGAAAAAAAGATTACTTAGCGCCCCCTGGAAATTATGAAACTATTTATTGAACTCAGAATAGAATGTAATACAAAAAAAGGTGTGGCCATCACTGCCTTCCTGAATCGCTGCAGCACCCACCAGGGGGCGATGGCGCCCACTTTGGGAATCACTGATCTAGTCAGTTGGTCATTCATCAGCTATTCATTCACTTAAATATTCAGTATTTATATAGTAGCTATAATGTATTTATTGCTAGATCTGGAGTCAAGAAGATTTGAGTCCAAATCTAGCCTCAGATACAGCATTGAATACATGACCAACTGACTAGATGAATGAATGACCCTGGGCAAGTTACTTAATCCTGTTTGCCTCAGTTTCCTTTTCTGAATTGGCCAGACTAGATAATCTCTGAGATATCTTCTTGCCTCAAAATAGATGATGTTAAAACAAACAAGCAAGCAAACAAACAAAAAAACCCTCCACTTGCTTCAGTTTCCCCATCTGTAAGTGATCATAACAGCATTTGCCTCCTAGGGTTATTGAGGAAACAACTAAGATAATATTTGTAAAGTGCTTAGCCCAGTGCCTGGCACAGAGAAGGCATTATATAAATGCTAGCTATGATGCTGCCATTGCTGCTCCCCTGAAAACCTTAAAACACTGTGTAATGTCATTATTATTATATTCCTATTACCATCTTACCCATATTTATGTAGAACGCTACTATTTATGAAGCACTTTTCTTTCCATCACTGCATTTGTTCTCTCTGGTGAGGCAGAAGTCATTTTTCCCCCCATTTTATAGTTGAGGGCAGCAGGTTCAGAGCTTGAAGAGCCCTGCCCAAGGTCATCAAGCTAGGAAATGGTGGGGCAAAGACTGAAGGAGTCCCAGGTCCAGTCCCCTTTCTCAGATTGGGCTGTGGATAATTGGGCAGTTATTTAAAGGAATAGAAGTGGCCCCAAGAGCCAAAGGCCACATGGAAAGAAAAGCCACAGACATGAGGTGAAGAGAAAAGGAAGAACCAAATTAAGGTTAAGGCAGCTGCTAATAGTTTTTATGGAACCGACAGAAGCCAATGTCACAGCTAAAGAGTTTATATTTCAGGGGATGTCCTTTTTGGTGAATAGCTTTCTTTTTCACACTCCCTCTGGAATCTATCCATCGCAGGCACTGGTCTCACTCTTTCTAGTCCCACAACAAAGTTGTTTGTGTGTTTTCCCCTCAACTAAATTCTGAGCTCTACGTCTCTATTTTGGTTATCTGGGTGCCTAAGCACAAGACCTTGCCTAGAATAGAAGTTCCAGAAATTTTTGTTTGAATTGAATTACATCATTTATTGAATTAGACAATTTGTCAAATTGAATTATATTACTTTTAGCAGGATGATTTTGGAAATATGTGCTGGCTAGATTTGAAGGAGGAGATACTTGAGGCAAGAGACCAGCGATAAGGATATTGCTTTCATAATCTAGACATGAACACAATGAACACAGCCTTGAGAGTGCTGAGTTTGGACACCCTAAATATGTAACTCCTCTCTCCAGAGCAAGAATAAAAAGTTGGAATCTACAAAAAAAAAAAAAAAACCCACCTTAACTGGGTACCAGAAGATTGGTGGCAGGGGACAAGAATTGGCTTTTAAATATCTGAAGGACTGCTCTGTGGAAATAGTATTAGACATTTTCTACTTGGATTTACAAGGTAGAATTAGGAGCCATTGGTGATGAGTTGCCTGGAGATTTTTGGCTCAATATAAGGAAGAAGCATGATGTAATGCAAAGACCATTGCATGTGGAAAGCAAGAGAGTTGAACTCGAATCCTGGCTCTGTACTTTGTAGTTGTCTGATCTTGGGGAAATGACTCCCACTTTCTGGGCCTCTCTGTTTCCCCTCTGTAAAATGATAGGGATTTGATTAGATGAAAAATAGTAATATATCACTGATATAATACTTAAAAGGTTTGTGAAGAGCTTTATATGTTAATGCATTTGATCCTTACAGCAACCCCAAGGTAAGTGTTGCCATTATCCCCATTTTGCAGATTGAGAAACTGAAGCAAAACAAGATAAAAGGTCTTGCCCAGGGTCACAAAATGCTTGAAGTCCCATTTGAACTCAGGTCTTCCTGACTCTGAAGTTCCACACTTTATCCAATGGATCACTCAGCTGTCTATGCTCCAAATAATATTATTCTAAGTTTAAAATAATCAGTTAGGAATGAGTTACCTTATGCAGAATCAATCATTCATTATTTATGAAGCACCTGCTATGTGTTAGGCACTGTGCTAAGTGTAGGGGATATCAAAAAAGGGGCAAAATACAGTCTCTGCCCTCAAGGATCTCACAGTCTAATAGACTGTTGTTCCCTCTCACTGGAGAGCTTGAAACAGTGCCATGGTGGACTGGCCAAAGAGGGTCCAGTCTTCCGTTACACTGAGGTCAGCTTTACTCATGGAGGTATTATAGAGAGATTCGTGCTTTGGCTGTTTGGTGAGTCTGTAAGTGGAGGCTGGTTCCAAGGGCATTTCCTTTACAACTCTACAAGTCCTTGAAGGGATTGATGGGAAAGACATGAAGGAAGGCATTGGTGGCTGATTATATATTCCGAGAGAGAATCAACAAAACTTCCCAGGTATTATATCATGAAAAAAGCACTGGGGTAGAATCAGAGGATTCAAGTTCTAGTTGCATCATTTATTAGCTTCTCTGACCTTATGTAGAATCTTCATCATCATCATTGTCATCCTTCTTCTTCTTCTTCTTCTTCTTCTTCTTCTTCTTC
>NC_058130.1:693678986-693704668 GCF_016433145.1 Gracilinanus agilis | reverse complement strand
TAGTAGGAGTTCTAGGGGAGAAAGGTTGTTACCAACAAGGGGAATCTGAGAACTCTTCATGGAGAAAGTATCCTTTGAATTGGGCTTTAAAGGATGGTAGGTGGCACAGTAGATAGAGCATCAGACCTGGAGTCAGGAAAACCAGAGTTCAAATTTGACCTCAGATACTTCCTAGCTGTGTGACCCTGGGCAACTCACTTAACCCTGATTGCCTAGCCCTTGATGCTCATCTGTCTTAGAATTGATATAATATTGATAAATAATAATAATAATAATAATAATAATAATAATAAAATTGATAGTATACTAATACAGAAGGTAAGGGTTAAAAAAAAAGAAGAAGAGGTTCCTGTACTAACCTATGAGTTTGGTTTATGAGTTTGTACTAAGGTGGTAATATTAAGAATAGAAACACAATGAAAAAGTGAGAGGTTTTTTTTGGGGGGGAGGGAAGGAATGTAATAGTAAACTACTGATTTGATAACTGGATCTAATAGATGAGGGACCCGTGTCAGAAAAAAAAAATAATTGCTGAGCTTTGAACATGAGAGATGATGGGATTAAACGGTAGAGATTGAGGTGGAGATGGGGTGCCATAGATAGAAAGGAAGTAAATATAATATGCCAGTTTAAGGCATGCCAAGTTTAAGGTTCTGTTTGTTCCTTCAGACAGAAATGCCCTGGAGGCAACTGCAGAGAAGGACTTGGAGCTTGGAGAGTAGGCTGGGGAGGAGATACTCATCAGGGATCATCTGCTTAGAAATTCAAAATATGGGAGTAAATAAGCTTGCTGAAGGAGATAGTTTCTGAAGATAAAATAAGAGGGCCCAAGGACCTATTGGAAGCAAGGAATAGTGGGAAGAACTCTAGATCTGGAGTCAGAGAATCTGGATTCAAAGCCTAACCTTGCCATGACCTAACATTTCTTTTTGTCTGAAAAAGGAGAGAGTCACAGTTTATGACTGCTAAGATCCTTCAAGCTCCTTGAAGTTTGCAGAATCTGGAGAAATATCCATAAGGACCAAGAAAAATTAGAGAAGTAGAAAGAGAACCAGGAGCTTGTGTTGTCTATGAAGAAGAGATGGTATCCAGTAGGATAGGGATCTTAATTGTCAAAAAAATTTAAAAGAAATCATTGAAAATGAGGACTGGAAAAAAAAAGACCATTGGATTTGGTAATTAGAAATTGACAGGAAACCTTCAAAAGGGATGTTTTAGTGGAGTATGAATACAATCAGGTTGCTAGGGTTTGAGGAAAGAGTCGGTAGTAAAGGAAATGAAGGTTTTCATTGTAGGAGAGAGAGAGATGGACAGTATTAGAGGACTTAAAGGTTTGGAGATTTTTTAGGGCTGGAGAGACCCGAGAATATTTGTAGGCAGATAGATAGGAAAAGCTTAAAGATAGAAGAGAGGGAGGGAGAGACAGACAGGCAGAAAGAAAGAGAGAGAGAGAGAGAGAGAGAGAGAGAGAGAGAGAGAGAGAGAGAGAACTTCAGCTTCCCTTCCTCCATGCTTCCTCTATTCACTGAGAAGGCAAGAAATATGATGCCCACTATACATATGAAGTCATGCAAAATATATTTCCACATTAGCCATGAACTGCCTACTTCACCAAGAAGATTAAGTCATCTTTTGCAGGCATAGGGGCTGGGGGTTGGGAAGGGCGATAAGAGGGAGTGAAAAGTTTGGAGCTGTCCCCATGAAAAATGAGATAGAGAGTCAATAAGAATAAAGTAGGATCATCAAACAGTAGTGAGAGTTCAGCTGGAGTTATATACCATGGTTTTGGAATGGGCGAAATAAGCTCAGTTTTCATGGCTTCCTTTTGCTAAACTCAAAGCCTTGGAAACAGGAGCAGAGGGTATCTGATGGGGGTAAGGGTGGTGGAGGGAAGAGGTGGTGGCTATTACCCAGGAATGAATATTCCCAGCTGGGTAATGGTAAAAGCTTAAGGGAGTCTTGGATTCCAGGGTGATGTCTAATAAAATCATTCTCTATCATCCGTATAATACATTTAGAGTAAGTCGTAATAATCACTGATGTCTTTTTCTAGCTCTGAGATTCTATGATTCTGAGCTCATGGGGTCCAATCGCTATTCAAGATGGGGTTCCCTTTACTAACATCTCCTGAAAGTGTTTTTCCTAGCCTTCATTCCTGCAATGGGGAACTCCCTAATCCTTGAAGCAGCCCATTCCTTTGTCAGTTATAATTGTTGGAAGAATTTTCTTTTTATTAAGCTTAAATTTGCCTCCCTAAATGCTCTGTGCTTTGGTCCTTGTTCTGACCTCAGGACCAAGGAGAACAATCCACCTGATGACTCTTTCAATTTTTAAAGATGCATATGATGGAGCCCCCAAATCTTTCCTTGTCTGGGTTCCTTTGGTAGAGCCTTATCTGATTGGACTAGTCTGCCAGGACAGTCACCAGATTGTTAGTAATGTCCCTTCAAAAATGTGACAGAGCTGAAACGCCATGCATCAGAGTCATGCCAGTGCAGAGGGAAGTGGGACCTTTCAGCTGGAAGTGATCTCTGATCAAATTATACTGAGCAAGAGGTAAATAACTTGGTACTCTTCTTATGAACTTGCCATTAGATTTAATCAGTTATGATTATGTATGTCAGTGGCTTAATTTTTTCCACCCTCTCCATTCCTCCAGTGCCCTGAGAGATAGACTTCCTGGCCTCCTGAAGTTTACAGTCTTAGACATCTTTGGTAGCTCCATTGTGCTAAACATGATGTCTTTGCTCTAATAGGCACTTACTGTATAGTTTGTTAAATGAACAAAGAAAATTATAATGTAAGGTTGTAATTTGGAAAACCT
The DNA here is from genome assembly GCF_016433145.1 of Gracilinanus agilis. Lineage (NCBI taxonomy): Eukaryota > Metazoa > Chordata > Mammalia > Didelphimorphia > Didelphidae > Gracilinanus > Gracilinanus agilis. The sequence goes on along the minus strand of NC_058130.1, from coordinate 693,701,844 downwards.
GGAGATTTCAATACATTAAAAAAACAACCCTCTCTTCTGTCTTAGAATCAGTATTGATTCTAAGATTGAGCAGGAAGAGCTAGGCAATGGGGGTTAAGTGACTTACCCAGGGTCACCCAGCTAGGAAGTGTCTGAGGCATTTGAACTCAAATACATTAACACAATTAATTGGGCAAGTGTTATGAGCCTGACTCTAGAGGGAAGAGAGAGAAGGAGCGGAGGACTTCAGTTTTGCGGAGCTTCTAATGTTTGGAGGGATCCACATACCAAATGTGGATGACCAGTTTTGTGAACCTCAATGTGTTTGTAGTGTCTAGGCTCCTGAACCTGGAATTCAAGACTTTCTTTATCTTCCTGATTTGATGTAAAAAAAAAATGCTAGATCCAGACTCTGCTGTTTACTGCCTGCTTGACCTTGGGCATCAATTTCTTTATTTGTCAGACGAGGTCGTGGGACTAGATTGGACTTCTGAGGGCCCTTGTTAGGTTCAACCTCTGATCCTATGACCATTCCAGCCTTGTCTCCTATGTTTAGTCCTATATTCCAGGCAAATCTGATGACTCACTGTTCCCCGAACAGGGCTCTCCTCCCTTTCTGCCTTTGCTCATGCTACGCCTTTCGCTTGCCCTGCCTTTGTTCTCATCGCAATTTCTTGAAATCCCACCTACCCTTCAGGACCCAGACCATGTCCCACCTCTTCCACGATGCCCTCTCTGATCCTCTCAGGTAAACCTGACTTTTCCCTTTGTAAAACTCTCACCTTCTTTTGTGCAAAGTGATGCAACCAGAGGGAGCATGGTATAATAATAGTAATAATAATAAAAGTAACAACGATAGCTTATATTTATAGAGCACTTTAAGATTTGCAAAATGCTTTATGCTGATTATCCCATTTGATCCTCACAACAGCCTTGTGAGGCAGGGGCTATTATTTTTTGCCATTTTACAGAGAAGGAAACTGAGGCTGAGAGAAGTTAAGTGGCTTGCCTAGGGGCATAGAGCTAGTAAGTGACTGAGGCAGAATTTGAACCCAGATCTTCCTGATGTTAGGTACAACACACTATCCACTACTCCATCTAGTAGGAAGCATAGATTACATAATGCTTTGTTCCATACAACTAATCCAGTCCACAGGGTGTGTTTTTTAATTGTTTATTTTGTTTTAAGAAGGCAGTATGGTGTAATGCAGTGGTTCCCAAACTTTTTTTGGCCTACCACCCCCTTTCCAGAAAAAATATTACTTAGCCCCCTGGAAATTAATTTTTTTTTAAATTTTAATAGCAATTAATAGGAAAGATAAATGCACCTGTGGCCATCACCACCTCTCTCTCTGGATCATTGCAGCACCCACCAGGGGGCGGTGGCGCCCACTTTGGGAATCACTGGTGTAATGGAATGAGCACTGGATTTAGAATTTTTGAAACACTGAGTTCAAGTCCCAGCTCTACTATTGACAAGGTATTTGAGTGTACATTATAGGAAGAACAATTCATTTTGTCATTGTGAACCTCTTTTCCTTCAGTATAAAGTGGAGGTAATCATACTCTCAATATTGTTGTAGAAAAAAAAAACACCTTTTAATACTTAAGTCTCTGGGAATACATGAATTTTCATTCTGATAATCTTATAATAGCTTTGTTTCTTGCCCCACTATGCCAGTATCCATGCAGATATGAGTATGCATATTCAGTGTTCAGTTCAATCATTAAGTGCCTGCTATGAACCATGCCCCAAACCCTGGGCTTTGTCTCTTCTACTAGAAGTATACATAGGAGAGGCTCAGTAAATGTTTCTGTCTTAGAACATGGGATAAAATTTGGCCCTGTTCTCATGCATTCACTCAAATATGGTGCCATGGAAAGATCACTAGACTTAGAAATCTGAAAACCTGGGTTAAAGTCGCTACCTGCGACCTTGGGTAAGACACCTGCCTCCACTGGTCATCATTGATAAAATGAGGATGGGCTGAACTTAGATGGACTCCAAGTTTCCTTCTGATTCTGATATTCTGTAATTCAAAGATCAAGTGCTAAACAGTGATGAGAGTTCAGTCGGGTGCTTATGAGAGTTCAGAAGTGGGAAAGGCCACCCCGGATGGGGGTGTATTAAGGAAAGCTTCTGGGAGGAAGTGGGGCTTAAAATGAGCCTTAAAGGATGCCTGGGATCTGGAGAGTTAGAAAGGAGAAGGGAAGAGAGGTGGAGCTCAGGTTTCCTAATAGGTGCTAGGGTAGAAAAGAAGGAAGTAGTGAAAACAGGTTAAGAAAACTCATGTCAGGAAGAAAAATGGGAATAGAATGGGAGGGAGCAGCCGTAGCAGAAAAATGAAAGGCCATGAGGGGGATGATAAATCCGTCCCTTACCCCGTGAGATGTGAGGCAGAGTTTTTTCCACTGAAAAAGTTAAAATGATTAATGGGCCTGATTTTCACCCTTGTAATTCAGCAGGAAGAATCTCCTCCCATGGAGTTTTGTCAGATGGAAATTGAAGCCCATGTGCCTCCTAGGTCATGGTCTGAGCCTTGGGAACACTAAGTTCATGGCTTAGTAGTAGTGAACCCATTCCACCCCCCAGAATCATAGAATGTCAGAGTCAGAAGTCTCCTTAGAATATAAAATTTTAGAATGGGGGATGGCAAACCTGGAAGAGTCCAGAGAACAAAGAATACGCAAGTCAGAAAGGATAGTGGAGCATAGAATATTAGAATACAAAATGGCAGAACCAAAAGGCTCCTTAGAACATGGAATACTAGACTGGAGGATGAAAGAACTGGAAGGGGCCATAGAACATAGAATGCTAAAGTTAGAAGTGACTTCAGAACACAGAATGTTAGAACACAAAATGGCAGAGCTGGAAGGCTCCATCGAACATAAATGTTAGAATGTAGCGTGCCAAAGCTAGAGATCTTGCTAGAACTGAAAAAGAGACAGCATAATGTAGAAGAAAGAATATGTCACTTGGAATCAGGAGACCTGAGTTTGGGGAGCAGTGAGGTGGCTCAGTAGATTAAGAGTCAGGCCCAGAAACAGGAGGTATTTGGTTCAAATCTAGCCTCAGACACTTCTTAGCTGTGTGACCCTGGGCAAGTCACTTAATCCTTATTGCCTAGCCCTTACTGCTCTTCTGCCTTAGAATCAATACACAAATATACATATTGACTCTAAAATGAAAGTAAGGAGAGAGAGAGAGAGAGAGAGAGAGAGAGAGAGAGAGAGAGAGAGAGCTGAGTCAAATCCTAGTTCTGACAGTTATGGCCTCTGTGATCTCGGTTGAGTTACTTCACTTTTTTGAGGTTTAGTATAAAACTGGATTAAAAAAGCATTACCTTTATTGTTGGGTTGCTATGAAGAATGATCTTTGTAAATCTTAAAGTCTATACAAGGGTGAAATATTGATACTTAATAATAGTAATTTATAATGTTAGAAGATGAAATGTTAGGCTGAAGGCACATCAAAGATTGTCCAGTCCAAACTCATTTTATATACCATGACATTGAGACCCAAAGAAGTTAAACAATTTCTACAAGGTTGCATAGATATCACCCAGACTTGAACTCAGGTCTCTAGATTTCTAATCAAATGCTGGAATATGGAACACTGAATTTAGTTCTGGGGGCCACACGATGAGAGGCTTTGACATAAAAGGAATAATCCAAGAAGGGATGTCACAGTGTATGCCTGTCATCCCTGCTGCTGGGAGCGGGTGAGGCTGATGGATCCCTTGGGGGAGTTCTAAAATTTAATAGGGTTAAAGCTGATTAAGTGTCCAAGCAAAGTCTGGCACAAATATCAGAGAAAGGCCACCAGGCTGCTTAAGGAGGGGGGAATTTTGTAGAAATTGTTTAACCTCTCTGTGTCTTGGTGTCCTTTTGTGTATGGGCAGCTCAGTGGTACAGTGGATGTGTGTCAGGCCTGGAGTCAGGAAGACTCCTCTTCCTGAATTCAAATATGGCCTCAAATACTTACTAACTGTGTGACTTTGGGCAAGTCACTTAACTCTGTTGGCCTCAGTCTTCACATTGTAAAATGAGTTGGAGAAGGAAATGGCAAACCAGTCCAGGTTCTTTGCCAAGAAGACCCCAAATGAAATCACAAAGAGCTGGACAGAACTGAAAATGGCCGAGCAAGAACAAAAGTCCTTATATGTGAAAGGAGGAGTTTGGACTGGACAATCTTTAATGTGCTTTCAGACTAACATTTCATTGTCTAACATTAGAAGTGACTCTTAATAAGTATCAACTACTAGTCACGTTTGTATAGTCCTTAAAGTTTATGAAGCTCCTTCCTTACAACAACCCAACAACATAGGTGATGCTTTTTTAACCCAATTTTACAGCGGTGGAAACTGAACCTCAAGAAAGTGAAGTAACTCAACCGAGAGATCACAGACACCATAACTGTCAGAGCTAGGATTCAAACTCAGGTCTCTGGCTTCTAGGTGAAGTGCTCCTTTCTTCTACATCAGTGGTTCCCAAACTTTTTTGGCCTACCTCCCCCTTTCCAGAAAAAAATATTACTTAGCGCTCCTGGAAATTACTTTTTAAAAAATTTTAATAGCAATTAATAGGAAAGATAAATCACCATCCTCTTGGATCCCTGCAGCACCCACCAGGGGGCAGTGGCACCCAGTTTGGGAATCACTGTTCTACATCATGTTTTTTTTTTTTTAAGTTCTAGCAAGATCCCTTCTAGATATGGCATTCTTCATGCTAACATGAAGTTATGTTCTGTGGAGCCTCTCAACTCTGCCACTTTGTGATCTAGGTCAGAAAACAGGATACTTTGAAGCTTCTCAGCTGATACTGGTCCATGAGTGGCTGCAGTACTTACAGCTTGGGTATGATAGAAAGAACCAAGACCAAAAAATAATAGCCCCAAGCATCATTCCTACAGGCAGCTGCAACGGATAGAGTATTCAGGAAGACTCAAGTTAAAATCTAGCTTCAGACAAGACATTTACTAGTTATATGACCTTGGGTAAGTCATTTAACCTTTGTCTGTCTCAGCGCCCACTTTGGTAAAATGGGGATAATAATAGCACCTACTTTCCAGAGTTGCTTTGAAGATCAAAGTGCTTTGCAAACCTTAAAAGTGCTCTATAAATGCTAGCTGTTATGAGATGGTAACTAGGATGGAGAGGGAACTTGAAACCATATCAAATTGAAACTCACTGAAGAACCTGAGGATTTTTAAGTTGAAGCAGAAAAGATTTAGGAGAGAATGTGGTAGCTATTTTTAAACAGTTGAAGGACTATCATAAGCAACAGATGACAGACTTAACTCCTTGAAGCTGCAGAAGACAAAATGAAAACCAGGTCAATTTGACAAACATTGATTGTTCCCTGTTAGTAAATAGAAACTTTTTTGGGGGGTTGGGAGAGGCATGAGGAGATAGTCTGGAGCTATGACTTCACTGGAATAGGAAACCTCTAGTGAAGAAATTCTACTCATGCATCTTTACAGCTATCCTGTCAGGGTTTAGTCTAAGAGTACTTCTGGGTGCACTGGGAAGTTAAGTGACTTGCCCAGGGTCATAGAGACATCATTTGCCAGTTAAACTTGATCTTCCTGACTCTGAGACAAGTTCCCTATCCCTGCAACTCATATTTTTACTCATGCAAAGTAACTTAAATAGATAAAGTAATTTGGGGTTGGGGTTGGGGAGGAGGATCTAAGATATCAGGAAGGAGGTGAATTCCTTTAAGAGAAGCATGGAATTCTAGGAAGTGGAGATTAGGAGGGAAGGGCAGTCTAGGTCCAAAAGGAATGATTGGGCAAAAGACTCCCTAGCTCAGAGGTACAATGAAAGGGGAAGAGTTGGCAAGCCAGTTTAAAATGCAGTGTGGGAAAGGGAATCCTACAATAAGGATGAAAGTATCAGCTGTGCCACTTACTAGCTGTATAACCTTGACAAGTCATCTCACTTCTTCCCTCAGCTTCCTCATATTTAAAATGAAGGAGTTAGACTAGCTGATCTCTAAAGTCCCTTCTACCTCTAAATATTAACTTCTCTAGTTGCATTTCAGGCACAAGGGCTTGCCAAGCCCCTTTCAGAGCTGCTCACCTTTGGTGCACCCAACTCTCACCTGTGGCTCCAAAAGGCTGTGGCATCAGCAGCCGCCACACTGGTAAAAATTTACCACATTGGTAAAATCCTCTTGGCAGCTGGGCTAAACCATGTTGAGGGTAGCCAATGGCCTCAAACCTGTTGGTGAGTTAGGAGGTTGTCTGCTCTAAGCATGTGAAGACATTCCCTGGTGGAATGGGCAGATGAGAACGATGATTCCAACAACCAAGTAGGCAGCTAAAGCAGGTGCTGTGGAGCAGCACTGAGAGCTTGGTCAGACATCGAAGGTGCCAAAGTCATCCACTGCAATCTGGGCCATCGCCAGTCTTCCTAATTTTTGTCTCGCCACTGGACTTTGATGACTCTGGAAGAGAAGGAGGCTGGTGGCTTTGCGCAACTCTCACTTCAGTACAATTTATGTGCAAGATAAGACATTACCCTGTGATGTCATTATTCCTCAAAAGTGGAGGATGAAAAATAACAATAAACTCCTATAATCTCTGAGCATTGGGTATAATGGATTCGAGGATGAAGTCTTACTCATTTATACTTTTGGTGAGAGCATAAAGCTTCTGTCTATATCTAACAGAGTTTGAACTTGTCAGAGAGCTAATTCTCACACTAATAAGCCTTTGCTGACTTTTCAAAGAAAGTGATGTTTGCCTGGTGTGTAAGGCTAGGTAGTCTCCCACACTCTCTAGGTCAGGCTTATGCTTGATGGGCATTAGATTAAGTTGGTAGTGAACCAAATTATACTATTTGAGAGAAATTAAGTGAGGCATTTACCCTGTATTAACCTGTGGGCTGATGCTCCCATTCCTTAGTTGGCAACCTGTTTGGAGTTCAAGTGCCCAGAAGGCAAATTCAAGCTCTCTGTGAATCTCCAGATTACTGGAGAGAATTGAGGGAAAAAGTGCTTGCTTTGGGTGGCTGCATAGAGGGGTGGGGTGTGCAAAAAATGTCCTCAGGTGCTGGGAAGAGGGGGAACAGAGGAGCTCCCTGAGTGCCGGCTCTGCACACGTGCCACGTCTTCACCAACACTGCCTTAGATCCATTGAGGATGCTCTGTCCGAGGAGGTATCCAGGGCTAGTTTACCACAAACCTATGACATCAGACAGTCTTTTCCATTCTCTTTCTCCTCCATTTTCTATACCCAGCTGGAGGCAATATGGTGGTATAATAGAAAGAGCACTGGATTTAGAATCAAAAGACTTGAGTTTGAATACTGGCTTTGTTACACTGTGTGCCATAGATTGATTTCCTCATTTATATATGACATGAGGGAGTTGCCCTAGATAATCTCTAGGGTTTTAGACCACTTGATGTTGACATCTGTCCTGAAGTCGTCCCCTCCTATATGTGTAGTATCCTCTTATTTGAAAGTACCATGATATGATTGCACATGTAAAATCTATATCAGATTGCTCACTGTCTCAAGGGGGGAGGAAGGGAAATTCTTTAAAAGTGATGGAAACTGTTTTTACATGTGATTGGGAAAATATTAAATGTAATTTAAGAAAATGTACGGTGATGGATATCACATGGATACTTCAAAATAGATAAGAATATGTGATTCAAATGCTTTATCTCCTTACATTTCCTGCAGCCCAGTTCTTCCTGATGCCTCTTATGCTGGGTACCATTTTTCTTCTAGTCATTCACATATGAACTTTTGGAGTCATCTTTGACTACTCTCTCTCTCTGGCATTTTCCTAATTGGTCACTCACCAAACTCTGTTGATTCCTCCCTCCTCTGAGATATCTCTTGAATACTGGCTTTGAATGCCAGTTTGAAGTTAAGTTTAAATTCTATTTAAAGGCAATGGGGAGCCATTGTAGATTTTTTTTGAGCTAGAGAGAAACATGGATCTAGTGCATTGATCAAAACGGTACTTTATTAGGAGGTGACAGATCATAGAGGAAGAAGAGTTCTAATTAGCAGATGCAAATGAAAGTTTGTCTCAGGATATCTATCAATATACAGAGGATGCTTTCTACCTATAGCCATTGACATTTCTAAGTCTCACCTCAGAGTCCTCCCCGGCTCATTTCCACTATGAGTGCAATGGTGCCAAGAGAGGAGTGGTCCATGGTGGTTCAGTGAGAAGGTTGAGCCTATTACTCTGAAGGTTGCCTTTCCCACAAATCCTGCAGGGATGAGGGCTAGATATCCTTCACCCCATTGTTGTCAATAAGCGCCCACTCCATCATGCACCAGTCCTCCCCAACATTTTTTGTTCCAGGTGAAAATATTCTTAGATGTGGCTGTGACAGAAAGCATCAAAGGGGGAGAGACCAGAAGCTAGGAAACCTGTTAGGAGGCTATTGCAATAATTCAGATGAGAGGTGATGAGGCCTTGAAGCAAAATGGTAGCAGTGGAAGTGGATTGATGCCAGAGACCCAGGGGAAGTTAGAATTGCCAGGACTTGTTGGCTGATTGGTAGTGGGGGAAGAAGGAGGAGTCAGATATGACTCTGAGGTTTTGAACAATCAAATAAGAGAAGGAGCAGATCATTAGAAAAACAATAAAGGCCCAGACTAATGACCCGTAGGGCCTCATTTGCTCTCCAGTTAATTAAACAGACAACACAGATGATGCTGCCGTTAATAATATCATTCAATTACTGTGCTAGGTAGCACTATAGTCCCCAGGAAACCATTACCCAGGGCTGATTGAGAAGGGGAAATTTCTCTCTGGGGAGAGATAAAAAAGAGTTGTGTCCTCCAGCAGCTGACTGACTCCTTAGGCTTAGAAGGGGCCATGAGATGGGTTCCTTGAGTCTGTGGAAGGCACAGGAGGTTGGTGTCAAGGGAGCCCTTCATACCTAGTAACTGCTTTTAGGCTTTGTGAATAGGGTCATGGTGTCCAGAATGAAAGAAGAGGGAGTCTCTCTGCCTTCAGCACTGCTCAGAATGCCATTGGAGTTTTCTGGAGGTCATGCTAAGAAGGCTGTTGATGAGAGTGCATCCTTAGCAGAGTGACTTTTGTTGAGGAGACGGAAGGCCCAACGGTATGAAGATAAGTTTAAGAAACTGGGGAGTATTTAGTTGAGAAATGAAGATTCAGTGGGGACAGGAAAGCTGTCTCCAAGTATTTGAAGCTCTGTCATGTAGAATGGGGATTTAACTTGTTTTGCTTGACAAAGAGGGCAGAACGAGGAATTGAAGATGGAAATGGCAGAGGCAAATTTTGACTTAGTCTAAGGAAAAAGAAAACTTCTTAATCAAAATTGCTCCAAGGTAGAATGGGTTGTCCATGGAGATGGTGGGTTCTTGTAATGTAGAAGATGGCAGCATGGAATTCTGGGTGAGGCTTGATCCTGTATTTTGCAGGAATTCCATGCTGCCATCTTCTACATTACAGTTCTTTATTGATGAGGCCTTTAAATGAATGCTGAGAGACCATTGGTAAGGAAGGCAGTAAAAGGGAATCTTGTTCAGGTATGGATTAGACCACAGGACCTCTGAATGTTTCAGCTCCCATGTTCTGTGATTCTGTACATTTCAAGAGTTGGATCTTCACCTGGATCAAGTAGTTAGTCTGCTACTTCTTAGAATTGCTTAAAGTCACTGGCTACAAATTAAATTAAAGGCCTAATTCAAACTTTCTACCTAGACTACTGTAAAAATCTCTCAAATAGTCATAGAGTGCCAATTCAATCCATGAAATGTTTTATTAAGCAACTATGGTCTTAGGTTCTAAGGGAGATCTATTTTATTTTATTTATTTTTTAAAAATAAATCCATTTGTTTAATTAATTAATTTAGAATATTTTTTTCATGGTTACATGATTCATGTTCTTTCCTTTCCTCCCCACTCCCAGAGTCAACAAGTAATTCCATTGGGTTTTACATGTATCATCGTTCAAAACCTATTTCCATATTATCACTGTTTGCAATAAAGTGATCATTTAGAGTCTATATCCCCAATCATATCCCCATCGAACCTTGTGATCAATCATATATTTTTCTTCTGCATTTCTTCAGGGAGATCTAGTTTTAATAAGACAAGAAGTTTACAATTTGTGGTAGGGAATAAATGGGGCAAGGAGGTGATAAAGTGGATATGGCATAGTAGATAGAGCCCTGGGACTGGACTCAGGAAGACTTATCTTCCCAAGTTCAATCTGCTTTGGACACTTAATAGCTGTATCACCTTGGGCAAGTCACTTAACCTTATTTTCCTTGTTTTTCTCATCTATAAAATGAGCTAAAGAAGGAAATAGAAAACTACTTCAGTATCTTTGCCAAGAAAACTCTAAATGGGGTCACAAAGAATCTGACAAGATTGAAAAATAACTGAGCTGAAGGGAGAATGGAATAAAACACAAACTCCATTGATACTGTAATATATAACGATAAAGGATAACTGCACTAGAATGGTTCACTAAACTGTCTCCATAAGCAATGTGCATCTGGAAGGGATCAGGCACCACTTTGGGAAGAAGGTGACAGGTGTCTCCACCAGGATTGTCTTCTTTCTCATTTTATCTTTTACCATAATAACCTTCCTTGTACAAGCCCAGATCACATCACTACCATGTTCACAACCTTTCCATAGCTCCCTATTGCCTAATTAGATTAAGCCTAACCTCCTTAGTTTTGAACTTGAAGCACTTCATTTGCTGATTATAATCTATCTTTTCTTCTTTATTACACATTTCCCCCCTCTCTAGATGCACCCTCTACCTTGTTTCCTACTATTTCCTTGGGGCATCTTCTGGGCCCCAAGGTCTTGACAGCTGTCCCAAAACTGTACTGTTCTATGTGTTGTCTTCATCTCTTAGAATGTAAGACTGTAGGGATAGGTTCGAGTATAGAGATGGTCTTACTTTTTATATTTGTATCTCTAGCACCTAACGTAGCATAATCCTAAGCACACACTGAACGCTTCATAATTTTTTAAATTTATTCTTTAATTTCACAAAGCCTTCTCTGATCATTCAACCAGAACACTTAATGTCTGAACTCTGAATGATTCTCTGGATGGTACAGAGTTCAGTCTAACCCCCTTCTTTCACAAAGGAGAAAATAAGACCCAGAAAGATAAATAAATTGTCCACTAAATTATAAACTCCTTGAAGGCAAATACTCCAAATGTTACTTGACCACAATAGAGTATTGTAATGAGTTCTGGCTGCCACATTTTAGGAAGATCATTGACACTCTGGAGAGCAGAAGACAGTGATCATGTGTGAAAGGTCTTAAGATGGTGTCATAGGAGGATCATGAATTGAAGGAATTGGAGAGGATGAGTTGGTGAAGGGATGACTTAGAACAGTGATTCCCAAAGTGGGTGCCACTGCCCCCTGGTGGGTGCTGCAGGGATCCAGGGGAGGCAGTGATGGCCACAGGTGCATTTGGGGGTGAATAACTGTAAGGGGGCGGTGATAGCATGTGACAGGGGGCACTAAGTAATATCTTTTCTGGAAAGGGGGTGGTAGGCCAAAAAAGTTTGGGAACCACTGACTTAGAAGATTCATGACAGCTTCAAGTATTAGAAAGGCTGTCATGGAGAAGGGGTTAGAATTATTCTGTTGGGTCTGGAGGGAAGAACTAGCTGCAGTGGATGGATGAAGGTAAATTTCAGCTACATGGTCATTGGTCAGGTATGCTGTATTGAGGATCATCATTCCATTAAGGTTTGGACCAGATGGCCTCTCAGGTCCCCTCCATCTCAGAGACCATGATTAGTTGTCTTATCTATTTTGGTGACTATAAGACCAAGCAGAGGCCCTAGAACATAGTATACACCTAAGAAATATTGGCCAGTAGATCAGGCTGGATTGTTTGGACTTGAGAGTCTCTGTATACTTTGCTCTTTGTTTGTTAAATAGTAATGACCTGTTGTGAGAGAGCTCATATGTAAGGAGGGAGTTCAGTTCCTGCGTACCTCTGTTATCTCTACTCAGCTTCTTTTTTCTTTTTTTTAAACCCTTATCTTCTGTCTTGGAACCAATACTAAGTATTGATTCCAAGGCAGAGAACAGTAAGGGCTAGACAGTGAGGGATAAATGACTTGCCCAGGATCACACAGCTAGGAAGTGTCTGAGACCAGGTTTGAAACCGGGACCTCTTGTCTCTAGGCCTGACTCTCCATTTACTCAGCTGTCCCCTCTATTGTGCTTCTTAAGAATAGAGAAGAATGTAAGATCTTTGAGGTCAGGGACTATTTTGTTTGTTTTGTTTTTGTCTTTATCCCTAGTGCTTAGCACAGTGCATGGTATGTAATGGGCACTTAATAAATGCTTGTTGATTGATAGGTATCCATCTACTATTTCACTAACCCTTGCCATTCATCTTCATTGAAGTCTTCTATCAGAGGGCTGGGATGTGAGAATATAGATGATTCAGTGTAATCTTATTTCCACCACTGGAGTAATAATAATAATAATAATAATAATAATACATAATACATGTGTGTATTATACATAGTCTATGTCCCCTGGAATTCTGGGTGAGGCTTGACCCTGTATCCTACAGGAATTCCACCCTGCCATTTTCCATATTACTACATATATATATATATATATAATGCAACAGGTGGGTCGTGCTATCCAGCTATAGTCTTTTATGGTCTTCCATAGCCATTAATTATGTTCTTGAGCAGTGGTCCTATGGGCTTGGGTTTGGGTCTTCTACTGGAATGACTTCTACTCAATAGCATTTAAGGTTTACAAAGTGCCTTATACATGTTAACTCATTTGATCCTCACAACAACTTTGTGAAGCAGGTGCTACTATTGTTCCCATTTCACAAATAAGGAAACAGAGACAGAGATGCTAAATTATCTGCCTGGGGTTATTTAGCTAATAGGTACCTCAGTCAGGATTTGAACTCAGGTTTTTATGACTCCAAGTACCATGCTTTATTTACTGTGCCACCAAGCTGTCTTGTATAAAGTAGGATAACAGTCAAAACACCTATCTTCCTAGTTGTGGGACAATTTTTATACATGGAGGGTAGCCTATTCTTATTGTAACTATGATCTCCAATGTCTAGGGATTACCTTTAATTATAATTAAAAGAACATTAACCATGACTGGATAATGGGGAGGGAGGAAAGATTGACTAGGAAATCTGCAATCTAGTCCTGGCTTTCCCCCAGAGTTGTGATAAGACCTTGGGCAAACCACTTTTAGCTTGTAGCCCTGCCTGTCCAACAGGGAGAATAAAAACTCCACTGTCCATCTCCTTGGGATCTTGGGAGGATCAAATGAGATTATGGATTCCAATATACTTTGGAAACTCTAAATTATAGTGTAAATGTAGCCACTATGGAAAGAGAGGCTTTGATATAGGAGAAAGGGTCCTGGGTGTAGCACCAGGAGATCTACTTTTGAATATAGGTTTTGATGTCTTTGTTCTCTTTGTAAAATGAGGGTGAAAATACTTTTTTGGTAGCTAGCTCACAGGGGTGTTAGGGTGAGAGCACTATGTCAAGGTCTATAGAAATGAGAGCCAAATGCTTTTAAGCTGTTACAGGTTTGATTTAAAACCTAATGGAAAATCCATGTCTGGTGCTTTGGAGCTACTGCTAATGGGGTTCTCTGGGTGAGTGAAGGTATGATGGTTCTTTCCATCTGTACCTGCCATGTGAAGCAAGTGCTGTGTCTCTTGGGCTAGGCTCTCCCTTCATGTCGCAGGTGCGTCATGTTGTCCATCTATCATCTTTTCTGATCTTCCATAGCTATTAATTATGTTTCCCTTGAGCAGTGGTCTTATAGGTCTGGGTCTGGGTCTTCTACTGGAATGACTTCTACTCCATAGACAATAACCATCTGTTGCCACTGAGAGAACAGGCAGCAAAATTAAGCCTAACCTTAGCACCTTCCCCTGCCCCCTGGATACAGAGTGAGCCTTAATTCTGACTACACATTGAGATCTAACTAGGGTCACCAGAGGAGCCCTGGCCTTGACCAGAGACCAGGCACTCATTTTGGTCACAGACGGAAGCTTGACTTTGTTACCAGACTGAACTCTGACCTTGGTCATGGAAACAAGGATTTGCCTTGATCGTGGATAGCCTTGATTCTGGTCATAGGGCTGAATCTCAGCCACCACTGCACATTAAAACTTAATCACCCTCCATTGCCCTCTATTAGAGTAAGTTTTTTCTCTAAGTATGGTCTATCTTAGCTGTTTGGTGAGAATCTGAGATTCTGAAAAGATATTAGGGGCCATCTAACATCGACCTGAAGGATAAATCCTTAGTGATTCACAAACGATAGAATGTTAGAGCTGGAAGACTTTTTGTAGACCATCTAGCCCAATGTGCTCATTTTGTAAGTAAGAAAATGGAGACCATGGGAGGTTGAGAGGACTGATTAAAAAAAAGTTGCTGGGGTATCACTCATTTGAACCCAGGTCATCAGGATCCTAATTTAGGACTCTTGTTTGCTGTGCTGACTCTCCACAACATCTCAGTTAAGTGGCTAGCTTGTTATCTGCAAACACCTCTATGGATAGGGGCATCCAAGAAGTGACTGAGCTGCTGAAGAGTTTGGAAATTCCCCATAATATTGAATTCAAAACTGCCAACTCCTAGATTCCCCTTGTGCTCCCATTTCTGTCCAGTGGGGCCAAGAAGAATGATTCAAATTCTTCTTTTATTTGATAGCCCTTGAGGTATTCAGGGAGAGCCTATGGCTCCTTGTACCCACTTTTTTTCAAACCTTGGCATCCCCAAGAAATTCAGCTAGTACTATTTGCAAGGTGTGGATTCAAACACCCTCCCTCCCCATCCTGGTCACCCTCCTTTGGACAAACTCTAGCTTGTCAATGTCCCTCTCAAAATATGGAGAATCAAGGGCAGTGCAGGTTGGCACTGATCTAGGCACTGAATTCTCTCTCCAGGGCTGGGGCTAAGAACTCTTTGCCATCCTCTTTGCTGGATTTCCTAAGAGTCTCCTGGCCTTTCGGAACCCATGGGCTTCAGATCTAACTTCAGGTACTGTGGAGCAAGGGGTGGGGGGAAACTGGATTTATGTGTGATAAAAAGGGGGCTTCTTAGAGCAGGGAGGGGAAGATGATTGTGGGGGCGGGGAGAGGCGAAGTGAAGGCACCCAAGGGTAGAGTTTTGGGGGTGGGATGGGAAGGAAAATGGAGAGTGGGGCAAAAGCTGTCAGAAAAGATATAAATCATAGGTTGCAGTCAGGGATCAGAGATCTGAGTCATAGATTATAGTATCATAGGGCATTGCCTCCTAGCTCATGGAATACAGAGCTGGAATTCACATGCCATATGAAATATGTATTTCCCAACAATCATAGCTGACCCAAAGTGGGTAGATGAGCATTTGGCAAGGATGTTATAGTGGAGATTCCTGTTCTAGTACAGGCTAAATGACCTCTGAGTTGCTTTCTGACATTGAGATTCTTTGATCCTATGAATAATTGGATCAAATAATCAAGCCCAATGAATAAATTAGCTTATACTAAAATAAAACATTTATCTTATTTTGGACTGGATATTCTCGTCTCTCTTCTTGCATGTCAATTCCTTTTCTTGGTCACCATACCCTAACTCCCCCTCTCCTTTGTTACAACCACCTTTCCTGCACCTCCAAGGGCATTTATGTGTCCTTATCCTTCCTTTAACTTTGTCTCTCATATTCATCAATCCTTCCTTTTCATTCTTAGTCTTCCCCTTTATTCAGACCTGTAATACTTCATACCTGGGCTATTGTAACAGTCTCCTAACTGGTCTCTCAGCCATCAGGTTTTCCATCTCCAATCTATCCTATGCAAGATGCCACACTTTTCCCCCTAAACCAAAGTTTAGGTCATATCCCATTTCTTCTCAAAAATCTTTAATTATTCCTCATTGAGGATAGTCTGAGCAGTTTCTGGACTTTATCCCATAGGCAAGGAACTTATTCTTGAGTGAGATACAACATGGACAGAAAGTAATTTCGAGAGATAGAGAGTGCTCCTAGTAAAGTCAGTAAAGGCTCTGTTTATGTAGGGCACCTGAGTTGTGCTTTAGAGGAGGCTAGGGATTCTTAGAGACAGTGGGTGAAGAAGAAGGGTAATTTAGCCTTGGGGGACCAAAGGCACATCTTGTATCTTCCCTACTAGGCTGTGTAAACTTAAAATGAAGGGAATAGGTTTTATCTTGTTATTCCTCCTAGTGCTAAGTAAGAATTAAACTTAATAAATGTTTTTTGAATTGACTCCTATTAAGGGTAAGTCCCTCAGGCTCTTTGGGCCTCATCAGGAAAATGAGGGGATTGGATAGATAGATAAGGTCTCATTTCAATTCTAACATGAACCAACACATCTCTGACATTGTGTGGTTCCAAGGTGTTACCAATGAATTGAGGAAACTAGGCATATTAGTATGGAGAAGAGAGGAGAAGAGAAGAGAAGAGAAGAGGAGAGAAGAGAAGAGAAGAGAAGAGAAGAGAAGAGAAGAGAAGAGAAGAGAAGAGGGGAGCATAAGAATGATCTTTTAAGTGTTTTCAAAAGGCAATCAGGTATAATGGAGGTTAAAGTTGTTCAGTTTGTTCAATCAGTTATTCAAAAGGTAGAATGATTTGGTATTATGTGGTAGTGAGTTTCCTGCCCCTGGAAATATTCAAGCAGAGGTTGGTTGACATTTGCACCCTAAGTTCCTTTCCAAATCTAACATTCTAAGAGCCAGTTCCCTTAGTCTTAGATGCTCTTTAGTTCAATAAAGTTGCCAAGACCCAGATTTCTTTCCATTCTTTCCCCGCCATATCTCCACAGCCCTCAAACTCTTGCCCATAAATGAGAAAAAAGAAAACAAAACCTGCTGAGATCACTAATGCTGAAACTATCTTCCAGACATGGAGAAGAAAGCCTTGAGAAATGATGCTGACTATGCTGGCACAAAGCAAAAATGTGAAGTCATCGGTGTCTTTCCCTCAGGCCTGCATCCATTGCCCTGTCTTTGCATTCTCTTTGCAAGCACCTTCTGCCCTCTGCACTTAGGTTCTAGTCCCCCCCACCACCCCCTAAACTCCAGTCAACACCCACTCTCAGGAAAGTATATGAAATTCCTTTACACTTCAATTTGAAAACTGATGGATGAGTATTAAAATGCCAACAGGCTGGAAGAAGTACAAAGTGACTTTAGAACAGAGGGATCTTAGGACATAGAACATTCGACCTTAGAACTTAAAAGGTTGGATCTGGAAAGGATCTTAGGGCACAAAATGTTTGAGTTGGAAGTGACTTAGGAACAGAGGGACCTTAGCGCATAGAACATTAGACCTTAGAACTTGGAATGTTAGAACTGGAAAGGACTATAGAGTGTCAGAGCGAGAAGGGATTTTTGAGATTATCTCATTTGACAGTAGAGGGAACAGAAGACTCTAGAAGTGAAGTAATGCAATTGTACATAACAAGAGAGTGAATAAAAGGAAGAGTAGAACCCAGGTTGCCTGAGTCAGAGTCTAGCGCAATTTCCTCATCATCATGCTGTCTCCCAGAGGGGTACTGAATTGGCTGCCAGTAAATGTGGAGACCAAGCATCAGATGTCACCAACCCCAAACTCCTGAGGGCCCAATTCTCTTTAACCGACTGAATGCCTTCCAGAGCATCTAGCCTCTAATAAGACAGATGCAATGACTTTCCCCCACCTTCATCAAATTCTCATTCCTCATGCTCAGGCAGCAGTGTTATGAGACTTTTAATTCAAAGAGCTCATGCCTTCCCAAACAGAAGGTCATTCTCAATTCATCTTTCAGGGTGGCACAAAGCAGACTTGGAATGAAAGGCAGCTTATACTCTCCCTTGGACAGGTTCTCTCTAGAGAAGGAAGAGGGATACTAATGCTGTACTCCATTTAATCTAGCCTCCTCATTCTTCTTGCTTATTAAGTCATGGGAAGCAGCCCTGGGATACTAGAAATCAGGAGTCTGGAACTCTTTAGAACAGAGGGATCTTAGGACATAGAACATTCGACCTTAGATCTGAATTTTAGTCCTGCCTCTTTTGCTGGAGTTTTCCCCAAGTGCCTCTAGCAGTATGTCCTAGGACAATTAAATTCCCCTCTCTTAACCTCAGTTTCTTTCTTTGTAAAATGAAAAAAGTGGACTAAAGGACATCTAAGATTTTTTTTTATTATTGACATTCCATGATTCTTTATTGATAGTAGACTGCTTTCCTGGGATACTTGTCATCTCTCTTCCTCTCCAAATCCTACTCTTTGCTGACTCCTTGGTTGAAATCCCATTTTTTTTACAGGAAGCCTTCTCTTAACTCCTCCAGTCTTCACTGACCTCTCCCTTCCTCTATAACACTTCTTGCTGGTGCTGCACATTTAACAAACCCCTTCCTCATCCTCCCTGACTTTTTTCTATGCAGCACTGCTGATGAATTATTTCGTGTCTATGTGTCTTGCCTCCTCACCTAGAATAACAAGCTCATTGTGAATCATGGGGCCATTGCTTCCTTTTGAAATGGCTAGTTCAGCTGCCAGTAGCTGGGACATCCTGCTCTAGGGGCAGGAGCCTGGAGCAAGCTCAGCTGGGACCATTTGAGCAGGCAGTGCTTGGCTGGATCTGATTTCCCAGCTTCATCATCACTTGTAACCCCACCCTGGCTCATATTAACTGGGGGCCCTGGAGCAGCACAAGTCACGACTCAGATGGATTCAGACAACCAAGAATGACCCCATATTCTTTCCACTGCCCCAAGGACAACCCAAGGCAGGTCTACTGAAGTTACCCCAGTGCCTTCCTGTCTTTGTCTCTTTCCTCAGTTCTCATTTCTCTGACTCTGACCCAAAACCCTCTCTCCTCATCTCCTCCACATCAGTCAATCAATTACTCAATCAATAAGCTTGTATGAAAGGTCGAATATGTGCCAGGTACTGGGCTGAGCATCTGTGATGCCATGTTAAAAGCAAAAGTCCCTGCTCTCACAGAGTTTACATGTCCAATGAGGGAGACAATAAGCACCTATACAGGTGTGAACAAAACACATGCAAGTCAGAGAGGAAGTAGCTTCAGAGGGAAGGCACTAAGCAGGTGGGGGAACCAAGAAAGGCCTTGTGTAGGAAATGGTGCTTGCAATGAATTTTGAAGTAAATCAGAGTCTAAAAAAAAGGAGGGGAACATGGAAAGCATTCCAATACAAATCAAATATAATGGCTGATCAGTGGTTCCATCATATCTCTCCGTACCTATAGTCTTCCTAATTCCCCCAAACACTTCTGCAGGAATGCCAGCATCATCACTTGAAGCACTGATTACTTTTGAAAGATTTTTCTTCTCTATATTTCCCTCCATTCCTTCCAAGTTTTCTTATAATTGAATTATATATCAGAGGTAGACTGAGGGCTAGAAGGGATCTCAAAGGTTAATTATGTAATCCAACTATAACCAAATTGAAATCATTTCTAGAATACTAACTTTTTTGGCTACCATACCACAGTGATGACTCATATTAAAACTCTGAGGTCTTAAAAATTTTTTAAAAATCATGTCTAACCACACCTCCTTCATCTTGTACTTGTGAGACTGATTTTTGTACCCTAGACTTAGAATTTCCATTTTCTTCCACTGAATATCAACTTTTAGATTTATCCCAATATTCTCTCATGTGACACCTAAGTTTTTTTGAATAAACATCCTCATTTCTTCCTACCGATCTTCATATGGAATGAACTCAAGGTCCTTCACCATCCTGGTTGCCCTCATTTGAACACTATAGCTAACCAGTGTTCTAACTAAAATATAGTGGATGGGGGCATCTGTCTATCTCTGCCCAGCAGTATTTTAATTTTCCCAGTTTTGGACATGGCATTTCTCTTTGCATTATCTTTCTTGGTTGACACATCTCTAGGTTGGGTCACATTGAGTTTGCATCCACTAAAATTCCTAAAACTTTTTCAAATGAACTACTAACTTTCTCCTATCTTACACGAGTTCAAGAAATTGTTACAAGACTTTCCTTTTGTCTCTGTTACATTTCTTTTTTGTAGCTTTACCTCCTCCTTACACACACACACACACACACACACACACACACACACACACACACACAGAGCTATTGTAGGTCTTTGGATGTAAACAACTTGACAAATATTTCAATGACAATCAATGTTGTACAAATTCCTCCCTTCAATTTCCTTTTCCTCCTCCATCCCTCTCTGTATTACCATTTTAACCCCATAATTATATTTGCATTTTTACTATTATCTAAGATTTGCAATATGATTGTATCACAACTGTAGGGTTCACGAAGCGAGTGTTATTCATCTGATTTGCTCACATTCACACACCACTTACACATCAGCCTTTTGGAGTATCCCTTTTCTAGACCTATTGAGAATTCGATGGGATACAAAGACATGAATTCAAGTCCTGATTCTGAGTTCTGCTTCTGCTTAATGACTGGGGACACAGAGATAGCTCTGTTGCTGTTCCCTGGGGATGCCTGATGAGTGGTTTTAGGCTATTATACATCTGTATACCATATCTTCACAGGGCACTGGGTACAGGCCTCTTAATAGCAATCATCATTGAGTAAGCCAGAGGAGCCAGGCCCATCTAATTGACTCCTGTGACAGATTGGTAGGGCCCTAATGAGGGCTAAGATAAGATCGGAGGGCTAAGATAAAAGCAATTAGAGGAGGAAGGAAGGAGGGATAAATTAACATCTGAAAGATAAAATAAGGGGAAAACAAATAGATCAGATACAAGACAGTGGAAAAAAAGGGGGGGGGGGTTTGAAGTGTCCTGGATTAGAGAGGAAAGGTTTGGGAGGAAGGTGGTGCTGGTTTGCATTAATCCATGTTAGTGTCATCCTTATAGGGGATGGGTGAACATTGGCAAATTATCGGTGCATGCTTTGATTTTGGTGGGATAGCTTTGTGTGGCCCTGATTAGAATTCTACTAAGGGGATAAGTAGGGCAGTGATTGGCCCAATGGACAGAGTGTAAGACCTGCAGTCAGGAAGATTCATCTTTATGTGTTCAAATCTAGCCTTAGATACTAGCTGTGTGTCACTTAACTCTGTTTGCCTCAGTTTCCTCATCTGTAAAATCAGCTGGAAAAGGATATGGCACCCCACAGTGATATCTTTGCCACAAAAACCCCTAGTCAAACCTGTTTGAAATGATGGAACAACAACAAAAGGAAGCCTCATCTGTATGAGAAGGGAGCATATTCTAGGTACCAGAGGCAGCCCAAAAAAGTGCCTGGAGTTAGGAGATGGAGTGTTTTGTTCCAGTTTCACTGGATCAAAGAATGGCAGATGTAGGAAGACTAGAAAAGGAGGAGGGGGGCAGATTATGAAGGGCTTTGAATGCTAAACAGAACCTCTTGTTGATCTTGGAGGTGATAAGGAACTCCTGGAGTTTACAGCCATTGTGACATGTACTTTGGGAAAAGGTAGCATAGATTTGTAGTAGGAAGGAACCTTTAGGCTATTGAGTCCAATCCTCTCATTTTAAAAATGAAGACCTGGAGACACAGAAATAAAATGGCTTGCCCAGGGTCACACAGACTGTAGTTCTCTGAGGCAATATTGGGATGCCAGCATCCCAGATTACAAGGGCACTACCTAGCTGCCTGGTATCACCCCACAGTGCTGAACATAGTCTGCTTTGGACCATAGTTATCAAGACCGGTTTCATTATTTTTGTTCAGTCATTTCAATCACGTCCAACTCTTTGTGACCCTGTTAGGGGTTTTCTTGGTAAAGATAATGGTTTGCCATTTTATTCTCCAGCTCGTGTTACAGATGAGGAAACGGAGGCAAGCAGGGTGAAGAGATGTGCCCAGGGGTCATATAGCTAGTAAGTAAGTGTCTGAGATCAGATGAACTCAGCAAGATGAGTCTTCCTGACTCTGGGTCTGCTGCTCTCTCCACTGTGCCACCTAGCTGCCCAAGTCAGGGCTGGTAGGGAGGATTACATATGGACATTGAGTGCTCCTTGAGGGAAGGAACCAGGTATCCTTTTATCCAATTAACTTCAACAAACATTTATTAGGCACCCTCTGTATGCCAGGCATCATGTCAGGACCTGGGAATGAATCCTCAGGAATATGGTAAGAAACTGGTTTTAAGACAGAGTATTTTAAGAAATCAATGGAGAGGGCTATCAATTTCATTTCTTTGAGAGAAAAATGGATCAGGGAGGGCTTCTTTTGCATATGTTTGGCCTAAGTTTGGCCTGGAAGGGACAGAATTTTAATAAGTAAAGGTGAAGAAATATTGTTTACAGATATGAGGTTCCATTTTTATCCCATAAGGATGTGCCCCTTTCTGACTTTGACAAGTCTTTAATGTGGAAGGACAGATTCAATAGGATGGCCCGAATAGCTGATTGTGCAAAGCCAGGAAGAGTAAGAGCGACCATGGAGGAGGGACTTGTTGCAAGAGGAGCCTGGGGAGCAGCTGGCATTGGCTAGAATGCAGGGGAAAAGAAGGAGATAGAATTAAATAAGTCTAGAAATTATATATACATATATATATATAATTCTTCCCCTCCCTCCCTCCCTTGAAGAAGAGAGAAAGAGAAAGAGGGAGGGAGGGGAAGAAGAGGAGACACAGAAAGAAAGCAGGAGACAGAGACAGAAACAGAAACAGAAAGAGGAAGAAGAAGAGATACAGAGAAAGAGGTGGGGAGGGAGAGGGAGAAAGGGAGGGGAAGAGGAAGAGATACAGAGAGAGAGACAGTGGGCGACACAGAGACAGAGAGCAAGGGTGAGAGACCGATACAGAGAGACAGAGAGAGAGAGAGAGAGAGAAGGAGAAGGAGAAGGAGGAGGAGGAGAGGAAGGAGAAGGAGGAGAAGGAGAAGGAGAAGGAGA
>NC_058130.1:693620530-693678644 GCF_016433145.1 Gracilinanus agilis | reverse complement strand
CCACCCTTACCAATCTTCTACCTATGAGACAATACACCAAAGTACAAGGGTTAAAAATAAAAAAAATAAAAAAAAAATAAAAAAAAAAGAAATAGGTGGGGAGGGAGAGGTAGAGAGGAAGGGGAAGAGGAAGAGAAGAGACACAGAGAGATAATGGGAGACCAAAAGACACAGAGACAGAGAGAGAGACAGAGACAGAGGGAGGGAAACAGAGAGAGAGAGAGAGAGACAGACAGACAGACAGACAGAGAGGAGCCAGAGGACCTGGAATTCTTCAATGTCAAGCTAAGGGATTCTGTAGTATAACATTGTAGGCAATAGGGAGTCACAGAAGGCTTTTAAGATGAGGAATAACTGATTTCTCAGAAAGCTGTGATGGCTGGATTGGAGAAAAGGGAAACTGGAGTTAGGCATACCAGTCGGGAGACTTTGATGAAACTCTAAGATTTGAGTATTGATAAGAATCTGAATTAGTTATAGTACCAATATGAAAGGAGATAAAAGAATGGATAATGTCAAGTCAACAATTATTTATTAAACATCTCCTATGTGCAAGGCACTGTTAAGAGCAAAGTAAGGCAAAAAACAGTCCCTGTTCTCAAGGAATTCACAATCTAATGAGGATCAGATTAGACAGTTATTGTAAAGAGCTTAGCACAGCGCCTAGCACAGAGTAGACAATAAATATTTATTCCCTTCCTTTCTAATGCATAAAGTTGAGGTAGAATCAGAAAATCTGAGCGTCAAATTGTTTCATCTTTTTCCTTTATTCCCCTTTAGTCCATTCCAAATTTCATCCCTGTATTCCTCTTGTGCTTTGATCTTTGCTACTTAAAAAATGTCAGAACTGAATTAAATTTGAGTTGAAATTGTTTAATGTAGTAGAGCACAGTTCAGCGTAATGGCTGTCCACAGACAGATCTGGTCTTTTGATCTGTTAGCCCCTGGCTTGTTGTAGTGGAGTTGTTGGGGTCTCAGGCTGGATGTTGTCAGGAAGTTTGCCATATGGACAGGTTACAGGACATCACAGTGATGATCGACACAGGGGAGGGGAGCGAGGCCACGGAGAGAGATACACACAGACTGAAGGCGCTCAGGGGAAGGTCAGAAGCAGTTCTCCAGGGACAAGTCCCTCATGTGTCAGAGAGCCGCTATACCAGCTGCTTGTCAACTGGCCTGGCAACACTGTATTGGTTTGAATATAGGCCACACTTTCCCCCCAAACCTGGCTTATGTAAACCTGCATTAGCCTATAAACAGTGCTGTTTTTTCAGTGAACATATACATGCTTATATGTGTGTTTTTAGCTCATATATACATAGAAATCATATATACAAAGGATTTATATATCCTATAGATATAGACATGCATATATAAATATCCCACATGTATAGAACACACACACACAGAGATATGTGTCTCTGTATGTCTATATCCTTCTGAAGAGATTTCATTTTAGAAGTACGGTGGAGAATCCAGGGAAGCTTATATTCTGACCAATGTGATAAATGGGGAAAGAGGGAATAAGCAGTTTTTAAGGACCTACTCTGTGCCAAGTACTGGGCTGAACACTCTACAAATAGTATATTATTTGATCCTCAGGACAACCTGCCACGTAGGGGTATGTAAATGATGACATGGTATGATTGGAAGTACACTAACAAATCCATTCTACCCCAAGTCATCCTCATTTCACCTATTTAAAATGTCTCCATTAGTAACATCTCCAGGTAAGGCACGGTAGGTTGTTGTTAAAATGTACATTTCTCATTTGGGAAGTTTGATCCTTAACCATTTAGTAATTATTCTCAAATGAGCTTCATTCATCCAGTAAAGATTTATTGAGCCCTTATTTTGGAAGGATTCTTGTCCTTGTGAAGTCCACTGCCTAGTTAGGCAAAGGTCTATGATCTTTGTATCTTGATTTAGCCTTCTAAAAGTAGGGACGGCTATTTCTTATCATTCTTGACTTTTAGAGATTTAAAACTAGAAAGAACCTTACTTAGTTCAGCTTCCCCATTTTCCAGATTTGGGAATTGCCGTACATGACTTGACCAATATCAGACCCAGACTTTCTTCTGAGTTCATTGGGGCAAATGAGGGATTCTTGTGAAACCCAAGAAACTCATTCTGTGTTCTAAGGTCTCTAGAAGTCCCATGTTAGAACCTAGAACATAGAGCATTAAAAATTAAGAAAAGCCTTAGAATATAGACTTTCAAATCACAGAACAAAGAATGTCAACACTCATAGAGACTTAAGACATAGGACTGTTTGAGGTGGAAGGAACTTAAAATGCAGAACTAGTAGAGCCAGGAGTTTTTCTTCTGAAGGCTATTTAATCCCTTCTTTTAACAAGCAAGGAAGCCAAGCTGAAGAGTGGAAGCATACATAGCTTTGTAGATAGGACACTGGCCTTTTGGAGCTAGGAAAGGTTAGTGTCAAATTCAGCCTTAGACAATGACTAGCTGGGTGACACTGGGCAAGTTATTTAATTCTGTGCTTCTTTATCTGTAAAACGAGAGGATTGGCCTCGATGGCCTCTTAACTCTAAATCTATGATCATAAGGAGATACAGTGGTGAAGGGTGGTCTTAGGAAGCTGCTAGGACCTTAATTCATATATCAATTTGAATTTAATGCCTACTATGTGCCAATCACTCATTCTGAAATAGACTCTACCTGACTCTCATTATAGCTTAGAAACAGATTAGTGAGTAATCCTTCATTTAGTTCCAGACTGACTATTTCTTCTTACTTAATCTATTTCTGTCAGTGACAACACCACCCTCCTAGTCACCCAAGCTTGAAATCTTCAGATCTCTTTGACTCATCAAGCCTGGCTTGCTTGTGCGCCCGTCCCTGCTACATCTAATCAGTTGCTAATAATAGCACATTCACACACATCATTTGTTGGTTTACATATTACCTCATATGATCTTCAGAGCAACCTTCTGATATAGGCTGGGCAAGAATTTTTGTCCCCATTTCACAGATCCAGAATTAAAAGACCTAGAAATCTAACATGATATTACCAAGGCCACATGGTTTCTAAGGAGAGCTACCTCAGATCCAGGTCTTCAGACTCTCAGTTAATGGTTCATTCTGCTAAACTCCTCGACCTCATTTTTGCTTTCCCATCCAGTGGTTCATATTTGTCTTTAAAAAAGAATTCAATTTTATTTTATTTTCAGTTCTGAATTCTCTCCCTCTCCATCATCCTCCTTGAGCAAAAACAAAACCTGTTACAAATATACAGTCATACAAAACAAATAGAGAGAGAGAGAGAGAGAGAGAGAGAGAGAGAGAGAGAGAGAGAGAGAGAGAGAGAGAGACACACACACACGAAAGATTTAGGATAAGTCATAAATGAGATTTGATCTCAGTTCTTCTGATTCCAGAAGGGCAGCTAGGTAGTGAAGTGGCTAGGGCACTGGGCTTGGAATCAGAAAGACTCTTCTTCCTGAGTTCAAATCTAGCCTGACATGACCCTGGGCAAGTCACTTAACCCTGTTTGCCTCATTTTTCTCATCTGTAAAATAAGCTGGAGAAGGAAATGGCAAACTACTTCAGTATCTTTGTCAAGAAAACCCCAAATGTGGTCACAGAGGGTCAGATAGCACAGAAAAAAAATGACTAAAAAAACAGCTTCTGATTCCAAGACAGGATTCTTTGGTAGGGGATCTTGGGTAAAATAGGGAATTGTGTCTTCAACTAAAACTTTATAAATGGCATAGGAATTTTGTTTCAAGGGAGAATTTCTGTATTGGTCTTCTCTAAAGGTTGAATAAAAGTGACACATTTAATCACTAAAATTCCTTCTGTTACTTCATATCCTGATAAAGCACTTCCACAGATATTATCCCATTTTTCCCTTACAACAGTCTTCAATGCATCCTCCACTAAGTTGCCAATGTGATTTTTCTGAAGTGTAGATAGGTCTGATTGTGTCTCCTCTCAGTTTGTGAGCTCTGATGGCTCCCATTACCTTCAGAACAGGTTAGAAACTCTTCCACTTGATAATTAAAACTCTTCAAAATCTGTGCCCTGCTTTTCTTCCTAGGCTTCTTAAACTTCTCCCCACCTTTTCCTCCCTCTAGAATCATGTTCTCTGATTCTCCTACACTGACTTACTTGCTGCTCCTTGAATTCTATTCCATCTACCATCTCTACACCTATAAATTCTTTGTCCTCCATACTTGAAAAGCTCAGCACCTCACCTCTACCTTTTGAAGGAAGCCAGGAAACTAAAACTTGGCTCCAATCTTCTCTTCTCTAGGAAGCCTGTCCCTCTCACGCTCAAAGTGATTACACATTCCTTCCTATCTCCTCTAGCATATTATCCTCTCTATTAGCCCCACTCTCTTACCTCTCTTCAATCTCTCCCTGTCTACTGGCTGCTCCTCTACTGCAGACATTTTCTAGCATCCTCAAAAAACCCCTCACTTGATCCATCTGTTTCTATTGAATATTGTCCCATATCACTCCTGCCTTTTGTTGTTTAAACTCTTCAAGAAATCCATGTACAATAAGTACCTCTTCTTCTCTCACTTTCATCTTAACTCTATAGTCTGGTTTTTAACATTGTCATTCAACTGAAAATGTTCTCTTATTTTCAATATGTTAATTACCAAATTTAATGGCTTTTTTCTTGGTCTTTTTCTTTCTTGACTTCTTTAACACCTTTGATACTGTCATTCATCTTCTCCTTGATACTGTCTTGTCTCTCAGTTTTCATGATTCTCTTCTTAGTTCTCTTCCTACTTATCTGACCACTCCTTCCCAGGCTCCTTTGCTTGATCTTTATTCAGGTCATATCCACTAACCATAGGTGTCCCTCCAAACTCTGTTCTGGACCATCTTCTCTTAGCCCTTTATCCTATTTCATCTAGTGATCTCATCAACTCCCATGGATTCAATTTTCACTTCTCTGATAAAAATTGATGACGATTCTCAAATCTACTCATCCATTCCTATCCTCCTTGCTTACCTCTAGTCTCACATATCCAACTGCCTCTTAGACATCTCAAAAGGGATGTCTTGTAGACATCTTAAACTTAACATCTCCAAAACTTAACTCTTATCTTTCACCTCAAACGTTCCCTTCCCTCCAAACTTTCCTATTATTGTGGAAGGCAACCACCATCTCCTTGTCCCCCAAGCTTTCGACTCAGGTGCCATCCTCAATTTTTCATTGTCTCTGATCACCCAGGCAAAGCTTGGAATGCTGTCCCTTCTCATCTCTGTCTCTTTATTGTCCAGCTTCCTTCAAATCCCAGCTTAAACTCCACATTCTTCAAGAAGCCTTTCCCAATCCTTCTTAAGCCTAGTGCCTTCCCTTTCATTATATTTCATCTATCCTGTATATACCTTGTTTAACAAAATAGTTTGCATGTTGTCTCTTCCATTAGACTGTGAGCTTCTTGAGAGTAGGGACTGCCTTTTGCCTTTTTTTGTATCCCCAGTGTTTTCAGTGGCTGGCATGCAATAGGTATTTTATAAGTGTTTATTGATGGTTTATTGCTTGATTGATCTTATGCATACTCTGTAGCTATTTTATATTTTGTTGTTGTTTAGTTGTTCAGTTGTGCCTGACTCTTTGTGACCTGGTTTGGGGTTTTCTTGGCAAAGATACTAGAACAGTTTGCAATTTCCTTCTCTAGCTCATTTTATTGATGAGGAAACTGAGCCAAAAGGGTTTGAGTGACTTGCCCAGGGTCACACAGCAAGTGTCTGAGACTGAATTTGTCTCTACGCCCAGTGCTCTATTCACTATACCACCTGACTATCCCTTGGATCTTATATTTACCTAGTTATTATGTTATATGCTGAAACATAGTAGATTGTTCCATAGATGCTTTTGACTAATTGCTGTCAAAAAGATAGAGTGTAAGATCTTTGAAGGTGATTTTTTTGCCTTTCTATATACCTCTAGTCCCTAATAAGATGCCTGGTACACTGTAAGTGCTTAATAAATTGACTTGTTGGGAGGTAGGGAGTATAGTTATTACTATGCACCATTTATGAATGAGGAAATGGAGGTTAAGAAGAGTCATATTGGCCGGTCCAAGGTCTTGTTTGTCAAGTTAGTAAGTGGAGATGCTGGGACTATAACTTGGGGTTCCTAACTCTGAATTCAATGTTTTCTCTGCCTCCCTGCCCCATTCAACATAATTCACCTTGGGGTTGGTGAAAAGAGTGCTAGATTTGGAGTGTGGAGAGACCTGGCATTGAAACTCTGGGCAATTCAATTAATTTCTGCAAGTATCAGTTTCCTTATCTGTAAAATGGGGTTCATGATAACAATGGCATCTTCCTCAAGAACTGACATGAAGACCAAATGAGATAGTATTTACAAAGGGTGTTCCAAAAGTCTTAGTTCAGTCTTTAGCTATTTAAATTGCACTAAGACTATTGAGAAATCCTATACAATACTTTAAAGATTCCAAAGTGCTTTTATATACATCAACTATTATTAAAATTTAAACCCATCCTGTATTTGTTGGAGTCACTTGCAATTTGGTTTTTCTAGGATTTTAGTGTTCTGTGATTCATGATCATATATAATGACCTGGACAATAGTAATGTTAACAGGACAAACCTTTTTGACAATGCACAACTTGGGGTCATTGAGGATGCTATGTAAGATTCCAGAGGTGACTCAACCGGATCTCTTTCTATTCTATAACCCTGGTCTTTCTGAGGCAGCTATCCTAGATGCATATATTGATGGACTGAATTCTAAGCAATGCATATTTTTCTTCTATATCCATAGTAATTGAAGATCTTTGTTTTTCTAACATGGTAGCCCAATATCAAAACGGGTATAACAACCTCATAAGCCCTTTCTTTCCAGACTCAGAACATGAAGGAGACCATCATCTTCTCATGTGCTGCACAAAAGTAATATTTCTATTTTTCAGATGGCATAACTGACCTCCAGAAGTTTAAGGGGTTTACCCCAGCTCATATAAAAAATTGCCAAACCACAAAACCAGAGCTGGAAAAATCTCTGTAAGACTCTTTTCATTAGAATATGATTTCGAATAATTTTTCCTTTTCTTAAGGGAGTAGGCATAGGAGAGGAAAATAAGCCAATTTTCGAATTCTAGAATAAGAATGTTAGAAATCTTGGAAATTTGAATTTTTGAAGCTGAAACCTAGAAAGTCAGAACTTTGAGCTCAGCTAGTGCTACCTTCATATTTTAGAGAGGAAGGAACCTCAAGGTTCCTTTCCAGCTTTCCAGCTTCCAAGTGATGAATGGACACCAAAGGGGTCATAGAGAGCTAGTAAGTGGCTGAACTATGATGCATATCCAAGTCTTTTGGCTCCCAGATTTCTGCTCTTGAAAAATAAAATAAAATGAAATAAGAAAGCCCTTACCTACTATCTTAGAATCAATCGGTTCTAAAGCAGAAGAGCAGTAAAGACTAGGCAACTGGGATTAAGTGATTTGCCAAGGTCACACAGTTTGGAAGTGTCTCAGGTCAGATTTGAACCCATGATTTCCCTTCTCCAGGCCTGGCTCTCTATCCAATGAATCTACTTAAGTTGCCCCTCAATGACTGCTTTTTAATATCACAATTAATTTCTTGCATACCTCCTCTTCCCTTCCCTCTATAAAAACACCATCACCACTACTAACAAACTTGATCTCCTTTAAGAAAGAAAAACTAATCACAGAATCTCAGAATCACAAAATTTGGAGCTGAAAAAGAATCTTGGGGGACATCTAATTAGTCAGACAATAAGTACTTAAAAAGCACCAACCGTGTGCCAGGCACTGTTTTAATAATTATGATGATATTGATACTAAAAGCTAGCATTTATATACTGCTTTAAGGCTTGTAAAATTTTTTACAAATATTATTTTCATTTAATCCTCACAACACTCCTGAGAGGTAGGTGCTATTATTCTTTTTTAGATTATAGCTTTTTTAGTTGAGGAAAGTGAGTTATATATAGAAGTTAAGTGATTTGCCCAAGGTCATATACTTATTAAATGTCTGAAGGATTATTTAAACTCAGGTCATCTAGTCCAATACTCACCTTAAAGGAACTCCTCACTAGAGCACACTTGACAACGTGCCATCCACTTGAAGGCCTCCAGTGAAAAAGAAGCTATCCTCTCCCAAGGCAGATCATTTTACTTTGGGGCAGTTCTGATTATTAGGTAAGCTTGTTCTGCTCTCAAGATGAAATTGGTTTTTTTCATCAACTTTCATTCATTGCTTCTAGCTCTCCCTTCAGGAACTAAGAAGAAAATGCCTAGTCTTTCTTCCTGAGGATCACCTTTCTGACACACTTGTTGAATATATCATATTTTGTTCCCGAATATTCTTGTTTAATAGTTTCTTCAGCTGATCTTCTTCTGACATGGACTCAGCCCCTTGTTGCCTTTCTCTGCCATTTGTCCTTTATAAACTGGGGTGCCAAAACTGGGATCTGATCAAAGCAAAGGATATGGGCTCCATCACTGGTATTCCTTAAAGCTATGCCTCTCTCTTAATGTGGCCAAAGCTTACACTGGCATCTTTGGCTGCCACATCACTGTATGACCTTGGGATTCTATTTTGGCCCTTGTATTCATGATGATAATAATAATAATAATAATAATAATAATAACTAGCACTTAGATAATACTTTCTCTATGCCAGGCACCATGCTAAGCTTTATAATTATGGTCTTTATAATTATGACCAACCCTGGGTGGTAGGTGCTATAATTATTCCCATTTTGTAGATGAGAAAATAGTCAAAGAGGAAGTAAGGGATTTGCCCAGAGTTTGAATTCAGTTTTCCTTGTCTCTAGGACTTGTCTCTCCACTATACCATCTAGATGCCTATTTATTTCTGAGTGCATTTGCTTCATTGTGTTGTAGTCATTGTGCATGGAGTTCTTCTGTTCTTATTTCATTCTCCACCAACTCCATCGCCTTCCCCATGTTTCTCTGATTTCATCTCCTTTGTTGTTTCCAAAGGGGCTATTAAATTCTGTTATATTCATGTATAGAATTTGCTCAGATGTGGCCCAGGCCAAGGACACCCAGTTTATTTCTAATTTATTTATTGCTACCATAGAAAAGTACTGTAAAGAGTATTTTGGTACATGTGGAATCTTTTTTGTATTTGACTTCCTTGGGGTGTAATGGGCAGTGGTGGAATTGCTGGATCAGACAGGATAGGAACAGTTTTTAGTAACTTTTCTTGCATAATTCCTGGTTGGTTTCCAATGCATAATTAGAGGAACACTGACTTGACTCCATTTCCAAATTCTCCATCCTTTTGGTAGAATTGTTCCCCTCAAGGTACAAATAGATAATGCTGAAGTGGTTGATGAGTCCTCCTAGGAGGGTAAGAGAAGGGATTAGTTAATTAATGCTTTTAAATTTTGGGAAAAAAACTCCACATATTTATACCCCACCTGCACCCCAAAGGATCTGAAGCAGCTTAAGGAACAAACAGTAATGTAAAGTGGGGTATAGAGGACAAAAGCTGAGCAGAGACCTAGTTCCAAAAGGAACTAAGAGAGGAGATGTTACTAGGCAGCTGAGATGTACTAATTACCACCCAGGGGCACTAAACTTGGCTCTAAGTTTCCCAGCAGCTCAGGCCAAAAGACAAACATGATGTTCCATATGTATCATTGGCCTTGTAGATGAATTTGTGTGAACTCTCTTTTTTAAAGGAAAAAAAAAACAACCACCTTGCAAACTTGCCCCCTCTAGAATCATTTTTGATTATAAATTTATTGTAGGGGTTTTTGCATGAGAGACATCGGCTAACTTGACATATGTCTTCAACTGTGGTCTAAAGATACTGTTCAATCTATGGGTTTTGGGCTCCATTCACTATAAAGGTTGAGAGTATGACTGTTAGAAGCACGTTTTGAAGCCCAAGGGTCTTTGGTTGAATGAATGAATAATGCTGTATATAAAAATTTTAAAGCACTTGTTCTGTACAGAGCTTTGTGCTCTGTGTTGGAGGCTTTACAAAGTTTAGATAAGGCACAGTTTCTGCCCTAAAGGAACTTACAGTACAGTAGAGGAATAAAACATAAGCACAGATAACCATAATTCACACTTATATGGACCAGGGATGGACCGTATATCTAATGATCTGTGACAAGCCTAGTTCTGTTTCAGATAAACTCACCACTAGGTTGGCTTCAGGGTGATGAAGTTTTTGGCTGGAGCATCTCAAATACTATCTACTATGTCTTAGAGGGCCAGTTTAGGTTGTTGAAAGGAGTAATTATAACAATGAAATTACAAATGCCTGAGGCATTGAAATACTTTAGAAGGTTGCAAAGCAAAAACCTAATTGGGGTCTGAGTAGAAAGGTCTTTTACTAAACTGGAGGTTAAGGGAAAGCTTTAGGAAGCTTTTGAATTGGGCTTTAAATGAGGGGCAAGTAGGTGGCTCAGTGGATAGAGAGCCCTGCCTACAGATGGGAAAGAAACTCTGTTCAAAAATGGCCTCAGACACTTCCTGGCTATGTGACCTTAGGAAAGACACTTAATTCCAATTGTCCAGCTCTTACCCTTTTTATGCCTTGGAATATAGACTTAGAATTAGCTCTAAGATAGAACGTGTTTAAAAAACAGATAAAATGAAAAGGTACAAATGAATGAATGGTATCCAAAAAGAAAAGTTTGGAGATATTATAGATGTTGAAGCAAGCAGTGATGGGCATTGGGGCAGAAGAAGACCAAAATCTTTGCCATTTCCTCCCTCTCTCTCTCCTACACATACATACATACATACATACATACATACATACATATATATGTTAATTAGAAAATCTTCCTATGGTTACATAGTGAGTGACAAAGGTTGTAAGGATTGTTTGCATGCCCCCTGTAGGGTTATTTTTCTCTCCTATCTTCTCAGCTTTCAGTATCAAATAGTAAAATAGACTGGGCACATGGGGCACAGGGTGAATCCCAATTTAAATTCCTTTAGTTGTTAATCTAACGATAACATTATAGCACAATACAGTGGCATCAGGTTAAGTTATAACTGCACGGGGGCATTATAGAAGTTCTTAGAGCTAGAAACGACCACAGAGACTATTGGTAACCTGAATTAAAGAGGACTACCAAGGTGCCAACAATAAATGTCTCTAATCAAGGCAAGTGGAGTGCAATCCAGGGTACCACACAGTGTCAAAGTATGGGGACAGAGTTTAAATATACAATGGAAGGGAAAATGGTGGGAGTAGGGTGGAAGGAATGCTCTGGAGAGAAAGGCAACAGGAAAGATGAAGGTTTTTTTTAAAAGAATATGTACATATTTTATTAAATCTTTACAATTGGCAATTATAATTAATTACACAATTATATGTACAAAATAGCCAACCTGGATAATGATGACATCTGATCAGAACAGGGACTCCAGGAGCAGATGAAGTCAGGTAGTCCCTCTTCTGATGACTGCATTCAACACTATGTAGTCTAAAATAACCAAGAATTCTCTTTATTCCTGAAAAGTGATCATCGAACCCCCACTAGAAGACCTCTAGAGCTGGAGGTCCTCAAACCAAGGCTGAGTGACCACTGGCTAGATACCTTTTTAAGGGAATTCTTGTTGGGTATGAATTAGACTGTAGATGGTCCCTTCCAAAATGAGGTTTTGTGAGAGGGAACCTAGTGATTTTCAACATTATTCATTCCCTTTATGAACAGTTCTAATCATTAGGGACATTTTGTTTTGTATTTTTTCTTTTCATTATATGGGATGGTATCTGCCTCTCTATAATAACTAACCGTAGTGCCAAGTTCTTTCCCTTAAATCCAAGTAAAACTAGTTGAATCCCTTTTCTTTCCTTTAAAAATTTAAATGCATTTATTTTTGTTTGTTACATTTAAATACTCATTTATCTCCCCCCTTCTCTCCCCTCCCCATTAAAGAAGGCATCCTTTGGAAAAAAATATATATGTATATGCATTTGTAAAACCGTGTCTTACTTATTTCAATTTATCACTTCTTTCTCTAAAGGTGGACATACACAAGCCTTTATTTAATCAGTATTCCTGTTGCTATATATAATGTTCTTTTGGTTCTTTTCATTTTACTCTTCATAATTTCATATAGGTCTTTCCATGTGTTTCCAAAATTAGCCTGCTCATCATTTCTTATGGGGCAGTAGTTTTCCATCACAATCATCTGCTATAACTTGTTTAGCCATTCTTTAATTGATGGGCATCCCTTCAATTTCCATTTCTTCGTTACTACAAGGAGAGATGCTAACAATTTTTAAACATATAAATTCTTTACCTCTTTCCCTTATCACCTTAGGAAATAAACCTAATTGCAGTATTGCTGGGACAAAAGGTACATACATTTTTATTACTCTTTGAGCATAATTACAGATTGCTTTACAGAACAGTTGGATCAGTTCACAATTCCATCAACAGTGTATTATTATCCCATTTTTTCCCACATCACCTTTAGGCTTTGTCATTTTGCCCTTTTATCATTCTAGCCAATCTGATAGGTGTGAGATGATATCTCAGAGTCGTTTTGATTTGCATTTCTCTAATCAATAATGATTTAGGGTATTTTAATATAGTTATAGTTTTGATTTTTCATTCAGAAATGTCTGTTCATATCTTTTTATCATTTATCAATTGGGCAGCCCTTCAAATACTTGAAAACAATTATCATGTTGATCATTCCCTTTCTCCAATCTAAGCACGCTGATTCATTCAACCAATTCTTTGTTGCCATGGTCCCTAGAGCTCGTATCTTGGTTGCTCTTCTCTAAACATGCTTCAAGTTGTCAATATTGTAATGACATAGAAGGTCTTTTCCACTCCTCAGTTTTATGATCTATGACCACATTTAAATCCAATCTTCTCATTTTACAGGTGAGAGAAAAGAGGACTGGTACTCCTCTCAGGAATATTGGCTCTACCTGAATCCTTTTCACCCATAGCTTATCCACCCTGTTCTCTTTGTTTAAAAAAAGAAAAGAAAAGAAAAGAAAAAGCTAGAAATGCCCAAGATGCATGTGAAATTCAATGCCCCCATCCCTTCCTCCTCAGATTTTAGAGTAAAAGTTTTAGAATCACTGTCCTACATAAATTACTAGTATATTTAATCTTAACTCAGACTTTGGCAGGGATAATTTTTTTATTCTAGCATTTATATAGTGCTTCAAAGGTTTACAAAGTGACTTAGACATGTTAATCTCACTTGATCATCATAACAACCCTGTGAGGAAAGTACAAATGTATTCCTATTTTACAGAGGCAGTAACTGAAGTGAGTTGACTGGGGTCATATATTTAAGTACCTGAGGCAGAATTTTAACCCATATCTTCTCATATAGTAACTTGGATAAATTACTAAAAAGAATTGTCAAGTAGAAATCCTTTAAAATAGATTTAAAAAAGTGTAAAGATCTTAGAGGTCATTTAGCCCATTTCCCTCCATTTACAGAAGAGAACATAGAGGCTCAGAGACAAAGGCACTTATAGTCCCTGCTATAGTTCCTACTCTGCCCCTAAGCAAACCTAGATTTACTAACTCTGAGTTGAATTCTATTTTAAGAATTCTCTATTGCCTTTCTTTCATGTTCTCTGTCAGCTTTAAAAAAGGGGGGGGGGAGAGGGACAGATTAGATGAGAGGATAAGGAAGAATTTAACAATGGGGAGAGTGAGGAAGAAGAGGGAGTGAGGAAAGGAAGGGAATAAGAAAGAAGGGAGAGAGAGAAAGACATGATATATTATTTCCCATAGGTCATTGAAATATTTTCCTAAGAAGTGGAGATTCCTCTGTAGGAGGGGGGAGAGGGTGGTTTATACATAAGAAAGAATTTCTCTGATGTAGGAGTTATGAGATGCAAGAAGGATTCCTCAAGGAAACTTGTCTTTCCTTCCTTGGAGATCTTTACTAGTGGTTAAAGCTGCTTAGGCTTATGTGGAAAGGTGAGGAAGGTAGATTGGGAGGATCCTTAAATCACTGTTTGCCTTAAGACCTTAAGCTATCCAATGATCCTGAAATTCTGTTAATTTCCAAGGTGAGAATTTGCTTTAGTAGAATTGGAGTAGAGGGAAGGTAAGGCCAAACATCTCTTTTTTCCCCCAATTCTTGGAGTAAAGATCAACTGTCTCATCAGTTTTACCTTTTGCTGAGTTCTAGGAAAAAATATGGTGATCCTGGCTGGCAAAAGCTCCTGGATTGGGTTTCTTTTGACATCATTTGTTTTTTAGGTTCAGCTCTTGCAAAGCCAGTGTATTCCCATGCAGCAGACACCATAAGGTCAGGCCACTGAGGTTCTGCTTAGGAGAGCCTCCCATCAGAATCCATTTTGTTATCATTTCTCTGTGCAACAACGCCAGGGAAGATAATACCCGTCCCCCCTCTCTCTAGCCTTTCCCATCTTTTGAAGATTTTCCCGTTTATACTGCATATTTAATGAATGAATGAACTAATAAAAACCATTTCAAGTATTTATTATATGCTCCACACTGTGCTAGTGCTGGGCATACAAATATGAAAGTGAGATAGTCCCTGCCCTCAAGGAGCTTAGGAGAGAGAGCCAACACACTTAGGAGGTGGATGGCCAGGGAAGGGCACTTTGCTACTGTCCAAAACACTGGAATTAGCCACAGAAACTCTGGTTTTGAACTCTGATTCCTACTCGTGGATTTTTGTGAACTTGGACATATCTTTCAAACATGCTGTACTTCAATTCCATCATTTGTAAAATAGGGATGATGATTATTTCGCTACCTATCTCAGGTTTGCTATGAAGAAGCAACTTTGTAAACTATAAGTAAGCTGTAAGTATTGATGATGATGATGACGATTGTGAGAATAAGAATGAGAATGACTACTTTTTCAAAGTCTACCATAAGATTGACTTTCCCCAGAACCTACCCCAAGCAAAAGAGGAGAGTTTTAGAAATGTAAATTCAAAGCACATTAGAGGTGGGAGGAACTTTAGAACATAGAATATTAGAATTGAAAAGGGATTTACAGCCTAGAATGTTAGATTTAGATAGAATATTGGTATTGGAAAATGACCTCAGGGACCATCTAGTCCAATGGTTCTTAACATTTTTGATAGTCTCTTGAAGACTATGGGCCCTTTCTCAGAACAATGTTTAGAAATTCATAAAATACACAAGATTACAAAGGAAACTAATTGTATTGAAATATAGTTATCAAAAACACTTAAAAAATCGAATTCACAGATCTAGAGGTTAGGGACCCCCTCCCAATCTAGTTTAATACTCTTGGGAGTAGAAAGCCTGGGAAATTGAAGCCCAATGAGGAGAATTTACCTGAGGTCGTACATCTGCGATAGACATTGGTGGAGCTGAGACTAAAGCCTGGTTCTCTTACTCTTAACTCTGGAACTATTTTCACTATACTTTATTTCCATGAGTTGTTAGGAAACTGACACAATATGGACTTATTCCATATTTTCTCTCCATCCTGCTTACTATAGATTCATTCTCCTCCTTGAAGTGTTTTCTTTTCCAGGACTGATGGTTGGTTATGAGGATTCAGAGAATTTTAAAGACCTGATTTTTTGGGACATGAGTAAGCCCAAGGCACATGGGCAGACCAATGAGATGCTTATTCCAATTTTAACTTATGAATCAGCTATAAATCTGAGGGTGCTGCAAGCGAGCTTTTTTCTTCTCAGAATGCTAGGGTTTAGACAAATTATTTAACTTCTCCAAGTCTTTGTTTCTTCAGATGTGAAATTGGGATTCAAACGCTTGTGCTACTTTGACTTACAAGACTGTTGTGAAGAAAGTGGTCTCTGAACTAGAAAGTGCTGTATAAATACGATAGGGGTAGATATCCACTTCAAAGAATAGCTCTGAGATAATGTATGTCAATGACTTTGCCAACATTAGTGCTCTGTAGAAATGCTAGTTGTTAATAATATTCTTATTCTTACTATCTGGTTCATCTTTTCTTTTTCAATGGGGTTCAGATAGAAACAGTCCCGAGACAAGCCAATATCCTGCTCCTATTCTTTCATCAAACAATCAATCAATCAGCAAGCATTAAATAATCTGCTTTATGCCAGTGTCAGGTGCTGGGAATATAAATTCAAAAAATGAAATAATCCCTAAGGACAAATTGTTACACAAGTGGGCAAAAAGTTGCATTTTGTAGTTGAATAAGAGTAGTAAGAGAAAAGGGCAGCTAGGTGGCACAGTGGATAGAACTCTGGGCTTGAAATCAAGAAGACTCAGATTCCTGGGTTCAAATCTGGTCTCAGACATTTACTACATATGTGACCCTGGGCAAGTCACTGAACCTTTTGTCTTGGTCCCTCTAGTAAAATGAACTGGAGAAGTAAATGGAAACCATTCTAATATATGTGTCAAGAAAACCCCAAAATGGGGTCCTGAAGAATCAGACATGACTGAAATGACACAACAACAAATTAAAATACAGGCTCTTTCCCTCCTGGTTCCCTGAAAATATCCTTGGGATGACTCTAGTGGCAGATTTCAGGGATAACAGGCAACTCATTTACTTCTCATAAGGCTTTAATTTCCTATTTTGGTAACTTTTTTCTCTATATAGCTTGGAGATGATCATTATTTGGGGTTGTAATAACTATTAAAAACAAAACTTTTTGTTTCTGTGGGTTAAAATCATATCTAGGCCAGTGATGGGCAAACTATGGCCCCCAGGCCAGATTCGGCCCCCTGAAATGTTTTATCTGGTCCTGTGACATTATTCCTAATCTGACGAATACAATGAGTAGGATACAATACAATGAAACTTCAAAAGAGTTGCCTTAGAAACAGACTGACATGAGCATTTCCTTTCCTTTGGCCCCCTCTTTAAAAAGTTTGCCCATCACTGATTAGGCAATTGGTCTGTGATAATGTTTCCTTTTCTGTATGACTATTGTTCGAAGTCTTCAGATTTTAATATTTGCATTTTGTTGGGTGGGAATTGGTCCTCTATCAGTTCATGAAATATAGTGATCCTTAGATGTATTATGTCACCAGATCATGATTTTTCTAGATATTCTTTTAGGAATGAAGGATTGTGATTGTAATTATTATTGCTAATATTTTCTCTCAGTTGAAAAGAGTATTTAAATGGAACTTTAAGTAATAGCTCAGTTTTGGACATGTTGAGTTTGAAATGTTCATGGGATATGGAGATGGAGTCTTTCCTTAGGCAGTGGGATATGTAGGTCTGAAATTCTAAATTATCAGTGTTGGAAGCAAGGATCTGGGAGCCATACAGATAACAGTGGAAGCTATGGAACTAAATGCTATTGCAAGAAGAAAGACTATAGAAAGAGAAGAGATGAAGAACAGATACAAAACCTTGATGAATGGACCATGGGGAATTTGGAAAAGGATAGGGAGTCAATAAATTAGACACAAGAATGGTTATAGGGATAGGAGAAGAACCAGGAGAATGTAGTGTCTCTGAAGTTGATAGTAGAGTGCCTAGATAGTCATGAATAGTATCAAGCTTCAGAGAGATGAAGAAAAATAAAGATTGACTCATTGGATTTGGGTGTTAGGCCATGCTAATCTTAGGATCATTGTTTTTTAAAACTAGGAGGGAACTCAGAGACCATGTAGGGCTAAGAAAGGCCACAATCTCTTAATTTTACAGATGAAGAAACTGAGGCAACTCTAATCTTCTAAACTCTAATCTTTTGACACAAATTGAAATAGAGTCTATGTTCTTTCAGCTCTAACATCCTGTATTCCAAAGTCTCTTCCAGTCTAATATTCAGTGTTCTCAGATCCCTTCCAATTTTAATATCCTATATATACTAAGATCCCATCCAGTTTAACATTCTGTCTTTGAATAGTCAGGATTCTAATGACTCTTCCATTTCTAGCAGTCTGTGTTTTAAGGATTCTACAGTTTTAACATTCTAGATTCTAATCTAACATTCTATGTTCTTTCTTGTTCTAACATTCAGTGTTTTAAAGTCTCTTCCATCTTGGCATTCAAATACCCAGTGAAAAATTCACTTGAAAATTCCTCAGTCATGCTGAGTACAAGCTCAGAACTCTTTTAGACAAAGCCTTTTCTTTTGGGATCCCTAGAACTCAATAGAAATGATTGGTTTTTTATCACCCAGCATATACTCCTGCATCCCTGCATCCCCAACCCCCCTCA
Organism: Gracilinanus agilis; assembly: GCF_016433145.1. Classification (NCBI taxonomy): domain Eukaryota; kingdom Metazoa; phylum Chordata; class Mammalia; order Didelphimorphia; family Didelphidae; genus Gracilinanus; species Gracilinanus agilis. The sequence goes on along the minus strand of NC_058130.1, from coordinate 693,660,510 downwards.
AAGGCAGGCTCTATTAATTTGCTTTATTTTGTTAACCAGCTGAAAAGGAGAGATGACTGAATCCTCTTCTTTGAAAATTGTCTCCCAGGACAGATCGAATAGACACATTAGGCACATTAAAGGAGTCATCAAATATCAGGCCAAATGGCTCGGTGTAATATTTTCCAGCTGTCACTAGCCTCAGGGAGACTTAGTCAATTGACTTAAGACTACAGGCAGCACTAGAAGGCACAGAGGAGGTAAAAGCTCTCTTCTTTCTTCCTACCCATTCTGCGAGTTTGAGGCCCATCTCTTCCAGGAAGTTCCTTCTCCCACCCCTCACCCCCTCCACTATGGTTCTCATGGAGCTCTCCATTTCCTGAACTCCTTTAGTACTGCAAATCTTAGACAACATCCCTTGTAGCCCTCCCCATCCACTTCTGCCTTTTGACATCCTATTGGTCCTTCAAGATTTAGCTCAAATGATTTCCTTTTTATGAAGCCTTCTTGACCCTTATAATCCCAAGCTAGACATAGTTCCTAGCTTTTCTGATCTCATAGTATTTAAGGCTTTCTAAACCTTTTACACCTTGTTTCTCCCCATTTTCTTCCCACTTAAAAATCTAACAGCATTGGCCTACTTGCTGTGCTAAAGGCATGACATTCTAACTAGACTTGAGTCAGTCAATATTTAATAGATGATCAACTTTCTCTCTAAAAGTCAAGAAGAAAAAGAACTATGAGGAAATGGGTCCAAGGCATACTTCCTAGAAATGGGAACTTGACACAGCATTTGAAGACTACTTGCTCTGACCCAAGATGGTGAAAAGAGGAAGCTGGGAGATACAAGATGTGGTAGAGGAGAGAGAACTGACCTGTGTAACTAACTCTGTGTATTTGTCATGGCTGTCACTCAGTCCTGGGATGCTACCTCTTTTCATTCCAAATCATTGTTTCTTTGGCTTACTTTTATATTCAGCTCAACTCTCATCTTCTAGAATACTTCTTTCCTGCCTACATGCTAATCCCTTCCAAGTGGACCTTCTATTTATGCTGTGTGGATCTTGAATGTGCATAGTTATTTCTTGTGCCACCTCCCCTGTTAGAATATGAACTCCCTGAGGAAAGGGACCACATTTTTTTGTCTTTGCTTTACTCTTAGCACAATGCCTGGCACATAGAATGTACTTAATAAATGCTTGATGACTGAATGACTCTCTCAGGTAGAGTTTAGTTAGACAAGATATGTCAAGTGAGAAAAGACATATAAATGTCATGTCTTTAAAAATCCTTTTGGGGTTGGATTGGATTGATGGAGAAACTACAAAGTTTATTAAGTACCTACTATGTACTAGTCATGAGAAACAAACCAAAATAATTGAGGCAGGGGAGTGGTTAACTCTCCTCCTCCTTGTCTTGTATCTCCCAGATTCCTCTTTTCACCATCCTGGGGTAGACCACTTAGTCTTCAAATACTGTATCTACTTCCCAATTCTGTGCCTTGGACCCATTTCCTCATTTTTTCCCCTTGTTGACTCATAGAGGGAAAGTTGGCCATCTCTGAAATACTGATTGACTCTTGTTATAAAAAAAAAAGAACAGGGTGTCTTTATACTACTAATACTAGTTATTATAGATGTTATTAATCTGGGAAGCTGTGGCTGGTGCAGGGACCTGCCACTCAGCTGGATATTATAATAACTGCCCTTCTTTATAACAGTGCCCAGGCAGGATCCCTAAAAGTCAATGGATGGGTAACCCTTTCAGGTCCCACCTGGGGTTGATTGATTATTAGTACTGGGCTATATAATGTTCATCTGACTGTGTTGCTTCCTCCCCAGAGTTGTGATGGAATAACTACTCCAGGAAGGTACTTAATAAATTTATGTTGTTAATAAGGGAAAGGAAAGATCGGGGATGGACTGGGGGTGGGAGACCCTGTCACTAAATCTATGATACTAATCCCTCAGGATTGTAGGCTGTTCAGTAATGCTGGAGCTTTCGTTCTTCACCTCCTCTGGCTTAGCCTGGCCACAGCCAAACCAGAGCAAGCAATCTGTTTGGTTGACACAGATATTGATAGTCTCTCTTAGCTTCTTACTGCCAGTTGTTATGCCAATTCTACAGCCTTCAGGAAATACCACCGTTACCACCCTCTGTTTCTTCTCCTGCCCACTTCCTGGGCCCCTCCCCCTTCCCCGGGCCCGGGATACCTAAATATCTAGAGATGGTTTAGATGCCTAAATATCTAGGGAGAATTCAGATAGAAACAGAGGATCCACGGTCAGACCCACAGGTCAATCAATGTCCAAGATCAGATTGGTGTTTAGGCAAAGGTTTCAGGACAGGGCTCTTAAACCAAAAGCCAAGGCAAAAAGCAAAGCCAAAGCCAAAAGCCCAAAAGGGGTCTCTCTCAGAGGTCTGTCAGGGTATTTATATCCTTTGGCCTATTGCCTTTCCTCTTGTCCTCAAGGCCTCCGGAAACATTCCGATGTCTCCAACTGCCTTCACCTGTCAATCAAGGTGAGGCTCTCCCCAGAGTTTGATTATGATGCTCTGGAAGTGAAAGGCAGAAACTTGATAGTTCAGAAATGGGGATGGTGTGGTGTAAGTTGAATAGTCCTGAGGAAGGGTTGGCACTTGAATCGTGCTCCAAAGTAGGTTGTAACAGGACTAAGCCCTCCCCATTCAAGAGAAGGAAAGGAGGGGATAGCAAGTGTACCTGAAGTTTACACCAACAATTCCTTTTCCCTCCCCTCACTTTCCTGTTCCCCAGTGCCTGAAACACAGGCAAAGACCTTGCTTCCATTTTCACAAGTGAGGAAGCCAGAATAAGAAAAGGCTTCTGACTCCACAGATTGAATTCATTCATTCATTCACCCAACATTTATTATTTTTTTAAACCCTTGGCCTCTGTCTTAGAATTGATACAAGTATTGATTCCAAGGCAGAAGAGTGGTAAGAATTAGGCAAATGGGGTTAAGTGACTTGCCCAGGGTCACACCACTAGGAAGCATCTGAGGCCATATTTGAAGAAGGACCTCCTGTCTTCAGGTCTGGTTCTCTCTCTGCTTGATCACCTAGCCGCCCCCATCCAACAGTTATTAAGCTCCTCTTGCTTTTTCTGTATTCTAATACTCATGAGTGAGACATAGCTCAGTAGTCATTCACATTTATATTGAGCTTATGTTACAAAGCATTTTACACACTAGTTCACTTGATTCATACAACATTCTGTGAGGTTATTGTGAGCATTGTTCTTATGTGAAAAAATTGAAGCTCAAAGAGGCTAATTTGCCCAAAGTCATAAACATCTTCTGACTTCAATGAACATTTCCTTTTTCTCTTTACTATTGTTGCTTGTCCATTTTCAAAGAGGACCAGTGACATCATATGGTGATATCTTGACATGAATTGGGTTTAAGGGAGGCAGAGTTGCACAAAGTCAGCAGCCTTACTCTTTCTTCCTGTCATCTAAGTCCAGAGGCAAGATCTCCAGATATCTGATAAAGACTGCTTAGTTGATAAGAAGTAAGGACACCAAAGATCTTTTAGCTCATGCTTCTAGCTCTTTCTCTAGGAGCATGGAGTTTATTATATATATTTCAAGACTCATTTCAAACAAAAGAACCCCCCTGAAACTTTGCAGATATGCAGAAATTACAAATTATGTCATATCAAAACACAAAAGGTCTCACTGGCTTCAGAATACAACAAGGCCAAGGCTGAATTTTGACTGGGTTCTTATCAGAAAGCCAAGTTGGGGAATATTTTCTCAGGGTTGAATTGCACCAGCTAAGGTTTTGGCCTTGGCTGTACCAGGCAGCTGCATTCCTGGCCAAAGGGTAAGAGTGTTAACCTCTTAAATGCTAGTTAGCTAGGAACTTAAAGCTTTTCAATAAGGCCACAATACTTTTCAACAAGAAATCACAAGGATCACAAAAGGGGTCAAAAGAGGAGTCTCAGCTTTTTATCTATTCTCTTATTGGCTTCCCACATATTTCCCCCTTTTCTTTAAGTTAAAATGATTTATTACACAGGAAAACTTTTAATAATGAAAGGAGTCATCAATTAGTTATAATCATCAGCTGTAGCTGGATCTGATAGGATTTACAGATTAAACTGTTTATTTATGGCTCTCTATAGCAAGTCAAAAGTCAGGATGACTGGTGAAAGCTTGGGATGCAGTGGCTGACCTTGGCATCTTTGGTGGCTGACCAAGTTCTACATGCTCCACAGTGCCTGTTTCAGCCACCTTAATGACTATTGAAACAAATTGTCCTCAACCACCCATTCCACCATTCACACACTCATGCTAGACAAATTGATGGTCCATTGTTTACCCTCAATCTAGTTTAACCCATCTGCTGAGATGGTTTACTGGAGTGTGGCCACTGTGCATGTACTATAACTTCTTGGGATTACAGGTGAGAGTCGAGTGCCAGGTGGACACCAAAGGTGGATAAGTGGCCCTGGAAAGCTCTCACACCAGAGGTGCTAGACCCACACACTTTACTACAGTGCCTCTCAAACTAGATTATAAATTCCCTGAGGCCAAAACTTTATTCTTTCTTCTGTAATGTAGAATGTCAAGCAGTGGCCAGGATTCATTTTTTCCCATTAAATTAAATTCTGTAAACATTTATTAAGTGTCTACTCCTTGTAGGGCCTGTGTAAAGTTCTGCGAATACAAATAAGAAAAAGACAATCCCTGTCCTCAAGGAATTTACAATCTAATGGGGGAAGACAACTTACAAAGGAACCTGAAAAGCAGAGGTATAGGCACAGGGTGGGGGTACCTGGAAATTCAGGTGATTCAGGTTATGTTGGGCAAGGTTTGGAATTCCTTGGAATCAAGTCATGCAGAGCTGCTCATGGAAAATGGACGGTTACCTGGCGCTCATAAACTGTTGCTTGGTTATTTTCAGTCATATCTGAATTTTCTTGGTGAAGACACTGAAGTGCTTTGCCACTTTCTTCTCCAGCTCATTTTACAGAGGAGGAAACTGAGGCAAATAGGGTAATGTGACTTGCCCAGGATTACATAGCTTGTAAGTATCTGAGGCCAGATTTGAACTCAGGAAGATATCTTCCTGACCCCAGGCTCAGCACTCTATCCACTGTAACACTTACTTGCCCTTTTGTACAGGTGAGGAAACCGAGGTCCAGAGATGAGAAGGATCTTATCCAAGGTCACACAGTTAGGTAGTGTCAGAGTTAGGAACAGAAAGAAGTTTGCCTATTTCCCTGCCCTGCTCAATGAATTGATAAAGTTTTTGACGCTAAATTACATCTTCCTTGATGCTACATTGATTTGCTACTGAAACATGGCTACATAATACCACTTGGTGAACAGGAGAATTCATAGGAAAACAGTATCATCTTGGACTTGCATCCAGTAACTGCCAGCTTTCAGCTTTTGACCATTAAGCTTTACTCTTCTGCCCATCGGGAAATTTAGAGATCATCTAGTTCAACTTTGTCATGCAAGGAAACTATTTCTTTTGGTATACTATATCCTCCCAATTACCCAGGCTCGAAACACCATTCATCTTTGGCTCCTCTCCCCCCTTCACTCCTTGTATCCAAACAGTTACTAAATTTTCTTGATTCTTCCTCTCTAATGTGTCTTTCATTCATCCGTGCCTCTCCATTCCCATGACCCTCACTCTAGTCCAGGGTCTTATTACTTTTCATCCAACTATTGTAATAGCCTCTTAACTGGTTCCCCAGCTTCCAGTATCTCTTCCATCTTCAATACATTCTGCCTGCACACTTCCATAATAATCATCCTAATGCACATCATTTTTCCAGTGCGGAAATCTCCAAGTAAGCTCCCACTTGCTTATGAAATAAAATAAAAATTCCTTAGTCTCCCCTAGCAACTCTGCTTACCAAAATCCTTCCCTTCCTTGAAGAGCCAGACCAGGTGTTATTTCCTTCATAAAGCCTTCCTTGATTCTCTCCCTTTCCTCAAGCTACAGTGACCTCTATGTTCTCAAATCTCTCAGGCCATTAGATTGTGGGCTCCTCTAGAAGGGGGACTCTCTATTACCTTTCTTTGTATCCAGAGGGCTCAACATAATACATATTTAATAGTTATTTATACTAAATAATAATAAATGTTTATTGATCTACTGACTAGGTAGTTTAGAACTCTCCTATGATTTTATCCAACAACAACATAAAACAACAGTAAGAATTATAATGACTTTCTGCTTTGTTGATAGACTAAGATTTTTGAAGTTATAGAGGGCTGACTTTTTTCATCTTTGTAGCTCCAGCACTGAGTGCAGAGCCCTGCATATGCTAGATACTTAGTAAGTATTTCCTTATTTTGTTTGTCTCTTCCAGCTCTGACACTATGATTTTACAGTCTGGTCTTTGAGAACAGCATGATAGTAAGGTTCAAGGGAATTCTAAGTCTTTTATGTATAATTATCCCTCAACTTTATATAGCACTTTACAGTTTACAAAGCCTTTTACATATACCATCTCATTTGATCCTCATGGTCACCCTATGAGTGGGCAGGGCAGGGATTATTAGCCTTGTTTGATGGAGGAAGAATGGAAGTGACTCACCTAAAGTCACACAGCATGAAAGAAGGGTTCAAAGGCAGGACAACAATGCCACCTTGCATTGGTTTAGTGCTTTGTGATTTTCAAAGCTCCTTCCAATTATACATTTCATCTGCCAGAGAGTCATGGCATCCCTGAAATGTCATTGATTATTTCTGGGTTCTCAAAACACCCTTGGGGTCGATGGGATGGAATTTCATAACAACTTTTACATCAGAAATGCATATAGAGTTATTTCTGAATTGTTCTATCCTCACAGTCCCATTCTCCACGGGATGGTAGGTTGGTGCCATTTTCTCGATCAGTACAGTTGAATCTAAGTGAAAGGTTAGCATACAAGATGCTTTGGGGATGCATTGTTTATGTTGTATGGGCTTAGGGAAAAGCAGACACAATGTACTGCTCCCCTTAGCTTCTTCCCCTTTGGTCAGGGGTTTGAGAAAGGCACACATGTTTACATTCATATTTAGGAAACTTCCTAGGCATAAGAGTCGTACCCTTTTTGAGCAATTGCTGCTCTTCAGAGTCAGAGGATCTGAGTTCAATTCCTGGCCCTGCCTGTTCTTCTTTTTGTGACAGTGGGTCTGTCTAAGCTGCCTGGGTCTTGGTTTCTAGATCTGTAAAATGACCCCTTATGGCTCTAATTCTATGATCACATGATCGTTATTGCCATGCACTATCCCATACTCTTGTAATGTGACATGGTGTAAAGTTAATGTGCCTACCTCTGGTTCTATTCTTTCTCTTTGCCATTGTGTAGACATTTGGATTCTATAATGCTATTCTCCATTTCTGTTATCCACCAGTTCACACACACAAAAATCAGAGATCAAAGATTAGAAGGATAAATATAGCTTTCCCTGTGTGGAGAACATGCTAATGAATTTGGTAGACCTAGGAATTTGTCTGATTTTATCTGAGCCATTTGTATACCTTGAGATTTTTCCTTCAGACTCTCTTACTGTAGAGGACTGGCTATCAGTTCTATATCTCTGATCCTGTGCTAGACATGCTGGCACACACCTCCAAAATCTGATTAGAATGGTTAAAGCTTGATGGATCTCGAGTCCAGGAGTTCTGAGCTGCAGTGTGGCTTAAGCCAATGGGGTGTCTACACTAATTCTGGTACCAGTATGGTGAGGCCCTGGGAGTGGAGGGATGCTGAAAGGGGGTTAGGGTGCTACACTGGCTGAGGTTAGAAAAATGGAGGTAGTTAAAGCTTATCAGTACTGTGATTACTCATGAATGGGCATGGTATTTCCAGTCTGGGCAAGATGGGGAAACTCAGTCTCAAGAACAAACAAATCTAAAGTTTATGAATTACTGACTAAAAATGATGGGGAGGTTGCATAGAAAACTTTCATTGTTTGCTGCCTTTTAGGGTGACTGCGCCTTCTTCGACACCCCTAGTGGCATGGAATTTCATTGATTACACTGGCAGCAAGAATAGGCAGGATCATGCTAGAGAATAGGAGTCCTCTATGCAAAGAGAGACTATTTAGACTCCCAGCAACAATATGGTATAGTGGAAAGAGCATTCCATTAGGAGTAAGAAGAATAAACTTAAGGAATGACACCCCATTGCCAATTACTGCGGAAACCTGGGTGAATCACTTTATTTCTCTACAACTCAATTTATCTAAAAAAAAAAGTACAATAATATTTGCATCTTTTATCTCAAGTTAATTCAGTTCTCTGAGCCTCACTTTGCCCTTCTTTTAAATGTTTGTGATCCCCCACTAAAACGAATTCTGTCTTCCTTCCCAACCCCATGATTTCTCTTCCTTTCCTTTCTGATTGCCCCCAGCCCCCATTCTAATATATGACATAGGCCTTCCATGGCATAGGTGTTTGAAAATAATTACAAAGATAACTGAATTTAGTCAAGAGAGATGCCTTGCTCCCATTGAGGAATAAATAGGGACCTAAAAATTGGGAAAAGGCACCTGCAGAGGACTCTTTCCTGTTTCTAGTTAGATGGCTATTCCTAACTTACCATCATAACATTAGCTGAGGCTTATGGTATGCTTTAAGCTATATAAAATATTTTATGCACCTTAATTTGATCCTCACAACAGGCCTGGGTGATAGGTAATAATAACAATATTAGCAGTAGTAATAGATATTTCTAAAAGCTTTCATATTTGCACGTCACCTTAGGATCTTTATCTCATTTGAACTTTACGACCACCAGAAAGGAAGGTGCTACAGCTATAACTATCCTTATTTTAAAGATTAGGAAACTCTTCCTCAGAGAAATTACGCGATTCATGATCACATAGCTGGTAACATTAACAACTCGTATTTACATTGCATTTTAAGGTTTGCAAAGCACTTTACAAATATTAGCTCATTTTATCCTTATAACAACCCGGAAAGGTAGAAGGTGCTTTATTATTCCCATTTTACAGAAGAGGAAACTAAGGAAGATAGAGGGTAAATGCTTGGTCCAGGGTCACACAAGTAGTAAGTAGCTAAATCTGAATTTGAATTTAGATCTTCCTGATTCCAGGTCCAGAACTCTATCCAGTGTGCCACCAACTATCTAAGGTATTACAGTTATTGTTCCCATAGTCCAGAGGAGAATCCTGAGGTTAAGTGCCTTGCCTATAGTCACACAGATAGTACAGGATTGGAGCCCAAGTTTTTTTGAGTTTTAAGTCCAGCACCCTATCCGCTACGCCAAGAGAAAAAGAAGCGATGCTTTGAATACTAGAAAACATCATTTGATGTATAAGCAAATTTTTACAAATACTCAATTACATTGAGGAGTACCGTGACTTCTATGGACACCAGGGTGCACTATTCACTGCTAACCATATATAGTCTTTCCCTGGATTTCAGCAGAAGGCTCTCTCTATTAATACCTGTCTCCTAATACCCTTGTGCCCAAGAAGAAGGCATTCTCCAGTTCCAAATAACTCACACCAGTCTTCTTTTGATGTGCTTAAGTAAGTAGCTTGAGGATGCTTGCCTCCGATGTTTCCATGGACTCGAGTCCTTTTCAGGGATACCGAAGTAGAGGAGGATATACAGATTCGAGTCCTTCTAAAGAGAAGGAAGAGAAGACTGACAAAAGTGGGACTCAGGGCTTCCTGGTTCCAAATGTTAACTCCCATTTCATAGAAGAAAATGAGGCTGATTGAAGTAAACAAGACAGCTATGTGGTTCAGTGGGTGGAATTTTAGGATTGAAGTTCAAATTTGGCCTCAGACAACTATTAGCTGGTCCTGGGCAACTCAGCTTGCCTTAGTTTCCTCATCTGTAAAATGGAGATAATAATGGCACTTAAATCTCAGGGTTGTTGTGGAGATTAAATAAGATAATATTTATAAAGTACTTTGTGCCATTTCAATGCTAGCTATTATTAAACTAACTTCACATAGCTCATTGAATGATGAGGGCAAAATTTGAAGCTATAATCCCAATCATATGTCCAAATCTCTTTCTCCTTTGCCACATTGATGATGTTAAGAAACAACATTATTGGGGGAAGCTAGGTGGCTCAGTGGACAGAGAGCCAGACCTGAAGATGGGAGGTCCTGGATTCAAATCAGCTATGTGGATCAGTGAATAGAGCTTTAGTATTGACGTTCAAATCTGGCTTCAGACACGTCCTAGCTGTGGGACCCTGGACACATATGTCACTTAACTCCCACTGCCTAGCTCTTACCGCCCTTTTGCCTTAGAACTAATACATAGTATTGATTCTAAGAAGTAAGATATGAGTAAAAAAAAAGTCATCATTGAAAATGATCCAAACCTGATTTTAAAAGAACATCATCATAGGATCTTAGAGCTAAAGCAACGTTTGAAGTCATTAACTTTTATCTGAATCAGGAATCCCTTCTACAACATCCCTTCCAAGTGATTACCCAATCTCTGATTATTATCATTACTCTTCTTATAGTATTAATTTGAATTTACTCTTTTTTAGAACTTAGAGATCACAACAAAAGAAACTGAAGCTTAGAGAAATCAAATCATTTCCCAAGGTCTCCCGGTATGCTAGAGGCAGCCTAGAGCTCCTTCCATGACTGTTCTGCCAACTCTTCATCCTTTTCATTGACAGGGAAGTCAGCAGTCCTCATGAGGCAACCCATTTCAGAAGAGTCGCATGGGAAAAAAAAAAACGGATGGGATGTTTGTAAATAACCTTGTGAGATAGTGAATTCCCCCATCACTGGAATTATTCAAGCAGAGAAAATAATTGGACCATCTCCCTGCATACACCCTCGCTCTTCTCCCACAAACAGCCTGAAAAGTTCTCCTCCTGAGATTGGTAGTGAAATGATGTTTCCCGGGGAGAGATTATACTGATCTAGTTCATTCTGCCTATTAGGGAAAAAAAAACCTCCAAACTGTTGTGATTTGAATCCAATCATACATAGGATGGGTTGAAAATGATGTTAAGAAAAGTTGAAGGGCCAAGGGAGCTCCTGTTATTTTGGTGATTCATATTGAAAAGAAAGTGAGATAATAGAGGAAAAAAAGCACTTAGGACGTCATAATGCTATATATAATGTGCCAGGGGCTATTATTCATACTGACATAATAATTATCGACATCATCATTATCTTGCTCATCACTGGACCCTTTCCCTTGAGCCCAGATTCCTTTCCCCTATCTAGGCCATACAGCTGACCTCAGACCCAGATGACTTCCCCTTTGCCCACCTTCACCCGGAGAGCCTTATTCAGGCAAGAACCCCTATAACCTTTCCCCTCCAGGCCCCCGACTCCTCTGCATCTGTCCTGCCCCTCCAAAACTGCTGATGAAATCGATTTGGTATTCTGGTAGATTCTGACATCAGGAGAACAAAAATCTAATCATTCTGGTAGAGAAAGGATGCAGGGTGGATAGTCAATAAACATTTATTGTCTGCTATGTGCCAGGCACTGTGCTAGGCACTCGAGACATGGCAAGAGAGAGTCCCTGCCTCTTAAAGAACCCGATCTAATGGGGGAGATGACATGTGAACAATTATATACCAATAAGTTATATACAGGATATATTGGGGATAATCTCAAAGGGAGGATACGCACATTAAGGGGGATTAGAAAAGACTACTTGGAGAAAAAGAGGAATTTAAAATGAGACTTAAAGGAAGTCAGGGAATCTGGGAGGTGGAGATGAGAAAGGAGAGTATTCCAGGCATGGGAGGCAACCAGTGAAAATGTCCAGTCAGGAGATGGAGTGCCTTGTTCAAGGAGCAGCAAGGACGTTACTAGAGTAACACATCAGTAAAATGAAAGAGTTGGACTGGAAAGAGTGACTTTGCAGTGAAAAGTCTGAAGTTCAAATTCTAGCTTTGCCCCTTACAACCTATGTGACCTTAAGCAAGTCATTTCTCTGGGACTTAGTTTCCTTGTTTATTAAAAAAAAAAAAAAAAAAAGGTTTAGACGAGATAATTCGAGGTCTGAATCTGTCATCTTTTGATGACTTGCTCAAGGCCATACAAATAGTCAACTATCAAATCTAGGTTTCAAACCAAAGTCTTCTGATTGCAGATAATAACAACAATAGCGACAATGTAATTTCCTCCTGCTTTATAGTTTGCAGAACCCTTCATCAAGGGTTGCTGTGAAGATTAACTGATGTGTTCTGTGAAGTGAGTACTACGGGTATCCTCCTTTTGCTGAGGAGGGCATGGAGGCTCAGAGAAGTCAAGTCATTTGCCTGTTGTTCCACAGCAAGACATCATTCTCTTTCCATTATGCCACATTCATTGCCTCTACAGATTACAGAAATGCAGTTATGGAAGGCTGTTCAAACTGTTATAAGGCTGTGCTCAGAATCACTGAGGGGTCTCCCTGCCACAGGGAGGCAGGAGGAGAGCTAGTTGGCTTTTCAAAGAAATTGTTCCTCATGGGAATCTCTGAACACCCTTCACCCTGTGTACAGAATGAGGATAGAGTAAAGGAACCCAGAAAACTCAGGAATTCCTAGAACTAAGGTTTCTGAATTAAAGTATTACAGCAAAAGTGGGGCTCTTTCTATTTGTGCTCTGGGTAAAAACCTGGACAGAGAGTGTGGGGGGGGGGAATGCAATGTATGGGAAATATAGGGAGTTCCAAAAGTCTTCATGAAGTCTTAAATCACTAAAACTTTAAATTGAATGAAAATTCTTGGAGTAAGGTGAAAATATAAGATGGAGGACAAACAAGGGGTATACATTGAAGCTACTGAGGTTTAAAACTGCACTTAGATTTTTGGCATGTCCTAGTACTAGTAATTCAGAAAATAGTAATTGAACGACAAAGGCAAAATGTGAAACTGTTATTATTAACTGCAATATACCTTAGTTTCCCCATCTGTAAAATGGGGTTGTGACTTGCCCTTAGTCACCCAGCTAGTAAGTATCAGAGGATGTGAACTTGGGCCTATCTTATCTTTAGTCAAACCTTCTGCTAAGTAGTTCACTCCAATTGGAGCAGAAAGGCAGTGGGATGGTTCATTAAAGTTGATTAAATGGCATATATTTGACCCTCTCGAAAAGAAGAAGGGGGCAGCTAGATGGATCAGTGGATAGAACAGTATGCCTGGAATTGGAAGGACTTGGATTCAAATCTGACCTCAGACTCTGCCTAGCTGGGTGACCCTGGGCAAGTCACTTAACCTTATTTGCTTATTTCTTTATTCCAGTCCATCTTTTACTCAATTGGCAAAGTGATCTCTGTAAAGCACAGGTCTGATCATGCAATCCCTCTATTCAGTTAACTCCAGTGGCTCCCTATTGCCTCCAGTATCAAATACAAAACCTCTTTAGCTTATAAAACCCTCAATAAACTAGCCCTTCCCATCTTTCCAGTCTTCTTGAACCTTAGAGGCCACCATGTACTCTATGATCCAGTGACACTGGCCTTCTTGTTTTGCTTCAGACAAGACATTCTGGCTCCCAGTTCCAAGGGTTTTTATTGGCTGTGTCTGATCCCTGGAACTCTCTTCCTTCTTTATCTCTGCCTCCTAACCTCTCTGGATTCCTTCAAGTTTTAGGTAAAGTCTCACTCTCTTTAAGAAGTCTTTCTGATCTTCCTTAATGTTTGTACCTTCCTTCCATCTGCTGACCACCTCCAGTTTCTCCTGGATGTATCTTGTTAGTATGCAATTAGACTTGAAATGAGCCCTAGGAGAGCAGGGACCGACCAGCCTTGGTGTTTTTCTGTATCCTCAGCAGCCAGGCCAGTGCCTGGCAGATAGGAGGTGCTTAACAAGTGGTGGTTCATGGATGGAGGGCGGAAACAAAGTGCCAGATTTGTGCTGTGCACAATGACACAAAACTGTACGTGTTAACATGATTTTACCCACTTCTATGTCATCTCCTCGTGGAGAATGGGGAATGTGGGACAGTTAGACAACCAAATTCAGCACAGGATGTGGTGATATACGGTGAAAAGCTCCGATTCCCTGTGTGACCCTGAACAAATCACTTCCTTTCTGTGGTCCTTTTTTAAAACAAGTACTTTCCTTACAACAGGTAGGTAATACAAGTCTTATCATCCCTATTTCACAGAAGAGGAAACTGGTTCAGTGACTTACTCAAGGTAGGTAGTACAAGTACTATCAAACTCATTTCAAAGATGAGGAATCTGAGGATTGGTGGCTTGCTCAGTGTTGCACAGGTGTTATGTGTTAGAATCAGGATTTGAACCCACATCTCCAAGAACACACAGCTTGGAAGACTCAGCTCATTTGGATTTAAAGCCAAGCGTTGGTATTAAATCTAGAACTCTTTCTCCTATAACCTACTGCCTCTCACCTTCTGTTTGTCTACATTTAGCATTGGGCTTTGGACATAATAGGCACTCAGCAAATAAATATTTCCCGAATATACGAATTTGTTTGCTTTTAACTTTCTAAAGCGTTCCTGCATCCATTAATCCATATGATGATTTCTCATGGGGGCAAGTACTGTTAAAAGGAAACAGGAGAAAAGGTTGCTGGTCCTAGAGTTAGGAAGGACAGGGGCTGGAGCTGCAATTTCATTGGTATAGGAACTCCCCATTGAGGAAACTCCATCTATTAATGCTGGCCATCTTTCTCTGCAATTAATAGTTTTAGAGAATTGTCTAGCTAGGGCATTGGTCGAGTAAGTGACTTACCTAGGGTCACACTGATAGGATGTGTCAATGTGTGAGAGCTTGAACCCAGGTCTTCCTCCCTTAAAGGGATCTCTAAGCCATGCTGCTTAAAGAGTCACGAAGACCAAGCCAGCCATGTGAAGAAAATCTTCATAGAAGAAGGTAGGACATCTGAAGTCTTCCCAGGATCTCAGCCCTTGAATGGGAAACAGCGGCTTGCTTTAGGTTACTTAAATGGTCAGTGTAACCTGGAGCTCTCTGAGTCTGTCTCTTCAACACCGAAAATAGGGATAACGATGGCTGCAGCTTTGACCTCGAAGGGAAGCTGTAAAGCTCAGATGAGATAATGCTCATAAAAACCTTTGCATCGTGAACTGTTACCCAAAAGGTCAGCCCTTATTATCCCCATTATACGGATTCCACTCAGCTTTGTTGGAGAGACAGGACTTACAAATATGAGGAAAGCCCAATCAGAAAGAAAACCAAACCAAACATGAGAGAAACATAGCATTTCATTCGTTACCAAGTAAGTATCCAATACTCAGAATGAATGAACATCATTACACTCTGAGCAGTAGAACTTGAAGAGATCTTTGAAATCTGACCCAGCTCCCTCATCTTACAAAAGAGACAACTGAGGCTCAAGGAGGTGAATCGATTTGCCAAAATTCACCCAGGTAGTAACTAGCAGTGGTGACTTTTGAACCCAGTGCTGTTGACTCCAAAATCAGGGCCTCTCTTCACTTTTTTTCCTTGCTCTTATCTGAATATATTGAATATATTGATAGATATCTCCCCTAAAAGAAAATCTCTTAGGAAAAAAGTGGAGTGATTTTTTTTTTACCATAAAGTTCTATATGTAAGTTACTGATCACCTCTCACATTTCATATAAGTCAAATTTTAAGACAGGGGGTGGGGAATGGGATTAAAATGTTGGGCTTCGAGGTATTGCAGTGGATAGAGTGCCAGGCCCAGTCAGGAAGACAGAGTTCAAATCTGACCTTGGGTACTTAACTATTTGGCCCCCAGCAAGTCACTTGATTCTGTTTGCCTCAGTTTCCTCATCTGGAAAATGAACCAGAGAAGGAAATGGCAAACCATTCCAGTGTCTTTGTTAAAAATAACAACAACAAAACAAAAAACAAACCCAAGTTGGGTCAGGGAGAGAATGACCAGGAATACAAACACGATATTTGTGTTCTAAACAAACAAATGGTATGTGGTCAGCAGAGAAGGGGAGAGGCCTTAGTCAGTCTAGGAATTGTCGTAGATGCTAATGCTTCCACAGTGTTTTAAATTTTATAGAGTACTTTGCATACATTGCAAAATGAAAGGTCCAGGTCCTCAAATTAATCGATAAACCACCACCACTGTCTTATTGGAGCCTCATAGCAACCCTGCAAAGTAGGTGGTGTGGTTTATTGATTTATTTTCTGGTTTGGGCCTGCATTTTCATCAGTGTGGGGAAATCCCAGAGTAAAAAGTCCTTCTTCCACCAATGCGGGATAGCTTTCAGATGCCTGAAACTCTTCAAAAGTTCCATGAGCCACAGCAGTTGTGGGACTTGGTAGTACACATAGGAGGCAGGGATTAAACCCAATTCTGCCTGATTCTAGGAGGAGCCCTTCATTCTACCGTGGCTCTGACTTATTATCCTCATTTTCTGAGGGTCAGAAATAACTAACAACAATATTATATTATAAATGCTCACAAAATAATGATATAAAACATAATACATTATTATTTCATCAGCATTTATATGGTGCTTTAAGGTTTATAAACAACTGTACCTATGTGATCTCATTTGATTCTTATCATAACTCTGGGAGGTAGGTACTATTACTATACTCATTTTATAGATAAGGAAACTGAGTCTCAGAGGAACTAAGTGATATTCAGAGTCATATAACCAACGTAACTTTGGAGGCAAAATTTGAACTAGGCTTTTCCGAATCCAGTTTCAAATCTAATGCCCTTTCCCCTACACCACCTAGGGCAAGCATCTAAGCTCAGATTTGAACGGAGGTCTTTCTGACTCCAGGGCCAATTTGTTTTCCTTTATTTCTCACTGCCTATCAAGGAAGGAAGACTTCCTGGAGGAGGGTGGGAACTGAGGAGGCCCCTCAAGGTCTCATTCCTTGGGAGTTGAAACATAGATGGTGTTTGGCAGCAGAGGACACTCGGGGAGGAGGATCTCCCTATAGAGATGCAGAGGACATTCCTGATCAGAAAACGTTTGGGTTCTATGGTCTTGGCCCTTCCAGCTCTCTTCATGTGGCATACATGGTGGTCTCCCAAGTCAGTGCACTTGCACTAAGACTTTTGGGATCCTTTTTATAAAGAAGTAAAACCTGTGTCTGAGGATAGAGTGGGAAAACACTCAGACCAGAGTGCTCCTCGCCTAGCAGACACCTTTGGATGCCAAATTTTAGAGTTGTAGGGGACTCCAGAGATGATCTTGTCCAACCTCCTCATTCTGCAAGTAAGTAAAATAAAGCAGAGAGAGGGAAAGTTGTTTATCCGTGGTCACAAGGCTGGTGGCAAAATGGTCACTAGTACTTAGAGCTCCTACATTTCAGGCCGGTGCTATCTCTCTCTGTCCGGTAACCTCTAGTTCCCAGTGAATTCACACACACTCATGTCAATGAATACTTTGTGACCTCAGCCAAGTCATTTGTCCTTTTGGCTTTTATTTTCCCATTTGTACAAGAAGTACAATTTTACAGTGAAATTATATCTTCCAATCTGGTATTAGGACCTTAGAACTTTCAAATCTGGAAGGGGCGCTAAAGGTTCACTGAATCCACCCTGCTCAGTTTACAGATGGGAAGTCTAGAGAGGGAAAGGGCTTTGCCCAAAGTTTCTAGTAGGAAGTCAGGCATCTTACCTCCGTCTCTGCCACTAACTCCCAATCTAGGCTCCCTTAGCTTATGCCAAGCACACAGGAGGATGAACTTGGCATTTTGGGGATGGAACCCCTCCACTGGGGAGAAGAAAATCATTATTTAAGAGGCAGCACATTATGGAAAAGAACAGAGTTTAGAATCCTTGTTTTGTAATCTCAGATCCATTATTGACTCTCTGTGAGATGATGACCAAATTACTTGTCCTTCCAGATGCTTACTTTTTAAAAAATTTAATTTAAATTTATTTATTTAAAATATTTTTCCATGGTTACATGATTCATTTTCTTTCTCTCCCCTCTTCCCTCCCCCCTCCTGGAGCTGACAAGCAATTCCACTGGGTTATACGTGTATTATTGCTCAATACCTATTTCCATATTATTCGTATTTGTAATAGAGTGATCGGATCTTCACTTTTGCCACCTGTAAAATGACAGCGTTGGACTAAATTATATCTTCCAGCTCTAAATTCTATCAACCTTTGATCTCAGCCTCGAGTCAGAAGGAAAAGGGACTGGACCAGGATTTATTTGGTATGGGGAGCTCCTCTGGCACGTAGAGGATGCTTGATACAAATGTACAAATGCTTGTTGATGATTCCCAGGTGAGACGGCCACCTCTCAGGTCTGTAGGCAAGCTTCCTAACCCAGTTAAGTAACTTGCAGAGAAAATGTCGATTTTTATTGGGAGAGAGAAAAGTGACTTGCCCACAGTCACAAAGCAAATATATGCCCATTTTTTTTTCTGGTCCTGATGTTAGTTTTCAGGGAAAAATCTCTTGTGTTTTTGGCTTATAGGAAACTTGCATTTTCCATGCAGAACTAGGCACAAAAAATGTTTATTTCCGATACCACGCTGTTTGTCTCTAGGAGTCGGGAGTCAATTCAAATTTCAGTTCTAGTCCTCACTAGCTAGCCTTAGCCTCTTGGCTTTTCCCTTGAGTGAACCTCAGTTTTCTTCATCCGTAAAAAATGGGAATGATCATCTCTGTGGCCTTTACCTCATGGAGATTTTGTGAAGAATGCCCCCCTTGCTTTAAAGACTCAAACGCTATAGAAATATGAGTTATTACTTGCTGGCTTCAAAAAATAATCGCACATCCTCATTTGTTCCTCTGTCTTCTTTCCTCTCCCTCCCCTCCCCTCCCTTTGCCCCTTCCAGGTTATGGCCACGCAGCCCCTGGTACGGATGCTGGCAAAGCCTTCTGCATGTTCTACGCCGTGCTGGGCATTCCACTGACCCTGGTCATGTTCCAGAGCCTGGGGGAGCGGATGAACACCTTTGTTAAATACTTACTGAAGAGGATTAAGAAGTGCTGTGGCATGAGGAGCACTGAGGTGTCCATGGAGAACATGGTCACCGTGGGCTTCTTCTCCTGCATGGGGACCCTGTGCATTGGGGCCGCCGCCTTCTCCCAGTACGAGGAGTGGAGTTTCTTCCACGCCTATTACTACTGCTTCATTACCTTGACTACCATAGGGTTTGGGGACTACGTGGCCTTGCAGACCAAGGGCGCTCTCCAGAAGAAGCCACTCTACGTGGCCTTCAGTTTCATGTACATCCTGGTGGGGTTGACGGTCATTGGGGCCTTCCTCAACCTGGTCGTCCTCAGGTTCTTGACCATGAACAGCGAGGACGAGCGGCGGGACGCCGAGGAACGGGCCTCGCTGGCGGGCAATCGCAACAGCATGGTCCTCCACATCCAGGAGGAGGCCCAGCACGGCCGGCCGCGGTACAAGGCCGAGGTCACGGACCTCCAATCCGTCTGTTCGTGCATGTGCTACCGATCCCAGGAGTATACCAGCCGGATGGTGTCCCACCAAAATTCCTTCAGCACCAAGCTGAACCCCCAGTACTTTCACTCCATCTCATACAAGATTGAAGAAATTTCTCCAAGCACATTAAAAAACAGCCTTTTCCCATCCCCTGTTAGCTCCATCTCCCCTGGTCTGCACAGCTTTACTGATAACTACAGGCTGATGAGACGGCGGAAGTCCATTTAGGATTTTTTTTTTTTTAAGAAAGAAAAAAAAAAGTCATTTGTCTTCTCTGGCTTTACCTTGCATTGGTCCATCTCTTTTGCCCTCCTTTTTGTTTTTCTGGGGGTTTTTTGTTGTTGTTTTTGTTGTTGTTTTTTTTTTTTACAGGTTTGTCATTTTCTTTCCTGGTCCTTTGTTCTTGCTACCTTTTCTTCCTAACCTCCCAAGAGAGATGGAGTAAGGCCAAAGGGGGAAGAAATAGCCAGCCCTCCACTGAGACTCAGAACTGCGCATGAAGCATGAACCCTTCCCAGCAAAGTTTGCCTTACGTCTCTGCTCCCTCCTTCATCCCAGCCCCTTCACTTTTCCCTGACACCCCTTCCTCTGCCCCTACCAGGATGTGAGGTGACACGAGGTGGAGCTGAGTGGGTACCAAAATCCAAAGATGCACACCAAGCTTAGAGAGCCTTTGGGCACCTCGGGGTGCCTCTGACCTAATTCATTGCTTCTCTTTCCTCCTCAAGGAGCAGGTCACTACATATGTGTGTGCATGCGTGTGTGCGTGCGCACACATGGGGTGAGTGTGCGGTGTGTGTGCAGTTAGTACCACAAAACAAAACAAAACAAAAAAAACCATAAGCATCAGGTATTCATTTTTTCCCCTTCAAGAAATAGTACAAAAAGGCCCGTTTTCAACTTTCTGACTGCTTCCACTTGGAAAGAAGGAAAAACAAAACAGCCAAAAGGGGTTTTAAACATTGATTTTGCCAGAATGAAGCATGTGCAGCGAGCAGTCTATATGTCTATAGCCCAGGTGCATCATGGTCATTTCTTTTATTTCCAGATTCTAAATTGTCTTAACATTCTTTTTCTTTACAGGGGGTGATGGGTGGGGGAAGGAAAAGAAGGATCATTTTAGCTTGCCAGTTCAAAATTTTTTAAAAAAAGCATGCACTTTGTAAAACTGGTATGCAATATAAACAGGAGAAAACAACAACAAACTAGCAATGGAACCAATAATCAAAAGCAAATACTCTCATTAATTTATTAAATGACATTTTATTTTTGCCATTTCCTCTAGTTCCAACAATTTACCAAGCAACTAAAGTGTCAGGGGAAACTGGAAAATTGTTGGAACCTCAAAATATCAATTTTATTATTTTCCTCTTATTTATACTATTATTATTATTAATATTATTATTTTGTGCAGCATCTACCTGCATGAATAGGAATTATATTTTTGGAATACTTGGATAAGGATGGGTATGAATAGGTGGATGTCTTTTTTTTTTCCTTAATAAACAATGACAGGGCATTCCTTGTTTAAAAAAAATACAACAAAAATTGTCTTTAAATGCTTTTGATGGGTAAATAGGGGAATGTTCATGTTGGTCTCAGGAAGAGTTTCAAGGGAAAGTATCTTGTGTTTTGGCCTATAGGGAATTTGTAATTCCCCTGAAGAGTTAGGTATAAAAATGCTGGCCTGTTGGCAGTGGGAGATGATGATAAGTTCAGACTCATTGGGGAAAAAAAAACCATCCAATGGTCTAAACTTCATCACTCCTTCTTCTGCCTCCCCAACTCTGCCCCAGATATCGTGTCCATATGATCTTTTACTTTTGAAGATTGTCCCGCTTTCATGTGCAGAGGCCTGTGTGCCTTGGTGTGCACTGTAGAGATGCAATTGCTGCTGAAACATCTAAAAGATTGGACCCAATGAAATTATAAACCAACCAACAACTCCTCACAAGTGCCACCGACCCCAAGAATTAGGGCCATTTAACCAGAAGGGAGGAGGGGGAGAGAGATACTTTAGGAGGGTGCCAGCACAGTTGTTTATGCTTGGGCAAATCACTTATTTTGGGCTTAGTGTCTTCTGCAAAATGATGGAGGTAAACAAGATGATCTCGAAGGTCCCTTCCAGCTCTATATGCTTCAGCCCAAAAATGTACCTCCTGTCATAAGACAAAGAGGAGGAGAGGAGAGTCCTGCCAGCTACCTACCAAGCTAACTAAGCTGTCTTCTTTAACCTGTCCTTTGTCTCTGGCAATTGTTTTCTTTGGGGAAAAAATACATAATCCACACTTGCATACATCCATAGGTATTGTGGATATTTACACTCAGCCTGCATATACACATACTCCTCTGTTTTGGGGGGCTAGTCAATGAAAGTTTTCCAAGGCTTTCCAGAGAACTAACTCAAAATAAACAAAAGCAAGCTAGCATGTCTTCATAGGCCATACCAAATATGGAAAAGAATTTTGAATGCATCCTATTTGATAACTTGTATATGAAAACTTTCTAAAAATTTATTCTTTTTTTAAAAAATCATCACAACAGCCCTGTGGGCAAGAAGTAGTATTCCTATTTTGCTGATGAGGAACCTGAGGTCAGAAAAGCAAATAGAATCTGCTCACTAAAGTCATGAGGCAAATGAGTGGCAGAGCCTGGGCTTGAACTCAGGACTCAGAACCTCAGCCTGAAGGAGGACCTCAAAAGGTCATGTAGTACAACCTATAACTAATTAGCAATTCCCTCTCCATTCCCATCCAGCCTCTCATTGAAGACTCCCAGTCTACCAAGCCTTAGATCAAGGGTCGAATCCATTGTATTACTGTTGCCTCTTTTGGTGGTCTTCTGAGAGGAGAATCAGCAGCCCTTCAGTAGAATCTTCAGTGGAGACCACCCATACTTTTATTTAATTACATTAGCCCAAATGATAGGATTTGGAGAGGTTGTTTGGGTGGTGAACACGTTAACAAAAACTTCATGCTATTGACATTTCTGAGCTATGGCTTACCCATACCAGGGACCATATTTTTTAAAATTAAAATTTAATTTAATTTTTCAATATTTCTTTCTACTTTTTCTTTATCCTGACCCTCAACCTCTGACTCCAATTTTGGGAAATGTATAGTGTATGAGAATAAAAATGTGGTTAGATTCTATATCTTTCTAATAGAAAGAAGACCTTTCACCTGTTATGGCATTTTGTCATAAAGTAGGGATTTTTGTGTTAATTTGGGATTTGACTTCTAGAAGATCCTAAAAGCACTTGACTTTCCCCCAAGGCCTCCGAGTTGCCCCCATTTTATTCCTAGGAAATGAGGACCTTGGAAAGATGGAGCTAAAATCACATGAGAACCTAGCGTTGGACTTAAGGTCTAAAATCAACCCTATATCCACTAGAGATTACTTCCTTCTCTTCTTCTATATTAGCATGGTAGAACACTGGATCTGTTAGGGATCTTAGAAAATAGAATATTAGTTCATAAAATATGGAAAATAAGAATCCAGAATAAAAGGGAAACTTTAACCTCACCACCTACAGATGAAGAAACCAGAGATCCCTGACTTATCCAAGGCTGGACACAATAAGTCAGTAGCAGAATGGGATTGTTGATCAAGGAATCAACATTTATTGGTCCATTTATTATATCATCTACTATGTGTCAAGTACTATGTTTGGTTTTGGGATACAAAGACCATAATTACATGTACTAGCTTAGTTTTCTAGCCTTCGGTTCTTTCCATGACATTACACTGTCATGTTCATAAAGCTTCCTACTTTAAAAAAAAAGTTAAAAAAATTGTCCCTATTATCTTTGGTGGGAATGTTTCTGGTGAGTCCCAGGAAAAAATGAGACATGTTTAAAGCACTAATCATAGATCACTATGTGATAGGGTGGTGAGAGAACCATGTTAGAGACTAATTCTGATATGCTTTTGCTGGTTGGAATCCTCGGGTTTCGGAGACCCAAGTTTATTTGTGATACATTTGAAGAGAATAACAGAGTGAGATATAAGTGAGTTTTGTTATCCCATGGTCTAAGTGTTGTCTCAAGTCATGGAATTGAATGTCTCCCTCTTACAGAGAAATTTGCCAGGGGTAGAGGCTTGTGAACTTGAGTCTGAACGTAAGACTAGTAACTTCTCTGAGGCATAACTGGTTACTCTTTCTAATGGGCACAGTGGAATGGATGACACAACTCAGCAGATAGCTCTCCATCAATTCTGTTTGTTTTTGTAGAGAATAATGTTAGATGTTTATTTTATTGTTTCTCCCAGCAGATTCTCCTTTAACTGAGTTCTTTCTGGCTGACATGAATAAAACAAGAAACATTCTCTGGGGCCAATGGTGACTAGCTAGGGAGGGAGGAGAAGTGGTCCCAGCGCTGTAGCAGTGAAAAGCTAGCCCAAGACAGGGCTTGATTGTGGATAAGTTGTTTTATGGGGTGTGGCGCCCACAGAAAAAAAATATTCATGCTCTTTTTGGTGTATTGATCACTTGCAATAGCAGAGTTGTGGAATCAGAAGCTACTCTGAATATTAGAACATAGTAGGGCAGGGAAGATGGTGGTGGCAAAGTGATGTAAGAAGAGCTATAGAAATGGATGGTCCTTTTCTCTTCAGTTTTGTTCACAATAAGCCCAGCAGATAAATAATTCTATAAGAAGAGTATAGTAAACAAAGATATGATTTACTTGGGGGATCATAGAATTATTAATGTTAAAGCTGGAAGGGACCTTAGAACAAAACATGAAATCATAGAACATAGAATATAAAATATTGGCACATGGAAGTAGAATGCTAAAGCTGAAAATTGAGATCATCTAATCTAAGGGCTCTTAAATTTTCTGTGTGCTTGTTGGCAGTCTGGAAAAGCCTACAGATCTAAAAGTAATATTTAAAAAAATATAATGAAAAAAATTCAATTTCACTTTGAAGTTAGTATAAACATACATTAATAGATATGTAATTTTTTCTCATTCAAGTTTACAGACTCCTTGAAATCTATTCATGGGCCTCAGGTTAAGAACCCTTGATCTAGTCCAACTCTCATTTGACAGAAAAGGAAAATGAATTCCAGTGAGTGGAGGCTACTTGCCTACGGTCATGTTGCTGGTTAATGGTAGAGCCAAGAATTATGGTTTTTATCCCCCTGGAAATACCTTGTTAGAGACCTGGTTTCAAGAACTTTTCTAGGTCTCATTTCTCATCCCTTTCTCCTTTTGAGATCACTTAATAATATTACGTGGCATTACTCAGACTGCTTCTGTTCTAAATCTCAGAGATATCCCAGGAATGCCACATTCTAGCAGGTTTCTTGGGAACATTCTTGAGGGTTCAAGTCCTAGTCCAATCTTATATCTATATTTCAAGGATCATAGCCTCTCTATGCCTTTGAAGGTGATTTTCATTCAGTTGCTAGAGCTAAAATCCCCGTCAGTTCTGAGGTCAACCTATAGTCTGTGGCTGGTCCAGTAGTCCAGTACAAGATAAAGAGAACTCCAAATTCTATTTAATTACCTAGGTGGTACAGTGGATAAAATATTGGACTTGGAGTTAGAAAGATCTGAGTTCAAATCCTGCTTCTTGATGTACTAGCTGTATAATCCTGGACAAGTCAGTCTGGCTGTCCACATCACAGTCTATTCAACATTCACCCATTCTTTCATTGGCTGAGCTTTATAATTTCTCTCTTTGTTAAAGGAGAGGGCTGGACTAGATGATTTCTACAGTTTCTTCTAGCTCTGATAATCTAATCAGTGTCCTAAGATCCAATTTCCAGCTCTAACATCCTATTGTCTATGCTCTAACTTTCTATATATTCCAAGGCTGCCTTCATTACTGACATTTTCCGTTCTATGATTTTTTCCCCTCTATGCTGAGGACTTGAAGACTCAGATCACTTCATAATTACCTGTCACTGTAAACAAAGACAAAGTAGGTTTTTGTTTTCCCTCTCTGTAATTAATTTAGAGGTGACGCTACCAAACCACCATCAATAAGACATGTCCTCTGAATCATTCATCTTCATTGAACTGAGCTTAGATAACAGTGAAAAATCCATCCTCGGCACAAGGAAAATAAGACGTGGTCCCTGCCCCTAGGCAGCTTACAGTGGAGCAGGGAATATAGGACATGGACATAAAAATATAATTAAAAAGCATATGAAGTGTGATGAGGATTCAGGAGATAGCACTTTGTATATCCCTCCTAAGCTGAACCCTGAAGAATGGAGAACATTTATATAAGGGAATAGGAGAAGTAGAGAGTCGTTTAATTTTAGAATTGGGAGGGATGTGGGCCTTGCTGAAATCCTCCTCTTTTCTTCAAGGCCCAGATTACCTGCCATCTTCTGTGGGAAGCCTTCCCTGAGCCAACATTCTCTGAGAGTTCTTTGGTCTCTGCTTTGCCCTGAACACATTCAACCTGAGAATCCTATGTGCATGCGTGCCAGCCTTCTTGTTTGCTCAACTGGTCAACGAGCATTTACACAGCACCTACTATGTGGCAGCCACTAGATCTTAAATTCTTTAAAGGCAGGAAGTCATTTTTAAAAAATCTTGGGGTTAATAGCACTGAGCCATGCACTTATTAGGTGTTTTATATATGTATAGACACATGACTGTATATCTTTATTTGCACATATGTAGATATGTA
Organism: Gracilinanus agilis; assembly: GCF_016433145.1. Classification (NCBI taxonomy): domain Eukaryota; kingdom Metazoa; phylum Chordata; class Mammalia; order Didelphimorphia; family Didelphidae; genus Gracilinanus; species Gracilinanus agilis. Next base: position 693,634,540 of record NC_058130.1, on the reverse strand, counting down.
CACACATGTACTATAGATTTCTATTCCTATATAATATATATTTGTATATGCGTGTACATAGGATTGTATTGCATTCTAATCAATGGGAGAAGACATTCAGTCATTGGGAATCTTGCAAATGCAGACACGAAGGAGGGAACGGTTTTCCCTGTTTGGGGTCAGAGGCCAATTTATGGTCATAGAATAGGGCAAAGCTAAGTGCACCCATAGGGGTCTTGAAGCTATGACCTAAACTGATCCCATTAGTTATCTTAGCAGCCACAGATGACTTTCTGTGGCAATCATTCTTTTCCTTTACCCCATCCCCTTTCCTCCCCTCTCCCTCACCCCCAATCTGCTGGAAAAGTTAGCAATAACTTAGTGGAAACCAAGTTTAAAAGGCAAACTGCTTAATCATTTAATGAATACATATTTAGTCATGAAAGAGGCTTCCTAGTATGATGGATAGAGCAGAGAACTTGAAGCCAAAAGAGATTTGGATTTGAATCTTGCCTTTTTTTTTTTTTTTAAAACTAGCTGTGTGACCATGGGCACAACCTTTTAAAGTCTCATTTTTCTCATCTGTAAAATGGGGATGGTAATATGTGCAGTAGCTCCTTTGCCACTGGTTATTGTAAGGATTGAGTGAATTGACGTAAATCTATTTGGAAAACTTAAAGAACAATAAAATTATCAATTAGAACAAGTATTACCACGAACTATGTAGAATGGTATCTCCCTTCTACTGCACCATTTTTCTACCCTCACCATTTTCTTAAGGCAGTTAGATGACAAGGTACCTGAGTTTGAATCCTGCCTCAAGCATATATTTAAAAGCTACGTCAGACACAGGGGTTAAAAAATGACTTGGGCAGGGCCAATTTCCTTTTCTGTAAAATATGGATAATAATAGTATCTACCTCACAAGGTTATTGTGAGGATCAAATGAGATAATGTATATAAGTAGTGCAGTGATTCCCAAAGTGGGTGCTACCGCCCCCTGGTGGGTGCTGTAGCGATCCAGGGGAGCGGTGATGGCCACAGGTGCATTTATCTTTCCTCTTAATTGCTATTAAAATTTAAAAAAAAAAATTAACTTCCAGGGGGCTAAGTAATATTTTTTTCTGGAAAGGGGGCAGTAGGCCAAAAAAGTTTGGAAACCACTGAAGTAGTGCTTTGCATATCTTAAAGCACTATGTAAATATTAGTTATTAAATATAGATTCATAGATCCACATTGTCAACTCTTTTCAATCTAATTCTCCTTCTCCCATGGTTAGGCCACCTAGACACTGGGGTTCCCTCAACATAATTTCTGAGAGTGTGATAGACAGAGGACAGAACATGGGACTTAATGTTTGAGCTAGGACTTGACTAAGGTCACAAAGGGAATAAGTATCAGAGAACCACAAGTTCAAGTTATTTAACTAGCTGAGTTCCTTCTTCTTAAACAAATGGGAATCATTATACCAGCATCACCTCCTTCTCAGGGTTCTTGTGAGAAATGCACTTTATAAACTATATTGCTCTTTATAAATGCAAACTATTTATCATTATCATTGTATCATCATCATATGATTAATATTTGCAACTATAGCAAACAGTCATGGGACTGTTTTTCTGTGTCTTTTCTGCTGGAATCTGAATTGCTAAATGCCCTCAGATTTTGTCATTGCTGGTCATTTGTAGGCTAGGAATACCTACTGGGATTTTATCACTTCTGTAGAGGTAGGGGTTCTAGAGAAGGGAAGAAATGTGGACAGTTACATGGAATCCACTCATTGGAAGCCACCCATTAAAACCCCATCTATAAAACAGGGGCAAGAGACCAATTAATCCAGACCCACCAGACAGTCAGTTGTCCTGGTGTCTGCCATCAATTTCAAGAGCTCCTGGACACTGACCAAGAGACCTGAAGATAAGACCCAGGCAGGTAATTTTTCTCTTCCTCTTACAGATCTCAAAGTAGCTGTTTCTGGGAAAATACAATGACATCATTAGCAGCTAAAAGCTACTGAGCATAATGAACTCCCCCAAAGCTGCTAAATGATTTCCTGTGGAGGCCAGGGGGCAAATTATATTGGGGGAGAAGGGAATCACCCTTACTTGAAGTGTCTCGCCTCATTTTACTTTGTGTGATATTCCTTTTTCATAATAGGACGTAATTAGGATATCCATTAAGGGTACCAGTGGAGGAAATCAGAGGGAAGAACTATGTTGGAATGTGCCCAGGCCATTAAGGCAGTGGGCTTGGAAATGTGTACACTAAGGAGAAGCTACAATTAGGTCTGAGGGTGATCTATAATTTTTCAGCCACCTGAGGGCATAAGGCCTAGTAGAAGATCATTGGTTTTAGAGTCAGAAGACTTGACTTGAAATCCTGGCTCTACTGCTGACATCTCCTGTGACCTTTGGCAATTTACTTCTCCATTCTGGGTCTCAAGAAATAATTTCCTCATTTTATAGAGGAGGAAACAAGCTCCTTTCCAAACTGAAGGGATTAACTACTAGACCATATACTTATCTTTGCACAAGCTGTAGGAACTAGACGTGTTCTGTTTGGACCCCAAAAGATAGAATCAAGAACAAAGAATGGGAGTTAAAAAGAGCCTAATTTTGTCTTGGAATCAGGATAAATTCCATAGCAACGAGAAATCCCTAAAAGTAGAATGGGATTCCTTGGGACATGGTGGGGTCTCTTTCTAGGGAGGTCTCCAAGCAAAGGTTATAGATTGTAAAGGGGTTTCCTTTTCAGGTAAAGGTTTGAACTAGATAAACACTGAGATCCCTTTCAGCTATGAAGTTCTGTGATCCTGTATTCACCATTCCCTCACTCCTCCCACCCCCTAAGAAGAATGTAAGTTCCTTAAAGGCAGGGACTATTTTTCTTTTTCCTTTGTATCTCAAGTATCCAGCCTAGTGCCTTGTACATAGTAGGTGCTTAATATTTTCTTATTGGATAAAGGCTGGCATTAGTGAGACAGAGTGGAAAAAGTACTAGCTATGGAAGCAGAAGCCTGGTGTTTTAGTCTACACTCTACTAGTTAACAAACACGTAATCTGGGGCAACCTTTGTGAGCGTCACTGTGCCCACTTTAAAGAGGACGAAACTAATACAGTAATTTTTTAATTGTAAATTGCTTTGTGATTTGCTGTTTAAATGGAAGCTTGTGTGATGCCAGCAAGAGAGTAGGAGCAAAGGATGCTTGGAAAGCAGGGGTTCTTAAATGTTTTGCATATCATGTGCCCCTCTGGGGAAGCTTATGGGTCTTTCCTCAGAATATTTTTAAAATGTATAAAATTCAATACATAAATTAATGAAAGAAACCAATTATATTGCAATACAGTCATCAAAATACTTTAAGAGATCAAGTTCACAGGCTATTGTGACCTTATTCAGTTCAAGAAAAATGCTCCAGTAGTACGTTGCTTCTGCAGAGAGTATCTTTCGCTGTGGGGATGCAGGTTTAGAGGCGTTTCAGCCCAAAGAGAATGGCCTCCGTCACTATCAGTAATCCCATCCCCCGAGTATGCTGGATGGTTAACCTTGTTTCATTTGGCCATTTGGATTGTTAACAGGTAAAATGAATGAATTTTAGCTTTCACTGCACAGCATGTATTTTCTCAGGAAATTATAGTTAGATAATATTATAGACTTTGCTTTATGTAAAAACAAGACTTAAGGGGGAAATGGTTTGGTAAATTGGATCTTCCATTTTAATGCCCCGGGAATGCTGTTACAGAAGGTGGGGTGGTGTAGTGAAAAAAAAACCAAACATTATTCTGAATTCTAGGTCCTGTTCTGCCACAAATATATTGCATGACCTTGGGCAAGTCATTGGAAACTCCCGAGTTTCGTTTTCCTCATCTGAAAAAGAGGAGTTTCGGGTCCAATCAGGTTCTTCTCTAAGATCCTTTCCAACTCCGATATTCTATAAACCTATATAAAAGGCGTCCTATGGTTCTCCTTTGGCTAAACAAACCCAGCTTTTGTCAAGTGAACTACAATCCTCTCATTTGTTTTATTTCCTTTAGGCGGCTAGGTGGCGCTGTGGATCGTGTAGGACTTTGAGGCAGGAGGACTTGAGTCTGGATCCTGCCTCCGACTCTTAGGAGCTATGTGATCCTGAGCAAGTCCGTTAGCATACGTCTGCCTGCCTCAGTTTCTTCCTCTGTAAAATGGGGGTAATTACAGCACCCATCCCTCAGGATTAAATGAGTTCAACATATGTAAAGTGCTTTGCAAATCTTAAAGTGTTTTATAAATGCTAGCTGCTGCTGTTGTTATTGTTCATAGTGTTTCCTATGAAAGGCTAGGGTGGAGCGGGGAAACTCCTGCACAATTTTCATTTGTAACTAGATTTTTATACAATGGGTTTGTGTAAAGCAGGTAGTAACTGCACCATAAATGTGAATTGTCTGGGGTGGAAGAGGTTCTGCTCCCTTTCCTTACCCCTAAGAACTAGAAACCAGAAGAATTCGGAATCAGAGTGCATCAGACACTAGAGCGCACGGTTACGGTTGACTGTCTACAATATGAGGTAGACGGGATAACTGAGAGGAGCTGGTTAATGGGGATAACTGTGGAAAGGGAGAGCAGCGAACAGCCCCATCAGGGGAGAAATATGAGGCAAGTTAGCTGGTCTGAAATGCATACTTGCAAGTGTTTTCTAATAGTTGCTTTGGTTAGACGTCACTGGTGACCCTTAATAAATTAAATGTGTAAGCTTTGCCAGCATACTTAGGAAATGCAAACACAGGTTATCTGAATCAATGGGAGAGAATAACTCTTGTACTGGGGCCAACTTGTGTCCCTGAGAAACCCAACCAGTTACAGTTTCAAGCCTGAAACCTGATTAGCCTAGGGAGCTGACTTGGACCTATTTCTGGACCACAGTGCTCGAAAAGATTCTCAGTATTTAGAGACATTTCACAAGTGTTTGGGATTCTGTGGGGTCTAATATTTTCTACTAGGGAGCAAAGGTCAGTTAACATACTTATCCATTTCTTTCGTCCATCTACCCATTTATCTAGCATTCATCTTCATATTTCCTTCTGTACAATCATTTGCTCAGAGTAAATTGATGGTGTGGGAGACAAAGAGATCCAGGGAAAGTGTGTTACTATCTCTAATGTATCATAAGCTTCTAGCAGGCAGGGAGGGACCAAGACTATCTTGTATTGCATTTTTCTATGTCCATGTTGTATCCTTCCCCACCTCTATCTTATCCCCAATAGAATATAAGCTCTTTGGGGGCAGGTACAGAATGAATTTTTACTCTTTGTGTTGTCAGAACCAAGTACAGTGCCTTGCACATAGATGATTAGGTCCAGGGTAGTGTAAATAATGAGTCTCCTGAAGTGGTCACATTATTTGAATTTGTATTACATATTTCCATTGGACTGGATCCAATTACCCTATTCCATATAATTATAACTTTGAATTGTGCAAATTTGAATACACGCTATCACTAGGAGATTCGTTATTCCCACTAATTGAGATCTAACTGTAGTAGGCTCTTAATACATTTTTGGCGAATTGGTATAAAATAACTATATTAAGAGACAGAATGAAAGGCTTTACAGAGGAGGGAGTATTTGGGTAAGGACTTGAACGATAAGTAGAATTTGAGTAGGCAAAGATGTAAGCAATGCCATTGAAAGGTGACTTTTTAACACGTGTCTTTGCAAGGGTCCAGAGGAAAGAAATCACAAGTTCATGGGAGGAGGAGTCATTTAGTCTTTCTAAGCCTTACCCAAGGCGAAGTGGGAAGAGTGGGAGATCAGGCTAGAAAGTCTATTGGAACCATATTGGGTCTGGGGGCAAGGGCTTGAATGCCAGGCTAAAGATTTTGGACTTTATTCTATAAGCAATGAAGAGTCACTCTGAAAGCTTCTTGATATAATCAGAGTTGTGCATTAAAAAGATTAATCTGGCATTGTGTGCCAAATGTATTGGTGAATGGGTGGACTCTAAATTTTTATGCCAAGATATTAACAAAGTTCTAAACTTAGCTGTTTTGAAGGTTTAATAAATACCTCAGACACTCACTCTAATGTTGTACTTGCGGGAATATATCACAGAACTGTGTTAATGGTTAGAAGATCAAAGCAGAGTCCTTCTAATGCCTCTAATAACTCCTTTTGGATGGAACTTAAAATGGATCCATCGCTGTGTCAGATTCTATCTTTGATGGGTAGGTAGTGTGTCTGGGAAGCTACATTATAGAATTCATGGACTTAATCTTTATTCTTCTTTACTGGGAGATATTAGCTTCTATTATATCTCTAGCAATGACTTGTTATAAGTAAAGTGGGAAAAGTTCCCCTTGGTAGATGTTTAGTAAATTATTCCTTTGGAAAGGGGGTCAGGAGTTGTGAAATAAAAACATTCATTGGGATATTTGATTAAGATCAAAATAAGCTCATATGAGGAAAGTAGAATGGTGTGGTGAAAGGAGACTAGGACTAGAAGTGAGAAGACCTAGACTGATAAGATGGTATTTAATGGAAGGAAATTTATGTTATTGGGAAAAGCTAGCAAAAGTGGAAACAAGCTGCCCTGGAAGGTGATGAGTGTCCTGTTACTGTCAAGCAAAAGCTTTGAACTTGAGTTAAAAAATAGTAGTTGCCCAAGTTTCCTACAAGAGGAGTGTGCCTAGCTGCACAAGTTATTTTGAACTTGTGGTCCACTTAAACTCTCAGATCTTTTCAAGATAAATTCATCAAGGCTTCCACAAAAGGTCTCAAGTTAACAAGCACAAGGTTAAGTGTTGAGAATAAAATAAAATGCAAAAGCCAGTCCCTGTCCTCAAGGAGCTCACTGTCTAACAGACTCACATGGTCTTAGGCTGCTTTGATATAGGTATAATTGTCAGGTGTGGGGAGCAGGGAGAAAACAATTATATTCCAGGTGTGGCTTGACTAAGACAAAGGGCTTTCTTTAGTTATGTGATCTATATTTTAGAAAGAACTTTGACTAGTTGGAGGTTGGCTAGGATAGGAACTAAAGATATTTCATCTGGAGAAGAGAAGACTGTGAGCTCATGATCATTGTTTTAAAGCATCTGAAGGATTGTTTGATGTTCTGCTTGATGCCAGAAGGGAGAACCAAGGTGTGTGTAAAATATTTATTTTAGAGTTCTATTGTTTCCTTAGTATGATGAAACCTGGGGAATCCTAGGGTTAATTTAGATTGCTCCAGATGTGAAATCTTCTGCCTCCCATCTGTTCTTTGCAAAGGGTCTGTAGGTTAGGTTCATCAACTATATAGTGCAAGAAGGGAAGTAGACCTCTAGGGAAAACTGTTGTTAATGGCTCCCAACGGAGCATGGTGTAGCAGTAAGAGCACTGGGAGGGACTTGGAAATGTCCAGGAGCAAAATCTAGGTTTCCTGTGTGACTTTGGGCAAATAACTTCCCCTTTGGGGGCCTCAGTTTCCCTAACTGTAAAACGAGAGGGTTGGACTAGATGAGTTATTACGTCCTTTTTAGCCATAACTATGAATCCATTGTTACAAGATAGATCTGAGGATTAGGAAGCAATCCAGAAAGAAGACTTGCTCCCTTAAACTCTCCCCTTATTCCAGCTTTCTGCAAGCTTAGCTGCCTGGGCTTTAATCATCACAGTGCCACATTTGGGTGGCTAAGTATAGCCTAGAAATATTACCCCAAGTGCCTTCTGCTTCAACTGTCTTTCCTCCTGTTAAAAGACACACACACACACACACACACACACACACACACACACACACACACACACCAACAACACCACCACCACCGTGTGACATACAAATACTATAATTAACCCAAAGCCCAGAGAATTTCATTTTCCCTCCCTAATTTCACTGACAGCTGCTCCACCCCCTAGTCTAAATCCTTTCCCATCCTATCCTGTATCCTGACCATGGATGGATACAGGTGGTACTTTTGCACCCTGCCACCCATCAGGGGCCAGAGAAAAACAATAACAAATACACCACCGCTGAAAACTCACCATGGATTAATGGTGCAATTTAGGAGGTAATTAATATGCACAGTTCCAAGCTGCATTGTCCTCCCTCAGAATGAGTAATGTCAGACAAATAGCAACTAAAGCGAATCCATCAGGCCACAGGAGCTGTTCGCCATTAGCTTCTGCAGAGTAATTGAATCTCCGATGCATCATCTCCCCACAGCCAGGAGGGCCAATCCAGGCAGCCCAGTCCTTGATTAATTAATTGCTTATCTCTGGTGCTGAGTGGGCACCTGGAGAAGTTTGTGATCCCTTCCTTCCTCTTCTCTGGGAGACCCAGGAGTGGGGAGGAGCTGGAGGCTTGAGGGAGAAGGAAGAAGGGAAGAGCAGACAAAAGAAATGATTCTTTTTTCTCTCCTTGAAACAAGACATTGAGAAAGGCTGACAATTTTCTTTTCCATCTAATTCATTTGTCCACTTGTCTTTTAGCAGGAAGGCTCTATTGCTACACATTTCACCATCCTACCCTTGGTTAGATGTGAAGAGGTCTAGAGTGGAACACTTATAATGACTCAAAGAGTTTAGGGAGAAGAGATTCCTCTTAGGGGCTCTAGAAGGTCTGGGAATAACAGCAATAATAATAAAGAACAGCAATAACATATTTATAAAGTGCTTTAAATATTTACAAAGCACTTTGACTGTTAAAATATTAAATGTTTATTGAAATGGATCATCCCAGTTCTAGAAATCTATCATAACTATCTGAAGGATCATAATTGTGGATGCTTAATTGCTTATTGATTGCCCGATGGCACAATAGATAGAGTTTGGGGTGTGGAAGTAGGAAGATGGTGTTTCAAATCCTAATTCTGACATTTACTCTCTGTGTGAGCCCAGACAAGTCACTTAATCACTCATCTTTCTTCTACAAATGAGGAAACTGAAGTCAAATACTTGGTTTTGGGGAAGGTCCTGGGACTTTTGAAAGGTCAAATGCAATAACATGTAAAGCACTTTGCAAATTTTAAAACACTATATAAAAATCTGTTATTATTAGCTGATAGCCTTACTGTAACTCTAGATACATAGAGACATGACTTGTTCTAATCTTGGAATCCAATTATAACCATCAGAAGAGTTCTAAACTTGGCATAGTAGAGTGCTGGACTTGGAGCCTGGATGGTGCAAGTTCAAATCATGCCCATTATTTGCTAGCTGTGTGATTCTAAATGTATCACTTAACTTCTCAGTGTCCTCATTTTACAGGTGAAGAAACTCAGACATCTGTAGTGCCTACCCCCAAATAGCTATTAGGTGGATCAGTTGAGATAATGTACATTTAGAGGTAATATATACATTCAAAAATTTGAAGAAGTACTGAATAAATGGCAGTGATTATTACCTTCGAACCAAGGTAACCCCCAAGATGGGTCTTACTTTGGAACCCTGGCATTACCACCAAAAGAAAGGGTTTCTGTGAAGATAGGATTAACTCTCCCCTTGTCTATTTTTAGCTAAACAAATCAAGAACTTAAAGTACCCCTACTTGACACTAATGTATAGGACCTTACCATAGCATCATTGTAGGAAGTTAGATGTGGCAGCCACATACCCTTCAAATATTATGGTACCCATTTATCTCCTTCAAACGTAACTGGCAATGGATAGAATATAGGTCAGTGTTTTTGCCTTTAACTAAGAAGGCTATAAATTATAGTGGATAAGGCACTGGATTTGAAGTAAAAAAGACCTGGAATCAAATTCTGCCTCAGTCACCTGGTTGGTAGAAATGAGAGTACTGGCCTTAAGGTTCCCTTTTCTCAAAATTTTACCCTATGACCCATGACATGTTGAGTTTTTTTTCTTCCTAAAACATGTGATTAAGAAGAATGGGACTAATATTGTCATAAATAGACCAAAACGTTTATGTCTGATCAATCACTGTTCCTTTCCAAGTTGTCCCTGTGGTAGGGCATAGTATGATTTCAAGGATGTTGTCCTTTGGAATGGCCTTCAGAACCTGAGCTCTTTTGAATTTCTTTGGGGGTAGGAAAATTTTATTCTTGGAGTATAAATGTAATGTTTGGATATAGCCAAGAGTCATTGTGAATCATTTTTGGTGAATGAAATGGAAGGAGATCAGATAAAGGAATTCCTTGTGGGGCCATATTGAAACTACCTTCAGCACTAGTTACTGGAGAAAAATCAAAGGGTAGTCCTGAAATCATCAATGCTGCTACCAATGCTCAAAGCATAGGTGTGAAGCCTTCCAAGGGAACTATTCAGGAAGGGACAACACAGGTTTTCCTGACATACCAGAACTCATACATTCTCTATACCAGTAAACACTTCATACATTTGTCTGATAAATGAAACACAAATGAATCTTATTATTTTTAAGTCCTACATTTGCACATAGAATCTCAAATTGTTGAGCTGAATGGGGTCTTTGTTTCCTCTTTTATAACATGATGGGTTGGACTCAATGAGCTCCAAGACCCACAGAGGTGAAATGACTTACCTTAGAAATCAGAGCTGGTGGGTGGTAGACCTAAGACTAACATCATTTGTCTCCTGTCTGCCCTGCCAGTTCTTGTTCCTGTAGGCCCCTTTTATTTCTTCTCTTGCCCTTGGTATTTAAATTACCACACTCCCTCTCAAAGAGTCCCCACATGTCACTTTTTAGGCCCAGATGGAGGGCACCAGAGGGGGGATTTGGGAAGCCACCAGTATTTTGGGGGGTGGGAAGCCAGCTCTTAAAATAGGAAGGCTGCACCAGATGGTTTCCACTCCTAGCCAAAACCAAGTTGCAGGTTTGGCAGCATGGCGCCACCCAGGACAGCCACACCTCACCCTGGGAAGGAGGCTGGTGGAGACGATGCAGAGGAAGATGTTCTTGGAGCAGGGAGAACAGCAGCTGGGAGGTGGGACTCATCCATCTTGCTCCAAGCTCTGCCCTTAAATTTGGGCCAGAGACTTTTCTGGGTGTCAGGTTGCCCTTGAAAAAGTAAACAGAGGAGAGAAAGGCTCATGGAATAAGCTCAAACTTAGAACCATGGAGTCAGATAAAAATATATAGTTAGAAGCAAACTCAAAGGTCATATAAGCCAAACTGAAACAAAACAGGCACCCCCTCTATAAAAACGTTCAGTCTATGCTACCACCCAAAGTGGGAAAACTTCTAAGTCGCACCATCCAACTTTGGGATAACTTCAATATGAAGTTTTCTCCTTGTGTTGAGCTTAAATCTGCCTTTCTTTAGATTTTTTTTTTTTGCCCGCTGTACCTACTTTTACTCTCCAGGACCAAGTAAGAAAATAAACCCTCTTCCATATGACAGTCCTTCAAATAACTGAATCCGTCAACCAATAGGCATCTGCTGTTGGTTAAGTGATGATAGATATCAAGTTCTCCTTCTTTAGGCAATATCCTTGGTTCATTCAACTGATTCTTATGCATTTAGATGCCTACTCCTCTCGCCACCTTGGTCTCTATGTTATGGAAATGTCCTAGCTTAATAATAATTGGCATTTATGTGGTACCTTAAGGTTTGCAAAGCATTTTACGTATGTTCTCAACACTGTGAGGTAGAATCCTATTGCTCTAGTCATTGCCTTCATTTTACAGATGAGGAAAGTTGGGTTTAGAGAGTATATGTGACTTGTCCAAAGTCATGCAACTTGAAAATGCAGGATAATGAACCCACATCTTTCTGATACCAAATTTAGCATTCTATCCATTGCACCACACTCTCTCTCACCTTGGCAATGTCTGTATGCAATGCTGGTGCTGTGGATATAATCATACCAAAGAGTACCAAATGCCCAAGTGTCTTAAAAGGGCATCTTATTCTTTAGCCCACCGGTGATGACAGAATTGGAGCATGATATTCATTAATTGAGTTCTGCTGATTTAAAACAGCAAGTGTGCCTATAAACAAGTGAACAACTGGGGCAACACAGTGGGTAGAGTGCCAGGCCTGGAGTTGAGAGGACCTAGTTCAGGTCTGGCCTCAGATATTTCCTAGAGGTGTGACCCTGGGTGAGTCACTTTATCCTGATTGCCTAGCCTTTCCCACTCTTCTGCCTTGGAATCAATACACAGTATTGATTCTAAGATGGAAGGAAAGGGTTTAAAAAAGCAGGAAGTGAACAACTTGTAGCTGTACTATTTTATTTGCTCCATAGGTGTTTAAAGAAGAGAATTATCATATCTGAGTTGGGGTGGCTATCAAGGCTCCATGCAGGCAGTATTTTAGCTCAACCACAAGTCTGATATGTTTTCAATGAATGGACATCAGACTCAGGGGAGTGAGAAGGATGAGCATGTCATTTAAAGAGAGTAGTATAAAGGTGTGGAGGAAAGAAAGTACAGGGTTTGTTTTAGCAATGAAGTCATCTAGTTTAATTGGAACAGAGAGATAAGACTGGAAAGGCTGACTGGACCAGAACACAAAAGACCTTGAAAGCCAGATTTGGACTTTATAAAACTTAAAGTATTATCTAAACGTTTGCTATTATTATTATCAAAGTGATTTTCATGATCTAATCTAATTTGGTCCTCAGAGCAAATCTCTGACATAGGTAACACAAAGATTATGAGCTACTGTTTTACAGATGAGGAAACAGGGTCGCAGAAAGTCAATGACTTATCCAAAGTTATATAACTCTATTTTAAGTAGCTGAGTCAGGATTTGAACTTTGGGTCCAGTGTTCCTTCTGACTACAAGTCTAGTGATGATGATGATCAGATTGTCATTCTCCTGTTTAAGAAGCTTCTATTGCTCTTCATCATCTACAGAAAAATCTTAGGAACAGTAATCTAACAGTGATATATAAAGTAGATGGAATGGGGCAGTAAAGAGGAATCTGAAGTTAAAAGGATATTATAATGGTCTGGCTGAGGGATTCTGAGGGCATATTTATTGATACCTAATTCTTCTGCAAAAAAGAATTAGTATTAATAGTACTTAATTTCAGATTTAAATTCATCCTTAAATTCATTTCTACAAGTAAAAGTTCTTCAGTCTACTTGGCTAGGAGAATGATGATACCATTAACAAAAATTAAAAGGTCAGATGCAGCTAGCTGTTCGTTTGAGGCTGTGGCAAGGCACGTGTGATGAATCTGGCTTGAAACTGCTTATAAAGTTGAAATGCTAGTGGATCATCCATGTAGAGACTGGCAGTAGGCACTCTTAAGTTCAGGATGGGAACAAAGATGAGAAGGCAAGACCAGGGATTCAAGCCCTCCTTGGTACTGATGCTTGTTCACTGCATAGAAGTGACAGTTGAAATAGAAGGAATGGATGAGATCATCAAAGGAGAGCTTGTCTGGAAAGGAAAGCTTGAAGACAGAATATCAGCATGATGTAGAAAGAAAACAAAGGTCATTGAAAGAGAAGGAGGCATTGTTTGAAGAGCAGAACAAGAGAGCATTGAGAAGCAATAGAAGCAATGACAGAGGGCAGTTTCATGGAGGAACATGAGCAGTGTAAATACTTTCAAGAAGTTAAGAGAGATGAGGCCTCAAACCAAACTAAGATAAAAAAAAACTTCATACCCTTGGATTTGGTAATAAAGAGATTATTACCAACCACAGAGAGAACAGATTCAGTAGAGTACATGAGGCAGAAACTAAATTATAAGAGCTTAATAAGTAGTTGTTGAAGTGACCTGAATCTGTGCTGAAAGGAAGGCAATAAATGTGGAATTCTTCTAGAAATATGGCAGTGAAATAGACAAGAGATAAGATGGAAGTTCAAGAGACAGCATGTTGGAGAGGGTTGTTGTTTTTGTTAGGAAAGGGAAAGAAAGGAGAGAGAGAGAGAGAGAGAGAGAGAGAGAGAGAGAGAGAGAGAGAGAAAGAGAGAGAGAGACACATGAGAGATAAGAAAGAGAGAGAGAGGACATAGTGTAAAGCAGGGTGAAGAGGGCAAACAGCTTGAGGTGAGACAGAGAAAGAATGATTAATGGATCAAGGGCCTAAAGAAGACAGGAGGGAATGGGATCAAGGGTTCAGGCTGAGATCAGAGGGACGGAGAGGATGGGGGAAAGAGGCAGAGCTCTTTGGAGCTAGAG